>NC_086455.1:132805722-133139722 GCF_028390025.1 Pseudophryne corroboree | reverse complement strand
GCCATCCCATTGCCTTCCTTTGCCGACAACTGCTCCCTCAGTCCATTATCAGTCATCAGATCCCCAACTCAAGCCAAGCGTGACAGTGAGCACTGGCCCGATGGATCCGACGAGTGATCATTCTTCTGGGGGTGACGCAGCCTCTGACAACCTGTCACGTTTAAATAAGCAGGAAACCACGCAAACTCAAATCGTGCAGTTTATGCAAATTATGTCGTCTCGGCTCGACTCTCTCCATGCAGTCTTATCCGTACCTCAAGTGCCAGCTCCCGTTCCTGCCACTCCAGTTCTTGCAGCTCCCGTGCCAGTTCCACTCCCACGGTTGCAATTACCTTCACCTAGTAAGTTTGACTGTACTCCAAAGCAATGCCGCGGTTTTCTCAACCAATGCGAGATTCAGTTTGAGTTAGTCGGTGAATTTCCCAACCGCCCGGTCTAGGATCACTTATATTATTTCTCTGCTGACAGGTCAGGCGTTGGAATAAGCATCCCCTCTGTGGGAGAGAGCTGATCCCATTCTTTCAAATTACTCTGAATTTGTATCAACTTTCCGAAAGATTTTCGACGAACCGGGCAGGACTTCTTCAGCTTCTTTGGAGATTCTGTGTTTGCGACAGGGAACTCGAACCGTCAGTCAATACGTTATCCAGTTTTATACCCTCTCTTCCAAACTTGGTTGGAATGACGAGGCTCTCATAGCAGTTTTCTGGACTGGTCTTTCAGACAGAATTAAGGACAATCTGTTATGAACCACAAGCAGTGGTTCATTCCTGTTTTGCTTTCTGTTCATGAATTTTATGTTATAGTTCTGTTTGCATGCCAGGATTTCTCTTGTACTTGTTAAGAAGACTCTTGTTGGCTGCCGGTGGTGAGTCTGTGTAACTGCAGAATGTTTTCTATGTGTTAAGCCTCACCTGTCAGATATTTGGTCATTATGTGGTGAGTATGTGTACTGCAGTCTGGCGCTTGTCTGTGTAACCTCAGCTGCCAGTATTTTGGCCATTACCTTGTGCCTGGCTTGAAGCCATCCTGATTGGGGCGTGCTTTCCTTATTACCCAGCTAGCCCTGCAGTCCAGCGACGGTAATAGAAGTTTGTTGGTACCTGTATGTTCCAGCTCTTGGTTAGCTTCCTGCAAGCTTGTTCCTGGTCCCTGTTAGCAGCTTCCAGTGGAGCCTGTCTTCCTGCCTCTGGTGTGTTCCTGCATCCAGCTTGTGTACTCCAGTGTCCTGTGTCCAGTTTCCAGAGTACGGTCTGAGGGATTGTTTCCTGCTGTCATCCGAGTTTGTCTTCCAGTGTGGAGTGGTCTGTTGTCCGAAGCCTTGGTGTTCCGGTCGTTTCCTGTGCGCACCTTCCATGTTGTCGTGAGCCGCACCTTATGGCTGAATCCGTATTATTCTAATGATCTTGCTGTTGTGTTTTCTGTGGAGGTTCCGCCACTGTTCTTGCCGAACTACGACGGATTCGTATTTGGCATTTGGGCAGCGTTACTTTTTTTACGGTTTTTCTTAGCGGCCATGCCGCACATAAGTTAATTATTTTCTGTGGTTTCCCCTCTCGCTTTTGTGTCTGTCTTAGTTAGTTTTCCCCTTGTTCTCTCTCTGTCTCGGTTAACGCCTTGTCACCAACTAAGACCAGGGGGCATCGGAGTTTGGGCAGACCTAATTCGCCCGTTCAAATGCGGCTGCCGTGGGCCAAAGAAACCATAGTCTCGCAGGCATTAACCGACCACTAGGGAAGGACAACGGAGTCAGGGTTTTCGTTAGATATTGCTGCGTACCCCAGTTCTGTCGCAGCTTCACGCATCTGTACTTGGAACTCTTCTGCTGCCACCCTTTATCCTGGGTTCCAAGTACAGAGAACATAACAGTATCACTGGCCATACAACAAAAAACAAAACTAAACAGAGTAGTTTTCTTTTTTGGCAGAATCCAGTCCAGCCTTGTTTTGTCTAGTTCAGAATCCAGTCCAGCCTTGTCTAGTCCAGTCTTGTCTGTCTAGACTGAAATCCTCCTGTGCCAACTATGCAAGCTCTGCAGGCATCTCTCTCAGCCCTGAACTCTGCTTTCAGTGCCTTGAAACCGAAGCGGCTGGAAGTTTTGCAGCAATCCTTAAAGCAACTGCAAAACCTTCTGACCAAAATTTTGCTTAACCTGCCCGAATTTGTTGAGAGTTCATCTATCTCTAAAGAGACTCTTGCTCACAATATTGTGACAAAAGAATCCTCAGATTTGGTTGGAGAGAAAAGGTTTAAAAGTTTCCTGCGGCCCAGGCTCTTGGAGGAGGAGCATCAGCGTCACAGAAACTTGAATTTATGCCTATATTGTGGGGGTTTAGGCCACTATCTGCAGCCCTGTGAGTTGTGCAAGCCAAAATGTGGTGACAAGTCCTGCCCTCTGGCCAAGTTGAGTCAGGATTCAAGACCTACTCCTGTGTCTACTGTGGCAGAGGTACTTGTCAGGAAACCCACACTAAAAAGCACTCTGTCCTATAATTGGGGTCCTTGGGCTAGGGAGCCCCATTATAGATTCAGGAATCAAAAGAGAATGTTTCTCTCATCTTTTGACTTTCCTGTTGAATCAGAGTTGCAAACCCCAGTAGTGTAATATCAGGGTCGTGAAGCGCGGTGCCCAATGCTCAGGGTCTAGGAGCGGTGCCCGATGCTCAGGACCTAGAATGGGTGCCTGATGCTCAGGGTCCTGGAGCGGTGCCCAATGCTCAGGGTCTAGGAGCGGTGCCTGATGCTCAGGGTATAGGAGCGGTGCCCGATGCTCAGGGTCTAGGAGCGGTGCCCGCTGCCCAGGGTCCAGGAGCGGTGCCCGATGCTCAGGGTCCTGGAGCGGTGCCCGATGCTCAGGGTCCTGGAGCGGTGCCCGATGCTCAGGGTCCTGGAGCGGTGCCCGATGCTCAGGGTCCAAGAGGGGCATCGGATGTAATGGTTCAGGTGTCAATCCCAGAAGAGGTCTCAGAAGCTGTTACCCCAGGTAGGGACTTGAAAGGTGCAACCCCAGAAAGGGTATCTAAAGCCATAGCACCAGAAGGGAACTCAAGAAGCACAACCCCAGAAGGGATCTTTGAAGCAATATCCCCAGGTGGGGTCTCGAGAGGCACAGCCCCAGGAGGAGTTCTAGAGGTCGCTTCCCCAGGAAAGGACTCAAGAGGCATAGCTTTAGTGAAGGTTCTGAAGGTCATAGCTTCAGCAAAAGTCCCGGAGGCCATAACCCCAGGAGAAGTCTCGATAATTATTGACCCAGAGAGGGAGTCCGATGGTCCGGTCCCAGTGAGGGAGTCCGATGGTCTGGTCCCAGAGAGGGAATCCGATGGTCTGGTCCCAGAGAGGGAGTCGGATGGTCCGGTACCAGAGAGTGAGTCCGATGGTCCAGTCCCAGAGAGGGAGTCCGATGGTCTGGTCCCAGAGAG
This sequence comes from Pseudophryne corroboree, assembly GCF_028390025.1. Lineage (NCBI taxonomy): Eukaryota > Metazoa > Chordata > Amphibia > Anura > Myobatrachidae > Pseudophryne > Pseudophryne corroboree. The sequence continues at coordinate 133,136,303 of NC_086455.1, read as the reverse complement.
GGAGTCCGATGGTCCAGTCTCTGTGAGAAAGTCCGACGTTCCGGTCTCTGTGAGAAAGTCCAACATTCCGGTCCCAGCGAGAGAGTCCGACGATCCGGTCCCAGCGAGAGAGTCCGACAATCTGGTTCCAGTGAGAGAGTCCGACGATCCAGTCCCAGCGAGAGAGTCGAAGGCCACTGCCCCAGAGGAAGTTCCGTCACAGTGACATGCGGTGGGGTGAGGCAGAGCCTTTCCTGTCATACGTACGCTTGTACCAGAGTTTTGACTGTATAAAGTATATGAAAAATACGAAGAATATGTTTGAAATATCTTCTTTGCATTATTCTAATAATTTTTATAGACAAATCTCTGGAGTAAAAAGTCTATGGCAGGGGAGTCAGTGCCTCACCTGCTTATCTTTTCTGCACATCTCTGATCAAAACTCACCAAATTTCCAGGAGTTTATACTTTTGCACCTGTATATAATGCCCAGATGCACCCTTTGGCTCATATTTTATGTGTAAATCTGGTTCTGGTGCTAACTAGTGCCTCCTTAGCTTTTTAGCTCACCGCACATCCCTGTGTTCCAAAGGCCACTGCCCCAGAGGGGGTTCCGAAGGCCACTACCCCAGAGGGGGTTCCGAAGGCCACTGCCCCAGGGGGGGTTCCGAAGGCCCCTGCCCCAGGGGGGGTTCCGAAGGCCCCTGCCCCAGAGGGGTTCCCATAGGCCACTGCCCCAGAGGGGTTCCTGAAGGCCACTGCCCCAAAGAGGCCAGCCTCGAGTAAGGTCGGTAGTGACCTGTTCCCAGCAATGCACTCCAGTCAGCCAGATGGGAATGAAGCGGATCCTGACGCTTTTTATGATATTTCTACATCTATAGTCTTTAATGGGGACTTAGCCCAATATCTTGCGCTCACCAAACACTATGTTACCATTATGCTGTCTAGACCATCTTTGGGCATCACTTCGGAGAACTTTGTGCTCTATCTTATTTACTCCTTTAGAGGAGAGCCTTTTGAATGGGCGTCCAACTTAATTAAAACCGAAGATCCCATTCTTCAGGATGCCCGGGCATTCAGTGATGCTGTCATTAAAAAATATGGTCCCAAAGAGATTAGTTCAGGTTCCTCTAAGTCACCTGTCTTATCTGCTGAGAGTTCACCGAATATTATAAAATTGGCACAAAAATCTCAGCCTATTGTATTGACTGTGGGATGTGCTTTTCTGTCGTCTTCTTCTTGCAGTACTTCTGAAAGTTCAGCCCCCAAGGTTAGAAAACCAATCTCGGGATTGAACTCAGCCTTGCTGGAATGTACCATCAGTTCAGACAATGTTTGGGGAATTACCTTGGTCAGACCTCAAGAACCATGTTAAAAGAAGAAAAATAAATAATTGCTGACTCTTGCCTTGTTGTTTATTAAAAAATATTTGTCTTGTGTCCAGTGGCCACCATCAAGGGGGGGGGGGGGGCACTGTTACAAGCTGTTGCCACAGCTTATTTCTGTTTTCTTGCCATTGTCTGTTCATACCAGTGTGTCAGGTTTTTTTTTTTTTATCCCTTGTTTTGAGTACCTGGATTTTGGGGTCCTTTGACCCCTCCTCAAGGGGAAAGGGGGGGGGGGGGTACTGTTATGAGCCACGGTAGTGGCTCATTCCTGTTTTGCATTTTGGTTATGTCAACAGCCACCTGCACTCAAGGACAATTTACCCTGAAGGTGATGCAGAATAATTCCAAAAATGAGACAATCGAAGAACAACTCAAGGAGATGACACTCCATTTCCACGAATAAGGTTACAACATGAAAACTATCCAGCAATGTTTCCGGAAGGCTAGAATAAAATTTCACTCCTTGACATCTTGTCCAAATCCACCCGCGGGACCAGATCGTATGGTATTCATTACCACAGTAAAGTTAGCGCCTCACTCCGTAAAAACTGGCCAATCATTGCCACTGACGCACAACCCAAGTTGAAAAAAGTCATCCACCTATGATGGCTTACCGTAAAGCTCCTAACCTTAAACAACTCCTGCTTAGACCTATGCGGTGGAGCAAGTATGCGGGTACGCTCGGGTATGGAGTACCTGCCACACACTTTGCCATTGCCACAATTATAATGTGCCACAAAGCAACAAGACCATAGTGCTTGGCAGTATGACTGCTCCTCCCACTTTGTCAGGGTTACTGGGAGTGCGACAGTGGCTGTATTTTCCTGTTATAAGGGAGGCATTACTATATATTATACCCTTTGAAGAAGTCATATGTGACGAAACGCGTTGGGTTCCCTGTACTGACCCCCTGCCTACTTTTTAAGCTAAGTCTTATCTCCTACCTTATATTTATATTTATTCCTATATATTTTTATACTTTTTTAACTGTTGAAAATTTGTACTTTCATCTATTAAGTTTTATATCTTAATAAATTTGAATATTTTTATATATTTATTTTTTGGCTGATAAATTTAAGGATTTTTTAATATACATTTTTTAAACAACACAAGTCGCCGGTACCCCTATCTCCCACTTCTTCCACAATTTTTAGCACTGCTTCACCAGCGTTGCATATTTAGGGGGTGGCAGACACCTTTAAAAAAGGTTATGTGTGTTTTCTAAATGATTTTAAAGCTTTTCTCTTTTTAAAAAATATTTTAAAAATATTTTAACGTAGTTTTGGAATCTATCCCACAAGTGGCGCTGTATATATATATTTTTTTCAACATTACTATATATTGTTATAAATTGGGGGCATTACTATATATTTCTATTATACTGGAGGTATTACTATATATTTCTATTATACTGGAGGCATTACTATAGATTTTTAGCCTTGCCTCCAGAATCCCCCAAAAAAGGGGCTGTGTCATGTGGCCATGCTGCTAGTGTCATGGTGCCACTCCCACTAGCAGCATGTGTCCACGCCCCATCACAACACATGACCACGCCCATTTTTCATCACTCAGTACCCATAAGAAAATATTTCTACTTGCACCTCTGGACCTATGGCTAGTCCCAGCAGGACTAGTACTACTACTTGGTTAAATGAGCGAAAACCTGGTTGTTTCAAATGTACTGGATGTGTCACTTGTAGAAGCATGTTGACAGGCCCTACTTTTTCACATCCACATTCTAGGTGGCCCAATATTATTAGTTTCAAACTACACTGCACCATGGACCATGTAATCTATATATTGACTTGTCCCTGTGGTCTCTAGTACGTGGGTATGACAACGAGGCGATTCCGAGACCGGATGGCGAATCACCGGACTTCTATACATCAGGCGTTAGAATCTGGGACAGCGGAACAACCTCTTCCATGGCGCATTTATAACTCATCGACATTAAGTCTCCAACTTGCACTGTAAACTTATTGACTGGATCCCCCACCCGCGGTGGTGATCGAGCTCTTCTACTGCGCAAGAAGGAAAGCTATTGGATTTATCGACAAGATACAATCCACCCCCCAGGGGCATGAATGAGCACAATCCATTATCTATTTTTCTTAAGTAGTGGCATCTCAGAACTACCAAATGGAATATTCCTTCTGTTTGATTACTATGATATATACTGTTTATTCTGCACTGCAATATTTTCACTTCATTCATCCCCCTTATTGTACTTTACCCTTTATCTGCATTTTCCTGACACTTGGTGCCTATATTTAGTTACACTGGCACGAGTCCAGAAAAACAGTACTATACTGTAGGTTGATCTCTCTGGCTATTCAATACATTCTTTCTTTTTTCAACCTTATGTCTTGGTACTTCCTGTGAGTCCACACACCTTACCTGCATCTGATTGACTTAATATGGGTGTCATTAGTCCCCTCTATTTAATATTTATGCCCTTCTAGGCAGCCATATGCACTGTACTCTCTTACTCTGGTTGATATATCTCATACCTTCCAACTGTCCGGATTTTTGCGGGACAGTCCCGTTTTTCTCTTACGTCCTAGAGAACACTGGGGTCCGTTTAGTACCATGGAGTATAGACGGTCCACTAGGAGCCAAGGGCACTTTAAGAATTTGATAGTGTGGGCTGGCTCCTCCCTCTATGCCCCTCCTACCAGACTCAGTTTAAAAAATGTGCCCAGAGGAGCCGGTCACGCTGAAGGAAGCTCCTGAATAGTTTTCTGCATTTATTTTCTATGTTTGTTATTTTCAGGCAGGGCTGGATGGCACCTGCTTCGTGGGACTTAGGAGGGGGGACGGCCCAACCTCTTGAAGGTTTAATGGTCCAGTTCCCCGCTGACAGGACACTGAGCTCCTGAGGGAACTATTTGCAAGACCCACCACGGCAAGCGTACATTCCCGCAACACACCGCCACCCCTAACAGAGCCAGAAGAATGAAGAGTCGTGAGTACTGAGCCAGCGTCCTGGCTAGCGGGGCGCCGACCATTATGGCGGCATGAGGGTATGGATGCACACGGCTTCTACATGGGGCGGAATGCGTACACTGTACACAGTACCCATACTGGCACAACAGCCTTAAAACAGTTTTCTCCATTTTAAGCACAAGATTCCTCAGCCAGTATAAAAAATCGGGTAGACCGCGCGCCATTGAAGGGGCGGGACTTCACTATGTGAGGATCCATCAGCTCACCAGCGCCATTTTCCCTCTGCAGTGGACATAGACGCTGACAGGGACGCGCAGATCCTCCAGTGTGACTCCAAATTACCTCAGCGGTACCAGGGGGTCATAGCAAGGGGGTAGCAACTATTAGTGTACTAAGTCCCCTATAAGGGTACTTAGTCTGCGACTGGCTAAGCTTGGCATTAGCGATAAGGGCGTGGTGGGGGCTGGCTCCAAACAACTCTGTGTCTCCCTGAAGGGCTCATTGTGGGTTAAATATGCTTAAATATGCTCCTATAGAGGCTATCACAGATGTTCTGCATATTCCTGATAAGGTGTCAGAGGAGTGTGAGGAATCTTATTTTAATGTAAAAAAGAAGTCCTCAGTTACTTTTGCTGTTTCAAAGGAATTGAATACCCTGTTTGAAGAACCATGGGTTAATCCTTACAAGAAGTTTCAGATCCCTAAAAGGTTACCCTCATCTTTTACTTTTCCTCTGGAGGATAGGAAAACATGGGAAAATCCACCGATAGTGGACGCATCAGTCTCTAGGCTGTCACGTAAAATTGTATTGCCTGTTCCTGGTGTAGCCTCCCTGAAAGACACGGCTGATCGTAAAATTGAGACTACACTCAAATCATTGTACACAGCTGCTGGAGTGGCCGAAAGACCCACTATTGCATGTGCGTGGATCACTAAAGCTATTGTTAAATGGTCAGGTAACCTAATTGAGGGGTTAGATTCCTTATCTAGGGGGGATGTTGTCTTACTCCTGCAGCATATACGGGACTCTGCGAACTTTATGGTGGAAGCCATAAAGGAAATAGGCGTGCTTAACGCACGCACCACCGCTATGGCAATGTCGACACGCATGGGGCTTGTGGCTATGCCAGTGGACTGCTGACGCGGACTCCAGGAAAGGCGTGGAAGGCCTACCATTCACAGGAGAGGCCTTGTTTGGAGATGAATTAGACAAATCGTTCTCCACAGCTACTGCGGGTAAGTCTACGTATCTTCCTTCCGCAGTCCCCCCTACCAAGAAGACTTAGTCAGCTTCTAAGTTACAGTCCTTTCGGACGGCCAAGTTCAAGGGCAAATCCAGAGGTGCTTCTACATCCTCCAGCGATGCAAGAGGTAAACCACACAAACCAGCAACAGCAGGTGCTCAGGAACAGAGCTCAGGCTCGGCTTCCTCAAAGACTTCAGCATGACAGTGGACCGCAATGCCTGGAAGGCTGTCAGGTGGGAGCCGGACTACAATTCTTCAGTCAGATCTGGTCAAATTCGTGCCAGGATCCCTGGTTCATAGATCTTATTTCCCAGGGCTACAGACTGGAGTTCCAAAAGCACCCACCTCACAGATTCTTCAAATCAGGCTTGCCAGTTTCACAAGAGGCAAGTATAACTTTACAGCATGCCATCCAAAAACTGGTACAGACTCAGGTCATCTACTAAACAAGGGGTCTATTCCAACTTGTTCATAGTACCAAAGCCGGATTATTCGATAAGACCAATTCTGAACTTCAAGTCTTTGAACCTGTACTTACTTGTGTTCAAATTCAAGATGGAGTCTCTGAGAGCAGTGATCTCAGGTCTGGAGGAGGGGGAATTCCTAGTGTCTCTGGATATCAAGGATGCGCACCTTCATATTCCGATCTGGCCGCCTCATCAGGCTTATCTCAGGTTTGCACTACAGGACTGTCACTACCAGTTCCAGGCCCTGCCATTTGGTCTCTCCACGGCACCGAGGGTGTTCACCAAGGTGATGGCAGAGATGATGTTTCTACTCCGCAAGCAGGGATTGAACATAATTCCGTACCTGGACGATCCCCTGATAAAAGCGCCGTCCAGGGAAAGGTTGCTGGACAGGATTGCTCTCTTAACTCTCCTCCAGGATCACGGGTGTATTCTGAACCTTCCAAAATCTCACCTAGAGCCAACACGGAGGCTCCCATTTCTGGGAATGATACTGGACACGGAGTCATAAAAGGTGTTCCTTCCTTTGGAAAAGGCATTAGTAATCCAGTCGATGGTTCGGGATGTCCTGAAGCCAGCCCGGGTGTCGTGCATCTGTGCATTCGCCTTCTGGGGAAAATGGTGGCTTCTTACGAGGCACTTCAATACGGAAGGTTTCACGCAAGACCCTTCCAGCTCGATCTGTTGGACAAATGGTCCGGATCGCATCTTCACATGCACCAGAGGATCCATCTGTCGCCAAAGGCCAGGATCTCCCTTCTATGGTGGCTACAGTCTTCTCACCTCGTCGCAGGACAGAGGTTTGGAATTCAGAACTGGATTCTGTTAACCACAGACGCAAGCCTCAGAGGTTGGGGAGCAGTCACAGTTTCAGGGAAGATGGTCAAGTCAGGAAATCATCCTTCCAATCAACATTCTGGAACTCAGGGCCATATATAATGCCCTTCTGCAGGCCTCACATCTTCTTCAAGATCGGGCAGTTCAGGTCCAGTTGGACAATGTGATGGCAGTAACATACATAGACCTACAGGGCAGAACGAAAAGCAGAGCAGCAATGTCAGAGGTGTCAAGAATTCTCCTCTGGGCAGAAAGAAATGCTGTGGCGTTGTCAGTGGTCTTTATTCTGGGAGTAGACAACTGGGAAGCAGACTTCCTCAGCAGACATGACCTGCACCCAGGGGAGTGGGGCCTTCACCCGGAAGTGTTCAGGTGCTTGACAAGTCGATAGGGATACCCACAGATCGACATGATGGCCTCTCGTCTCAACAAGAAGCTCAGGCGGTATTGTTCCAGGTCGAGACACCCACAGGCGGTGGCGATAAACGCCCTGACAACTCCATGGGTCTATCAGATGGTGTACGTGTTTCCTCCACTTCCTCTGATCCCAAGAATTCTAAAACGAATAAAAAAGAGAAAAGGTTCAAGCAATACTCATTGCTCCAGACTGGCCAAGAAGGGCCTGGTACGCGGATCTTCTCGAGATGCTCCTAGAAGATCCGTGGCCTCTACCTCTTCGCGAGGATCTTCTGCAACAGGGCCTGTTCATCTATCAGGATTTACCGTGGCTATGTTTGACGGCATGGAAGTTGAACGGCTGATTCTGGCCAGGAGAGGGATCCCTAACAAGGTTATCCCGACTATGATCCAAGCCAGGAAGGGGGTAACGTCTAAGGGTGTGTACACATGGTAAGATCCTTGCTATGCCCGATTTTCACTTGCGATTTCCCCTGAACTCCCCGGAGCCCAGCACCACCAATTTTGAATAACTTTTCTTGAGATATGGACTATGTGTGCTTACGAATTTGGCTATTGTGAGATGTCATTGACATGTGAGATGAACTAGATAGTACACCGATCTAGCAAGGATTGACTTGCCTGCACAGTCTATCTTTTCTTGCGATGCCGACCTGGCGGGACCGCGCATCGGGATCGAATCGGGATCGCAAGGTGACTTTCACCTTGCAATCTGCACTAACTTTTCTTGCGATTTTGACTATATAGTCAAAATCGAAAGAAAATATTTCACCGTGTGTACACACCCTAAGCATTAGCATCATATTTGGAAGAAATATGTCTCTTGGTGTGAGAGCAGAAATTATTCTGCAGTGGAATTTAATCTGGGACGTTTCCTGCTTTTTCTGCAGGCAGGCATGGATGTGGGCCTGCATCTGGGCTTCATAAACGTCCAGATTTCGGCCTTGTCCATTTTCTTTCAGAAACATTTGGCTTCTCTCCCTGAGGTCCAGATGTTCTTGATAGGTGTTCTGCACATCCAATCTCCCTTTGTGCCTCCTACGGCACCTTGGGATCTCAATGCGGTGCTGCAGTTCCTCCAATCGGACTGGTTTGAGCCTTTACAGGAGGTGAACGTAAAATATCTTACCTGGAAAACCATCACACTGTTGGCCTTGGCTTCAGCAAGACGTGTGTCGGAGCTGGGGGCTTTGTCTCACAAAAGTCCCTATTTAATTTTCCATGAGGACAGAGCTGAACTCAGAACTCGTCAGCAATTTCTTCCTAAAGTGGTGTCCGCATTTCACATCAACCAATCTATTGTGGTTCCGGTTGTCACCGACACCTCTGCTACTTCAAAGTATTTGGATGTTGTGAGGGCTTTGAAGGTGTATGTGAACAGAACAGCCTGTCACAGAAAGACAGACTCACTGTCTGTTCTTTATGATCCCAATAAGATTGAGTGTTCTGCTTCAAAGCAGACAATTGCACACTGGATCAGACTTACTATCCAGAATGCTTATTCCACGGCAAGTTTGCCATGTCCAAAATCTGTACAGGCCCACTCTACTAGGTCGGTGGGTTCTTCCTGGGTGGCTGCCCGGGGTGTCTTGGCTTTACAGCTCTGCCGAGCAGCTACTTGGTCAGGTTCAAACACGTTTGCTAACTTCTACAAGTTCGATAATTTGGCCTCTGAGGACCTTCAGTTTGGTCAATCAGTTCTGCAGGAACCTCAGCACTCTCCCACCCGGTTTGGGAGCTTCAGTGCATCCCCATGGTACTAAATGGACCCCAGTATCCTCTAGGACGTAAGAGAAAATAGGATTTTAATTACCTACCAGTAAATCCTTTTCTCGTAGTCCGTAGAGGATACTGGGCGCCCGCCCAGTGCTTCGTTCTTCCTGCACTGTTACTTGGTTAAGTAATGTTGGTTCAGCCGTAACTGTTCCTGTTTCAAGTTTGGTTAGCTTGGCTTTCCTCTTGTTGTGTGTGTGCTGGTTCGGAATCTCACCACTATTCTTATCTATCCTTTTCTTGAAGTATGTCCGTCTCCTCGGGCACAGTTTCCTAGACTGAGTCTGGTAGGAAGGGCATAGAGGGAGGAGCCAGCCCATACTATCAAATTCTTAAAGTGCCCATGGCTCCTAGTGGACCCGTTTATACCCCATGGTACTAATTGGACCCCAGTATCCTCTACGGACTGTGAGAAAAGGATTTACCGGTAGGCAATTAAAATCCTATTTTTTGGGACTGTCCCGCTGTCCCACCCGCAGTGTCCCATGGGGGGCAGTTAGGAGGCTTCTGCACTCGCTCCATGGTGAATAGCCACTGTCAAGTGCACAGCGTCTATTCAGTGAAGAGAGGGACTGGGGGCATGCCAGCAGCTCACAGAGCGCTGGTCATGCCCCCTTTAGTGGCGGTAAAAGGGGGCATGACTCATGATCGCGGCACTGCTGCGTGGTCAATGTCATGCCTCCTTTTATTTAGGTCACGTCCCCTTTTCAGGAGCGGGCACGCTGGGCGCCATGAGTCCCGCTTCTCGTCGCTTAAATGTTGGGAGTTATGATGTATCCAAATACAGAAACAAACAGAGGGGGCGCTCTCCTTGATGTTTAACAAACATACTTCGCTTCAAATCAGCACAGCATATGCACCAAGCACATCCTACATTAATCCAGCAGCACTGCTGGCTATGCCTAACTGCCTCCTTTTGTAATTTGTACCCACCAATAGTCAAAAAATGAGCACCAAACAGTCCACTTTTACGCTCCAGCCGGAACGCATATTATATCACTTCCTTTACATACCCAAACTGCCAGCACTAATATATAAATATATATATATATATATATATATATTAGAGATGAGCGCCGGAAATTTTTCGGGTTTTGTGTTTTGGTTTTGGGTTCGGTTCCGCGGCCGTGTTTTGGGTTCGACCGCGTTTTGGCAAAACCTCACCGAATTTTTTTTGTCGGATTCGGGTGTGTTTTGGATTCGGGTGTTTTTTTTTTAAAAACACTAAAAAACAGCTTAAATCATAGAATTTGGGGGTCATTTTGATCCCAAAGTATTATTAACCTCAAAAACCATAATTTACACTCATTTTCAGTCTATTCTGAATACCTCACACCTCACAATATTATTTTTAGTCCTAAAATTTGCACCTAGGTCGCTGGATGACTAAGCTAAGCGACCCTAGTGGCCGACACAAACACCGGGCCCATCTAGGAGTGGCACTGCAGTGTCACGCAGGATGTCCCTTCCAAAAAACCCTCCCCAAACAGCACATGACGCAAAGAAAAAAAGAGGCGCAATGAGGTAGCTGTGTGAGTAAGATAAGCGACCCTAGTGGCCGACACAAACACCGGGCCCATCTAGGAGTGTCACTGCAGTGTCACGCAGGATGTCCCTTCCAAAAAACCCTCCCCAAACAGCACATGACGCAAAGAAAAAAAGAGGCGCAATGAGGTAGCTGTGTGAGTAAGATAAGTGACCCTAGTGGCCGACACAAACACCGGGCCCATCTAGGAGTGTCACTGCAGTGTCACGCAGGATGTCCCTTCCAAAAAACCCTCCCCAAACAGCACATGACGCAAAGAAAAAAAGAGGCGCAATGAGGTAGCTGTGTGAGTAAGATAAGCGACCCTAGTGGCCGACACAAACACCGGGCCCATCTAGGAGTGGCACTGCAGTGTCACGCAGGATGTCCCTTCCAAAAAACCCTCCCCAAACAGCACATGACGCAAAGAAAAAAAGAGGCGCAATGAGGTAGCTGTGTGAGTAAGATAAGCGACCCTAGTGGCCGACACAAACACCGGGCCCATCTAGGAGTGTCACTGCAGTGTCACGCAGGATGTCCCTTCCAAAAAACCCTCCCCAAACAGCACGACGCAAAGAAAAAAAGAGGCGCAATGAGGTAGCTGTGTGAGTAAGATAAGCGACCCTAGTTTAGTTTTGGATTTGACATGCTCTGTACTATGACATTGGGCATCGGCCTTGGCAGACAACGTTGCTGGCATTTCATCGTCTCGGCCATGACTAGTGGCAGCAGCTTCAGCACGAGGTGGAAGTGGATCTTGATCTTTCCCTAATTTTGGAACCTCAACATTTTTGTTCTCCATATTTTAATAGGCACAACTAAAAGGCACCTCAGGTAAACAATGGAGATGGATGGATACTAGTATACAATTATGGATGGACTGCCGAGTGCCGACACAGAGGTAGCTACAGCCGTGGACTACCGTACTGTACTGTGTCTGCTGCTAATATAGACTGGATGATAATGAGATGTAGTATGTATAAAGAAGAAAGAAAAAAAAAACCACGGGTAGGTGGTATACAATTATGGATGGACTGCCGAGTGCCGACACAGAGGTAGCTACAGCCGTGAACTACCGTACTGTGTCTGCTGCTAATATAGACTGGTTGATAATGAGATGTAGTATGTATAAAGAAGAAAGAAAAAAAAAACCACGGGTAGGTGGTATACAATTATGGATGGACTGCCGAGTGCCGACACAGAGGTAGCTACAGCCGTGGACTACCGTACTGTACTGTGTCTGCTGCTAATATAGACTGGATGATAATGAAATGTAGTATGTATAAAGAAGAAAGAAAAAAAAAACCACGGGTAGGTGGTATACAATTATGGATGGACTGCCGAGTGCCGACACAGAGGTAGCTACAGCCGTGGACTACCGTACTGTACTGTGTCTGCTGCTAATATAGACTGGATGATAATGAGATGTAGTATGTATGTATAAAGAAGAAAGAAAAAAAAAAACACGGGTAGGTGGTATACAATTATGGATGGACTGCCGAGTGCCGACACAGAGGTAGCTACAGCCTTGAACTACCGTACTGTGTCTGCTGCTAATATAGACTGGTTGATAATGAGATGTAGTATGTATAAAGAAGAAAGAAAAAGAAAAACACGGGTAGGTGGTATACAATTATGGATGGACTGCCGAGTGCCGACACAGAGGTAGCTACAGCCGTGGACTACCGTACTGTACTGTGTCTGCTGCTAATATAGACTGGATGATAATGAGATGTAGTATGTATAAAGAAGAAAGAAAAAAAAAACCACGGATAGGTGGTATACAATTATGGATGGACTGCCGAGTGCCGACACAGAGGTAGCTACAGCCGTGAACTACCGTACTGTGTCTGCTGCTAGTAGACTGGATGATAAATAATGATATAAAAAATATATATATATCACTACTGCAGCCGGACAGGTATATATTATATAATGACGGACCTGCTGGAGTGGACACTGTCTGTCAGCAGAATGAGTTTTTTAATTTTTATAGAATAAAAAAACACCACACAAGTCACACGACGAGTGTACTTTTTCAGGCAGACATTCAATCACAATATACTATACTGGTGGTCAGTGTGGTCAGGTCACTGGTCACAGTGGTCAGTGGTCAGTCACACTGGCAGTGGCACTCTGGCAGCAAAAGTGTGCACTGTTTAATATGTACTCCTGGCTCCTGCTATAACCTATAACTGCTCCCCAGTCTCCCCCACAATTAAGCTGTGTGAGCACAGTCAGATATTATACATAGATGATGCAGCACACTGGGCTGAGCACAGATATGGTATGTGAGTGTGACTGAGTCACTGTGTATCGTTTTTTTCAGGCAGAGAACAAGAACAGAACGGATTATTAAATAATAATACATTATAAAACTGCACTGGTGGTCAGGTCACTGGTCATCAGTCACTAGTATAACTCCTCCTAAGCTCCAGTAAGTAAATGAAGTGTCTCACTCTCACTCTCCTATCTATTTTAATTTCTAAACGGAGAGGACGCCAGCCACGTCCTCTCCCTATCAATCTCAATGCACGTGTGAAAATGGTCGCGATGCGCGGCTCCTTATATAGAATCCGAGTCTCGCGATAGAATCTGAGCCTCGCGAGAATCCGACAGCGTGATGATGACGTTCGGGCGCGCTCGGGTTAACCGAGCAAGGCGGGAAGATCCGAGTCGCTCGGACCCGTGTAAAAAAACATGAAGTTCGGGCGGGTTCGGATTCAGAGAAACCGAACCCGCTCATCTCTAATATATATATATATATATCGATAGAGAGAGAGAGAGTATAACATCATGGCTATAAATATGTGTATTGTTCATGAGACTATGGGGGTCATTCCGAGTTGATCGCTCGCTAGCAGTTTTTAGCAGCCATGCAAACGCATTGTTGCCACCCACCGGGGAGTGTATTTTCGCTTTGCTGAAGTGCGAACGCTTGTGCAGCAGAGCGCCTGCAAAATCTTTTTGTGCAAAACAAGACCAGGCCTGTAGTTACTCTTCGTGTGCGTTGATTCTAACGACGGAGGGACGGCTTTTGATGTCACACACCCGCCCAGCGAACGCCCAGCCACGCCTGTGTTTTTTCAGCCACGCCTGCGTTTTTCCAAACACTCCCTGAAAACGGTCAGCTGCCACCCAGAAACGCCCACTTCATGTCAATCTTCCTGCGTTCGGCCGTGCGACAAGAATGTTCGTTAGACTCTGTGCAAACCCACTATGCTCATTGTACCTGTACGACGCGCCTGAGCATTGCGGTGCATACGCATGCGCAGAAATGCCGATTTTTAGCCTGATCGCGAACAACGACAGCTAGCGATCAACTCGAAATGACCCCCAATACCCCTTCGTTAGCATGTCACAACGAGATTATATTCATACATCGCAGCTCCCACCATGCAATACATGTGGGTAGACAGCTTCATATCTCCGTGGTGTGCTCCAACACAGGATACACCTCCGGCTGCTGGAACGCAAGTGCCGTAGCCAGAAGTGCACATGATGCGGTCAAAGGGCGCTCCAGTCACTAATGCTATCCAGGGAAGCAGAATTTACCAACTGGTTCCATATACAATAAACATTGTTACACTACATGGGTCATTCAGGAAAACTACCAGCAAGGAATGGGGAAACATACCTTAACTCTGCTGGATATCAACAAAACCCAAAAAATGATGATCAATCATGGCAATACATAAGAGGTAGAAAAAGAGCCAGAACTGCATAATGAACATATCATTAGTATAGAATTAAGCTAAAACACATCATACACTGATCAAATAAAACAACCAGAGAGTGTATTGGTTAAGAAAAATAACACACAAAAAAACATTAAATGGATTGGATTAAATAAGTCCGTAAGGTGCCATGGTTCCAAGCCTATAGATCCACCTAGCCTTGAGTTTTCTGAAAATTAAAGCACGATCATCACCACGCTTGGGACCCCATCAATTATCCTGCATTTGAGTGATGCCACTTGGTGCCCCGCTTCTAAGAAGTGTTGGCTTATCTGTAACACCCAATAAAAAGGCCTGATGTATTGAATTTCTGCGGTTCGCACGTAGTCATTCCTACATAAGCCAATCCACAAGGGCATAATAACATATACACCACATGGTCCAATCAGCAGTGGAATTTATATCGGATTTGGACAGATTTACCATTTTGTAGATGTGGAAAAGTACTTCCTGTGATCATTGAACGACAAGTCACACAACCTGTGCATTTAACGCATCCTGGTTTTTGCGTGCTCAGCCAGGTGTTGATACTAGTGATGAGCGCCTGAAATTTTTCGGGTTTTGTGTTTTGGTTTTGGGTTCGGTTCCGCGGCCGTGTTTTGGGTTCGACCGCGTTTTGGCAAAACCTCACCGAATTTTTTTGTCGGATTCGGGTGTGTTTTGGATTCGGGTGTTTTTTTCAAAAAACCCTAAAAAACAGCTTAAATCATAGAATTTGGGGGTCATTTTGATCCCATATTATTATTAACCTCAAAAACCATAATTTCCACTCATTTTCAGTCTATTCTGAATACCTCACACCTCACAATATTATTTTTAGTCCTAAAATTTGCACCGAGGTCGCTGGATGGCTAAGCTCAGCGACCCTAGTGGCCGACACAAACACCTGGCCCATCTAGGAGTGGCACTGCAGTGTCACGTAGGATGGCCCTTCCAAAAAACACTCCCCAAACAGCACATGACGCAAAGAAAAAAAGAGGCGCAATGAGGTAGCTGTGTGAGTAAGATAAGCGACCCTAGTGGCCGACACAAACACCGGGCCCATCTAGGAGTGGCACTGCAGTATCACGCAGGATGGCCCTTCCAAAAAACCCTCCCCAAACAGCACATGACGCAAAGAAAAAAAGAGGCGCAATGAGGCAGCTGTGTGAGTAAGATTAGCGACCCTAGTGGCCGACACAAACACCGGGCCCATTTAGGAGTGGCACTGCAGTGTCACGCAGGATGTCCCTTCCAAAAAACCCTCCCCAAACAGCACATGACGCAAAGAAAAAAAGAGGCGCAATGAGGTAGCTGTGTGAGTAAGATTAGCGACCCTAGTGGCCGACACAAACACCGGGCCCATCTAGGAGTGGCACTGCAGTGTCACGCAGGATGTCCCTTCCAAAAAACCCTCCCCAAACAGCACATGACGCAAAGAAAAAAAGAGGCGCAATGAGGTAGCTGTGTGAGTAAGATTAGCGACCGTAGTGGCCGACACAAACACCGGGCCCATTTAGGAGTGGCACAGCAGTGTCACGCAGGATGTCCCTTCCAAAAAACCCTCCCCAAACAGCACATGACGCAAAGAAAAAAAGAGGCGCAATGAGGTAGCTGTGTGAGTAAGATTAGCGACCCTAGTGGCCGACACAAACACCGGGCCCATCTAGGAGTGGCACTGCAGTGTCACGCAGGATGGCCCTTCCAAAAAACCCTCCCCAAACAGCACATGACGCAAAGAAAAAAAGAGGCGCAATGAGGTAGCTGACTGTGTGAGTAAGATAAGCGACCCTAGTGGCCGACACAAACACCGGGCCCATTTAGGAGTGGCACTGCAGTGTCACGCAGGATGTCCCTTCCAAAAAACCCTCCCCAAACAGCACATGACGCAAAGAAAAATAAAAGAAAAAAGAGGTGCAAGATGGAATTGTCCTTGGGCCCTCCCACCCACCCTTATGTTGTATAAACAAAACAGGACATGCACACTTTAACCAACCCATCATTTCAGTGACAGGGTCTGCCACACGACTGTGACTGATATGACGGGTTGGTTTGGACCCCCCCCAAAAAAGAAGCAATTAATCTCTCCTTGCACAAACTGGCTCTACAGAGGCAAGATGTCCACCTCATCATCATCCTCCGATATATCACCGTGTACATCCCCCTCCTCACAGATTATCAATTCGTCCCCACTGGAATCCACCATCTCAGCTCCCTGTGTACTTTGTGGAGGCAATTGCTGCTGGTCAATGTCTCCGCGGAGGAATTGATTATAATTCATTTTAATGAACATCATCTTCTCCACATTTTCTGGATGTAACCTCGTACGCCGATTGCTGACAAGGTGAGCGGCGGCACTAAACACTCTTTCGGAGTACACACTTGTGGGAGGGCAACTTAGGTAGAATAAAGCCAGTTTGTGCAAGGGCCTCCAAATTGCCTCTTTTTCCTGCCAGTATAAGTATGGACTGTGTGACGTGCCTACTTGGATGCGGTCACTCATATAATCCTCCACCATTCTTTCAATGGTGAGAGAATCATATGCAGTGACAGTAGACGACATGTCCGTAATCGTTGTCAGGTCCTTCAGTCCGGACCAGATGTCAGCATCAGCAGTCGCTCCAGACTGCCCTGCATCACCGCCAGCGGGTGGGCTCGGAATTCTGAGCCTTTTCCTCGCACCCCCAGTTGCGGGAGAATGTGAAGGAGGAGATGTTGACAGGTCGCGTTCCGCTTGACTTGACAATTTTCTCACCAGCAGGTCTTTCAACCCCAGCAGACTTGTGTCTGCCGGAAAGAGAGATCCAAGGTAGGCTTTAAATCTAGGATCGAGCATGGTGGCCAAAATGTAGTGCTCTGATTTCAACAGATTGACCACCCGTGAATCCTTGTTAAGCGAATTAAGGGCTCCATCCACAAGTCCCACATGCCTAGCGGAATCGCTCCGTGTTAGCTCCTCCTTCAATGTCTCCAGCTTCTTCTGCAAAAGCCTGATGAGGGGAATGACCTGACTCAGGCTGGCAGTGTCTGAACTGACTTCACGTGTGGCAAGTTCAAAGGGCATCAGAACCTTGCACAACGTTGAAATCATTCTCCACTGCGCTTGAGACAGGTGCATTCCACCTCCTATATCGTGCTCAATTGTATAGGCTTGAATGGCCTTTTGCTGCTCCTCCAACCTCTGAAGCATATAGAGGGTTGAATTCCACCTCGTTACCACTTCTTGCTTCAGATGATGGCAGGGCAGGTTCAGTAGTTTTTGGTGGTGCTCCAGTCTTCTGTACGTGGTGCCTGTACGCCGAAAGTGTCCCGCAATTCTTCTGGCCACCGACAGCATCTCTTGCACGCCCCTGTCGTTTTTTAAATAATTCTGCACCACCAAATTCAAGGTATGTGCAAAACATGGGACGTGCTGGAATTTGCCCATATTTAATGCACACACAATATTGCTGGCGTTGTCCGATGCCACAAATCCACAGGAGAGTCCAATTGGGGTAAGCCATTCCGCGATGATCTTCCTCAGTTGCCGTAAGAGGTTTTCAGCTGTGTGCGTATTCTGGAAAGCGGTGATACAAAGCGTAGCCTGCCTAGGAAAGAGTTGGCGTTTGCGAGATGCTGCTACTGGTGCCGCCGCTGCTGTTCTTGCGGCGGGAGTCCATACATCTACCCAGTGGGCTGTCACAGTCATATAGTCCTGACCCTGCCCTGCTCCACTTGTCCACATGTCCGTGGTTAAGTGGACATTGGGTACAGCTGCATTTTTTAGGACACTGGTGACTCTTTTTCTGAGGTCTGTGTACATTTTCGGTATCGCCTGCCTAGAGAAATGGAACCTAGATGGTATTTGGTACCGGGGACACAGTACCTCCAACAAGTCTCTAGTTGGCTCTGCAGTAATGATGGATACCGGAACCACGTTTCTCACCACCCAGGATGCCAAGGCCTCAGTTATCCGCTTTGCAGTAGGATGACTGCTGTGATATTTCATCTTCCTCGCAAAGGACTGTTGGACAGTCAATTGCTTGGTGGAAGTAGTAAAAGTGGTCTTACGACTTCCCCTCTGGGATGACCATCGACTCCCAGCAGCAACAACAGCAGCGCCAGCAGCAGTAGGCGTTACACGCAAGGATGCATCGGAGGAATCCCAAGCAGGAGAGGAATCATCAGAATTGCCAGTGACATGGCCTGCAGGACTATTGGCATTCCTGGGGAAGGAGGAAATTGACACTGAGGGAGTTGGTGGGGTGGTTTGCGTGAGCTTGGTTACAAGAGGAAGGGATTTACTGGTCAGTGGACTGCTTCCGCTGTCACCCAAAGTTTTTGAACTTGTCACTGACTTATTATGAATGCGCTGCAGGTGACGTATAAGGGAGGATGTTCCGAGGTGGTTAACGTCCTTACCCCTACTTATTACAGCTTGACAAAGGGAACACATGGCTTGACACCTGTTGTCCGCATTTCTGTTGAAATACCTCCACACCGAAGAGCTGATTTTTTTGGTATTTTCACCAGGCATGTCAACGGCCATATTCCTCCCACGGACAACAGGTGTCTCCCCGGGTGCCTGACTTAAACAAACCACCTCACCATCAGAATCCTCCTGGTCAATTTCCTCCCCAGCGCCAGCAACACCCATATCCTCCTCATCCTGGTGTACTTCAACACTGACATCTTCAATCTGACTATCAGGAACTGGACTGCGGGTGCTCCTTCCAGCACTTGCAGGGGGCGTGCAAATGGTGGAAGGCGCATGCTCTTCACGTCCAGTGTTGGGAAGGTCAGGCATCGCAACCGACACAATTGGACTCTCCTTGTGGATTTGGGATTTCGAAGAACGCACAGTTCTTTGCGGTGCTACTGCTTTTGCCAGCTTGAGTCTTTTCATTTTTCTAGCGAGAGGCTGAGTGCCTCCATCCTCATGTGAAGCTGAACCACTAGCCATGAACATAGGCCAGGGCCTCAGCCGTTCCTTGCCACTCCGTGTGGTAAATGGCATATTGGCAAGTTTACGCTTCTCCTCCGACAATTTTATTTTAGGTTTTGGAGTCCTTTTTTTACTGATATTTGGTGTTTTGGATTTGACATGCTCTGTACTATGACATTGGGCATCGGCCTTGGCAGACGACGTTGCTGGCATTTCATCGTCTCGGCCATGACTAGTGGCAGCAGCTTCAGCACGAGGTGGAAGTGGATCTTGATCTTTCCCTAATTTTGGAACCTCAACATTTTTGTTCTCCATATTTTAATAGGCACAACTAAAAGGCACCTCAGGTAAACAATGGAGATGGATGGATACTAGTATACAATTATGGACGGACTGCCGAGTGCCGACACAGAGGTAGCTACAGCCGTGGACTACCGTACTGTACTGTGTCTGCTGCTAATATAGACTGGTTGATAAAGAGATGTAGTAGTATGTATGTATAAAGAAGAAAGAAAAAAAAACCACGGGTAGGTGGTATACAATTATGGACGGACTGCCGAGTGCCGACACAGAGGTAGCTACAGCCGTGAACTACCGTACTGTACTGTGTCTGCTGCTAATATAGACTGGTTGATAAAGAGATGTAGTAGTATGTATGTATAAAGAAGAAAGAAAAAAAAACCACGGTTAGGTGGTATACAATTATGGACGGACTGCCGAGTGCCGACACAGAGGTAGCTACAGCCGTGGACTACCGTACTGTACTGTGTCTGCTGCTAATATAGACTGGTTGATAAAGAGATGTAGTAGTATGTATGTATAAAGAAGAAAGGAAAAAAACCTCGGGTAGGTGGTATACAATTATGGACGGACTGCCGAGTGCCGACACAGAGGTAGCTACAGCCGTGAACTACCGTACTGTACTGTGTCTGCTGCTAATATAGACTGGTTGATAAAGAGATGTAGTAGTATGTATGTATAAAGAAGAAAGAAAAAAAAACCACGGGTAGGTGGTATACAATTATGGACGGACTGCCGAGTGCCGACACAGGTAGCTACAGCCGTGGACTACCGTACTGTACTGTGTCTGCTGCTAATATAGACTGGTTGATAAAGAGATGTAGTAGTATGTATGTATAAAGAAGAAAGAAAAAAAAACCACGGGTAGGTGGTATACAATTATGGATGGACTGCCGAGTGCCGACACAGAGGTAGCTACAGCCGTGAACTACCGTACTGTGTCTGCTGCGACTGGATGATAAATAATGATATAAAAAATATATATATATCACTACTGCAGCCGGACAGGTATATATTATATAATGACGGACCTGCTGGACACTGTCTGTCAGCAGAATGAGTTTTTTATAGAATAAAAAAAAAAACACCACACAAGTGAAGTCACACGACGAGTGTTTAACTTTTTCAGGCAATCACAATATAGTATACTACTAACTATACTGGTGGTCAGTGTGGTCAGGTCACTGGTCAGTCACACTGGCAGTGGCACTCCTGCAGCAAAAGTGTGCACTGTTTAATTTTAATATAATATGTACTCCTGGCTCCTGCTATAACCTATAACTGGCACTGCAGTGCTCCCCAGTCTCCCCCACAATTATAAGCTGTGTGAGCTGAGCACAGTCAGATATATATACATAGATGATGCAGCACACTGGGCTGAGCAGTGCACACAGATATGGTATGTGACTGAGTCACTGTGTGTATCGTTTTTTTCAGGCAGAGAACGGATATATTAAATAAAACTGCACTGTCTGGTGGTCACTGTGGTCAGTCACTAGTAAACTCTGCACTCTCTACACTTCTACAGTACTCCTAAGCTCCAGTAAATCAGGTCAATCTCTCTCTCTCTCTCTCTCTTCTAATCTAAATGGAGAGGACGCCAGCCACGTCCTCTCCCTATCAATCTCAATGCACGTGTGAAAATGGCGGCGACGCGCGGCTCCTTATATAGAATCCGAGTCTCGCGAGAATCCGACAGCGTCATGATGACGTTCGGGCGCGCTCGGGTTAACCGAGCAAGGCGGGAGGATCCGAGTCTGCTCGGACCCGTGAAAAAAACCATGAAGTTCGGGCGGGTTCGGATTCAGAGAAACCGAACCCGCTCATCTCTAGTTGATACTGGTGGTAGAATGGCGAGTAGGGTGCATAAGCAATTGCTTTAGATTGCATCCGCGTCTGAATGCCATCAGTGGATTATTCAACGTCTGACAGAACCTTGTTTATGATTGCAACAGCGGCCAATGTCTCCTGACGTGACGTTAGAGGCTTTATCATCAAATTGTGTGACAAAGATCATATGGTTCTTCATTTTGGATTGTTTAGACACAAGCCTGGTACGTGCCTAACTGCCTATATACATATATATTTTCCTACTTTAGGGATCTATTCACTAAGCCTAAGCAATTGATAAAGTGGAGAGGGGTAAAGTGCCAACCAATTAGCTACTAACTGGCATGTTACGAGCTGTGTTTGACAAATGACAGTTAGCAGGTGATTGGTTGGTACAGTATCCATACCTCCCAACTGTCCATTGTTCTGCTGTACCACCCGCGGATTGCAGTGTCCTGTGGCAGGGAAGAGGGGGGAGTTGGGGGAGCACACAGCGGGTTAGCAGCCAGAGAATAGCTGCCGTGTGCATGGAAACAGCATCAATTAAGAGTGTACTTGCCTACCTGACCCTCTCCATGAGGAAGAAAATGCTCTGTTCCTGGACTTTCCTGGTAATGTATGATTGCCATAACCTGTGGTGAAACGCCTTTCTTATTAATTTACTAGCTCACCACAGGTGATGGCAATCATACATTACCAGGAAAGTCCAGGAACAGAGCATTTTCTCCTTCATGGAGAGGGTCAGGTAGGCAAGTATGGTGTAGGGAGATTCTGGGGCATGCCCCCTCAGTTGCGAGGCCCTTTTCTTGAGGCCCCACCCTCTTTTTGGATGCGCACAGCAAAGTTGGGAGGTATGCTTTATCTCTCTACAAGGTTTAGTAAATAGACCCTTTAGTAAATAGACATTTCCAGTCTACTAACTCTTTGAGGTCTCATCTTGTGTGCTCTACCCTTATACACAAACTAAATGCTGGGAAAATTATATTTGTTTTGAGAGATTTCAGTGAAGGTATTTAGACTAGGTGTTTGGGTATTTTCTAGACATGTCTTACTAAACCCCAAATACTTTTACTACTGAGATTCTGGCAATAAACACATACGTTTTTTTCTCTTGTGAATGTACTGAATGGTCTTCAGATTGGAATATGCCAAAGGACAAGGATCAGTGTTCCACAATCCTTCTTAATCTTTTCACTGCATTTGATACTGTACAGTACAGACCGTGGGATATTAATAGATAACCAAAAATAATTGAATGAACTATGGTACCCTCCTAGACTAATATATCTTTAGGACCATAATTCCCTGTAGCAGTGCCGTTTCTGTATGGTATACTCATGAACTTGCTTCTTCTGTGGCGCAACAAGGGTGGGTCAAGAAGGGCATCTGCCCTGTGCACCATTGTGTGTATATTAGATTGTGCATACCTCCCAACATATCGTATTCCAGGAGGGACAATTGGGACTTTCCTCTTAATATATTACCCCTTTCACACCGCCAATGCCGGATCCCACTCGGAAATTGGAAACTGGTCCTTCCTGGGTGGGGTTCGGCATTGGAGCTTAAGTGCTGGCTTCCCAACCCGGCAATATGCCGGGTGGGTTGCCATACCGGTCCGGGAACATGTTCACGCTGTCACTGACCTGGTATTCAACCCGGGAATAACACTGCTTTATTCCCGAGTTGAATTGCCAGGTCAGGCGACCCGGGAATTCGACCATGGACTTTCACACCGCACACCGACCCGTGTAGACCCAGCAATATGCCGGGCCGATACTGGGTTATTTGTGCGATTTGAAAGGGGTATATGATTGGCGTCACCTGTGTGGAACCATCTAATTGATAAGAAAGGGATTTCAACACAGGTGATTGCAATTATAAATTAAGAGGGTAGTCCAGGTAGAAAGCATTTTGTCCCTCCTGGAATGGGTCATGTTGAG
Source organism: Pseudophryne corroboree (assembly GCF_028390025.1). Lineage (NCBI taxonomy): Eukaryota > Metazoa > Chordata > Amphibia > Anura > Myobatrachidae > Pseudophryne > Pseudophryne corroboree. Next base: position 133,113,015 of record NC_086455.1, on the reverse strand, counting down.
AGGTATAAATTGTGTATATTAAATTTAAACCATTGGTGTATTTTAGATTTAACTAATAGTTTTATAATGCCGACATATTGTATATAGCCAACTAATTAAGAGACAACTAATTTATAAAGATAATAGGTTACACAGGACCCAGACACCCTGGCGGGGAGGAAAAGAAGCTGAGATCCCTGGGTCACTTACAGCTCTTCCTCCTATTAAATCTCCTCTGGTCAGGAAGCTCCAACAGTAGCTAATGAAACCTGTTACTCCTGTGTCTCTGCCTGTACTGCACACTGTCCTGCTTGGGTTCTGACATCCTGGTTCTGCTGCTGCACAAGAAGGAGAGCTAGTAATGTCAGTGTGCTTTGGCTGGGGGGCCCACTGAAAGAGGGGGCCTGGGTTACAGTATCCCCTGTGCACCCCCTTAATCTGGCTATGGCAGTAGGTGACAGGGTGAGGATGACTGGCAGTTGGTGACAGGGAGAGAGTGACTGGCAGTGGGTGACGGAGAATGTGACAGAAGGATGCAGAGGGTGACACTAGGAAGAGGGCGACACGGAATGGGTGATGGAGAGAGGCAGTGGGTCAGTAATATATTACAATGCATTTACCTGAGCCCAGAACTGCAGTGCGACTCTTCCTTGGGTTTTACGCCGGGAACGAGCATGACATTGTGACATCAGATCCCCGACAGCCTCAGTGGAGGAGCAACAGGGGGAGGAGCTAGGGGCGCATACTGGCCCTTCCTCTCCCTCCGGCTGAACTGTCACCACACACTCAGACAGCAGCTCAGCCTCAGCAGCAGAGATGCTTACTGTAGCCTGGGGACTGGCAGCATGAAGCAGGGACTGGCTAGTGGGCGGTGGCATATGAGTTTGTGTGATGTAGGCCCCTATGACACATATTTAAAAGGGAAGGGAAAGGGCCACACTTTAAATAAAAGTTGTCATTTTTTTGTACAAAAAAAAAAAAAGACTGTCATTGTCATGCAGTGATATATGACACACACACACGGAACCCACAGATCACTGCCTCACTCACTTTTTCAGATGCCTCTCTTTGGCCGGATCTCTGTGCTCAATGAATCGGGGGCTGGAGAGAGCGGAGTTTGTTTGTTAGTATGTCCCTGTCCCTCTATGCCACCAATAATGCACTAACTTTAGATTAGTGTCCCACAGTGAATGGGTGTTTTATAAATCACTTTGCTATATCCTGGATGCCTGTAATTCTGTGCATATACAGCTATTGGCATATAATGGACCTGTAGAGGAGTCTGATGGCATATAAGAGGCACTTGGAGGGATCTGATTACATACTGTATACGGGGTATATGGAGGGATGTGATGACATATAAGGGGAACAGAGGAGGACACTAATGGCATATAATGGGCATCTAGGGGAGTCTGGTGGCATATCAGGGGCATATGAAGAGGTAAGTTATGATAGTACCAAGAAAACACATTTTTATCCCCATAGCATACCTCACAATCACCCTGATTTCAGCGGCACAGTCCTGCTTTAAGTGCACTGTTGCGCTGTCCCATGCACGGGCCAGAGGTTGGGGCAGCACTCTGTCACTGCTTCATTGAAGCGGTGACAGGGTGCTGGGAAAGGCTGCCTGAGTGTTGAGCTCACCCCCAGCATAACATGAAATGGGGGCGTGACACATGGTCATGCCCCAAAAGTCCCAAATCTGGGGACATAGCCTAGTGGACATGAGGGCATGCTCGCCCAAGGATAGCAGCAGTGACATCACCTCCAACCAGATCTGGACCAGGCTCATTGTCTTTTGCCAGTGTAACAGACTGAAAAAGCAGAAAGCTATTTCTCTTTTTAAGCAGCCTTAGGTCTCAGCTGGCAGGAATGTTAAAAAAGCACCTAAAATTAATTTCACGCAATGAAAATCCCTAAAGCTTCAGGGGGCTAGGCGGTCCTCAGACCCCTGGCCATGTGCATCAAATTTCCTTTCCACAACAAATTTCCTTTCCTTTCCCTTTCCGGGAGAGAGCAGCCAGGTCGGATCAGCAGGGGGTGGGGACGGGTAGCGATGCGGAGAGGGGGCGGATCAGAGGCGGGACGGGGGCATGGCAGAGGCGGGACGGTGGCATGGCAGAGGCGGGGTGGGGGTGTGGCTGAGGTATTGTGTCACTTAAGCCACGCCCCCACCACATAATGACGCTATTACAGGTATTATACTGTAGGGGGCGTGGCTATGATGACGCGATTCAACAAGAATCGCGTCATCGACTGCCCGGACCGCCCACTTTACTCACTAAGCGGGCAGCCGGGCAGTGGTGAGCGCAGGAATTGGGAGACTTGCCTGCTTTTCCGGGGGGCCGGGAGGGTCACCCGATTTTCGGGAGCCTCCCGGCCATTCCGGGAGAGTAGACAAGTATGCATTGAGTATGTGCATATGATATTCATAGCTGTCATATTCATGTTTACCTCGTTCTCATGCTTCTCTTGTTTTATGTTTCCCACGTACTGTATGTTTAGTTTTATTTATTCTGGGCGCTATTTACCCCAGTTCCGCCCCTGCTTCGGAGGACCCCTTAAATGGTTTGTGTGTTTTTAATTGGGACTTAATGGCCTCTCTTCCTACCGTGTATCCAAGATTTTTATAGACTTTGGCATGTAAGAAGTGAACCACTTTGCCCATCTAGTCTGCCCTGAACACATCAGGGGCGTTTAAAGAGAGGAGGAGGCCCATGTTCAGCCTCCTCTGTCGGGCCCCCTCCTCTCTGCCCGGAGCGCCATAGAGTCTGAGCGCTAGAGGGCTCAGACTCTACTGTGCATGCGCCGATCTCCGGGAAAATGGCGCGGTGGCCATTTTCCCTGAGATCTCTCTACTGCGCATGCGCAGAACGCCGTGAAAATGGCCGCTGGGCCATTTTCACTGTGTTCTAGCGCCACTGCGGATGCCGGCGCTGGACTTCAGAGGGGTAAGTATTTTACAAATGGGTGCAGTGTGTGCGGTGGGGCCCCCTCTGGACTCAGGGGCTCGTGTGCACCGCACACACTGCACCCATTATAGAAACGCCAGTGGAACACATGTACATTCACACACTCGGGTTATTTTTTTATTTTAATTTTTGGTCAGGAGCTAATTAACCTACAGTGCATCCGGAAAGTATTCACAGCGCTTCACTTTTTCCACATGTGATTTCTTAGCTTTTTATTTTTATTAAATTTGCAAAAATCTCAAAAAAAACTTTTTCACATTGTCATTATGGGCTATTGTGTGTAGAATTTTCAGGACAAAAATTAATTTATTTCATTTTGGAATAAGGCTGTAACATAACAAAATGTGGAAAAAGTGAAGCGCTGTGAATACTTTCCGGATGCACTGTATCAGTATATATTTGGCTTGTGGGAGGAAACCGGAGTATCCGGAGCAAACCCACACTAGCACGTGGAGAATATATAAACTCCACACAGTTAGTGCCACGGCTATTAGGCTTCTGCTTAGTGGGTCAATTAAAAACACAGAAAATCGCGAGGTGTAGCATTGACGATGTTACCCCATAGGCGTTTCTATAATGGATGCAGTGTGTGTGGTGCACACAGGCCCCTAGGTCAGGGGGAGGGGGAACACACTGCACCCATTTAGTATACGTACCCCTCTGGAGTGCCGCCATTTCTGGGTGATTTGCGCATGCGCACTGAAATTGTCCCCGGGAACAAGGCGCGGGTGCCATGTTTTTGGAGACCTGCGCATGTGCAGTAGACTCTGGCATTATTCCAGAGTCTATATGCTGCCGGAGAGGAGGGGTCTGCACCGGAGGCTGCACACGGGTCCCCTCCTCTCTTAAAACGCCCTGTGTTACCCCCATTGTGCAGTGGTGGTCATTCCGAGTTGTTCGCTCGTTGCCGATTTTCGCTATGCGGCGATTTGCTGATAAATGCGCATGCGCATGGCACGCAGCACGCGTGCGCTTAGTTATTTAACTAAAAACTTAGCAGTTTTGCTGTTGTTCGTGCGGCGCTTTTCAGTCGCACTGCTGATCGGTGAGTGATTGACAGGAAAGGGGCATTTCTGGGAGGTAACTGAGCGTTTTCCGGGAGTGTGCTAAATAACGCAGGCGTGCCAGGTAAAAACGCGGGAGTGGCTAGAGAAACGGGGGAGTGGCTGGCCGAACGCAGGGCGTGTTTGTGACGTCAAACCAGGAACTAAACGGACTGAGCTGATCGCAATCTAGGAGTAGGTCTGGAGTTACTCAGAAACTGCAAGAAATTATTTAGTAGCAGTTCTGCTAATCTTTCGTTCGCTATTCTGCTAAGCTAAGATACACTCCCAGAGGGCGGCGGCCTAGCGTGTGCAATGCTGCTAAAAGCAGCTAGCGAGCGAACAACTCGGAATGACCACCAGTATTGTAATATGGCAGATAAACCAATGGCGTTAGCATAAATGTGTGACTGAGGTAGCTGGAGCCAAAGCAGCTCCTATGTCACCTTATTTTCATGAAGTAAGTACAAATTGTAATAGAGAACCAAATGAGCAGTCTTTTAGGTAATTAGAAAAAAGAAAGGTACAAAATAATAATAAAGAATTCCCCTAAGAAGACATTGGGCTTTTCTGTGGGGCGAAATCTTCCTTTTACTGACCATGCACATTTCAGTCAAAATCCAAAAGGTCACCTGTTTTTGTATTGTGTGGCTAAATCTGAGCCAGTACATTTTTTGAGTAAAAAATAAACCTATTTATCTCTGTCACCAAGAAAATATTTCTTTAAACCACCTGACCACACCCATCTAAATCTGATTAGGTTCATCCTGAGTGTTCCGTTCTTTAATGAATCTGTTCAATCTGTCATTGGCCCACATGATATCATCAGATGGACTTAGTGGTCTTTAGCAGACATTGCTAAAATCATTTTTATTTTTAGATTCCAGCATGTTTTATAGTATTCTTTACATATTGTACATAGCAGGTCAGAACAGATTAGAAAGAAGTTCCAGACCTTACCGTCATGTTCCTATGTCCCCAAGAACATGAAACATAAAGAACAGTGTATTCACCTATGAAGAAAAAATGCATGGCCCGAGAAACGTAATCAGTATTTACAGATCATTAAAACAATTCTACAAAGTTTGCAACTTGTCAGATTTGGGTCCTTAATCAATTTTAAATTAAATACCAGGGCATTTATTAAGTAAATTATTTTATAAGCAGTAGCTATGCAAGTAGTCAGATACGTTTAATTTCTGAATTAAGCAAGTACAAAAATAATTACCAAAAAAACAGTCTTTAACTTGAAACACATAAGAATTTTGCAATCCTATTTGCCGAAAAATTATATATATATATATATATATTGTAACACTGTAAGGGTACAAGGTGCCGTTTCCTGGGATAAATGGCAGCATGCAGCAGCTGAGGAACCACACAAGTCCAGTTTCCGGTACAACTGGCACCAGCCAGTTTTATTATACAGAAAATAAAACAAACAGCAAAAGAAAATACCTTGCCTGTCCGGCACTAACTAAACACAAGATGTTACTAACTATCACTAAACAAAAACACAGAGTTCTCCAGTAAATACTGTATAGCTCACTTGTATCATGAAGCGTGTTTCTCTCACAGAGATCCTGCAGTCTTCCCAGGCAGTCTGCACACCCTAATCAGGCCAGCAGCTCTATAACACTCTTACACAGCTGAAAGCCTGATTAGCCTTCTGTGAGGCCAAAGACCCGAACTGGGCCCAATGTCTGGAACTTGCCCCATCTCTCTTTCAGGGCCCTTACCCAGCTTTTCCAACAAACTGAAAAGGTTCTAACACAACAAAACATATTCCTAGAAGTTTTCATTTTTCTAATACATGTAAGACAAGAACCTGGGACAAACATACCTGCCCTCAAACACTATCCCAGTGATCTTGTCACAATATATATATATATATATATATATATAATTTTTCGGCAAATAGGATTGCAAAATTGTGTATGTATATGTATATATATATATATATATATATTATGTCTTGCTGAATGCTTCTGACCCCACTCTTCCCCTGGTATCTCCTACCCTCTGTTGCGCTACATGTCATGGCCTTCTTTTAGCGCTGAGTCCATACTATGCACCATTCCCAACGTAAGCCTCATGCTCTGCCACCAGCAGCAGGCCTTCCTGATCGGCTCCTCTTTTGCTCCCATCCTTGCCCATTAGTTTGATAGCCCACAACTATGTCAACACTCCATGCCATATAATCCTTTCCCACTAATGTAGATGCCTGTCGTTCTGCTGGCGGTTGGGTTTGTGGCCCTATGTTAAGCCTCCTCCCACCCTCCAGGCAAGTATACCTTGTAACTCATTGGCAGTACTACCAGTCACCCCTGAGGACTATGTGCCCCACTCTTGCCCTGCTTCAGGGGGAGTGTGTATTAAGTTAGTTCTCAATTTAGATTTATATAAATGTATGTGATATTATCATGTCACGTAAATGTACGATCTAAAGTGAGTGCTATTATCATGTAGTATACTGTAGGTCCACCAAAGCAGATACGCCTTGGTATGGCTGGTGGCTTAGCATGTGTTTGCAAATATATGTGACAGAGACCTCTGCATTGCTTCTGATTGAGCGACTGATACATTTTTGTGGACTGGATGGCACAGTCCTAAACTGATTCAAATAATTTCTCACAGGCAGGTCACAGAGAGTAGCGTCTGGATTATACTCATCACCACCAGTGCCATTGCCATGTGCTCTCCCACAAGGTTCTATAGTATCACCTATGCTTTTTGCAGTATACATGCTCCCGCTGGGTGAAATAATCAGGCGCCATGGGCTAGTCTACCACTGCTATGCAGATGACACACAACTGTACTTGTCCTTTGCTCCGGGCACTGATAACCCAATAGCAACCCTAAATGGCTGTCTAGCTGAACTCCAGGAGTGGATGAGTGCTAGTTGGCTGCGACTGAACCCAGATAAAACAGAGGTCCGCAACATCAAAGGACAAGACTGCAGCATAGCCAACCAACTGGACTTACACTCGGGGATTCAGAATTACAAACCACTGATTGTGTGCGGAATCTTGGCATTGTCCTGGATGGTGGCTTGACACTTAAACATCAGATATCAGCCACAATCAAATCCTCATTCTTTCACCTGAGGAACATAGCCAGAATCAAGTACTTAATTCCCTCAGATGATCTGCCAAAAGTCATCCATGCTTTTGTATCATCTAGATTAGACTACTGTAATGCCCTCTACCTTGGTCTCCCAGCAAAAGAATTGCACCGCTTACAGCTGATGCAAAACACAGCTGCCAGGCTGTTAACCGACCAGCCCCGTTCTAGCCACATAACACCCATACTCTACTCCCTTCACTGGCTGCCTGTAAGATGGCAAATCATCTTCAAGATTGGTTTACTGAGTTTCAAAGCACTACATGACCAGGGCCCAAGGTACCTGAAGCAGCTACTGACCCCATACTGCCCCACTCGATTACTGCGATCTGTAGATGAAGGACTTTTAGCAGTACCTAGAATCTCCCGTAATTCATCTGGGGGTCGAGCTTTTAGTCATGCGGCTCCGACTCTCTGGAACTCACTTCCCCGCACAGTGCGAGAGGCCCCAACTATAGAATCCTTCAAAAGTAGACTCAAGACTTTCCTTTTTACTCAAGCATTCCCATAATTGTCCCTTTAGTATCTTCATGCTTCTGTATTTTATGAAAAGCTGTTCTATACTTTATTATTTTCTGAGTCCTATTGGAGAAAGAGCGCTATATAAATAAAATTATTATTATTATTATTATTATTATTATGTAATATGTAAATTTCCTTTGCTGATCCTTTCCAATGTGCCGGGGGAATCTGGGTTTTTTCTTGTCTAGATTAGCCCCTTCCTTCCATGCACCTATGATGGTCCATTAAATTGACTGAGCGACTGCTACTCTGGGTATCACTATTCTGAAGGCAGGTATGGGATCGGTAGTTGGAGGATATGCTGATGCTTGTAGTGCAATGTTAAATGATCCTGGGATGCCTTCAGGTGATATATGTATGTGCTATTATCATGTATTGCAAGAAAATACATAAATGCATGACCCAAAGTGGGTGCTATTATCATGTAGCATAGGACCACCAATGCGATGCCTTGGCATGGATGGTGGCTTACCATTGTTGGGAGATCAACGCTCTGCACTGTCTCTGTCACTCTGTACATAACCAGCAGGCACTAGGGCCTGCTGCAGCTCACACAGGAGGTCCATCAGGGAAAATGCGCTACTGCACATGCACAGCCATACCGAGGGTCTCTCTCCTCAGGCATCCTCCTTGCATGGAGACAGCCCCAGAGTACCGGATATTGCTACAGCCACAAGTGCTGCCACCGCCACTTAAGTGTACAAACACCCCACTAGTCCCACAGCAAGTACAGAGCCTATTGGTGCAAACTGCACCAGGCACATTACAATGCCCAGAAACCTCTGCTTGCTACAGGCAAGGACAGCATTGGGTGCTGGGTGACCAAGTACAGATGTGTCCTCATACTGCTAGCGTCTATATGGCCTGTGATGCTCCAAGAGGAGTAGTTTTCTTTAAATGTGGCATCTTATTTGCTTCAGAGGTGCAGCATTCACCACTCACAGTGTACTAGAGATGCTGGGCAGGAATTAGTTTTAAACATGTACAAAGTCCCAGATGAAGCACAACGGACATGGTGCAAGAATAAGCCACGGCCGCTGCACACAGCACTTCATACCAGTGGCGTAAGTTTGTTGCAGTTGCCCGGAGGCAAGATAAATATTGGTGCCCCCCTCTAAATTTAGATAAATATATGTGTGTGTATATATATATACACACACATATATATCTCTCTCTCTCCATATATATATATATATATATATATATGGAGAGAGAGAGTTCTGTAATAAAATGTATATATACATTTAATTGTCTCTTATTTTAAATCACACATTTCTTAGCAGTCATACCCAGGATTAGAACCCATGACATGTTACACTGACGGCAGACACCTTACTTGTAGAGCTATTTGCTCCTGCGTGGGAAGACTGAGAATTCAATCTATATGAAATTACTTGTAATTGTCAGAGAACTAACTTCATATAGTTAGAATTCTCAAATTTCCTACACAGGAGCATATGGGGTATATGCAATTAGCGGCGAATCGCTGCAAATTATCGCCGTTTTTAAATTCTACACAATTCGACCGTCCAATTTCGGCAAGTGGTTGCCGAAATTCACCATATTCAATGGAAAACGGATTCGACAGTCCCGCGGGCGAAAAACGGCCGATTTGACAGATTTTGCCGCGATTTAAAAAAAACGGGAAAAACCCCAAAAAAAATGGCGTGGGGTCCCCCCTCCAAAGCATAACCAGCCTCGGGCTCTTCGAGCTGGTCCTGGTTCTAAAAATCCTGGGGGAAATTGGACAGGGGATCCCCCGTATTTTTAAAACCAGAACCGGGCTCTGCGCCTGGTGCTGGTGCAAAAAAAACAGGGGACAAAAAGAGTAGGGGTCCCCCGTATTTTTTACACCAGCATCGGGCTCCACTAGCTGGACAGATAATGCCACAGCCGGGGGTCACTTTTATACAGTGCCTTGCGGCCGTGGCATTAAATATCCAACTAGTCACCCCTGGCCGGAGTACCCTGGGGGAGTAAGGACCCCTTCAATCAAGGGGTCCCCCCCCAGCCACCCAAGGGCCAGGGGTGAAGCCCGAGGCTGTCCCCCCCCATCCAAGGGCTGCGGATGGGGGGCTGATAGCCTTGTCAAAATTGAAAGAATATTGTTTTTTCCAGTAGTACTACAAGTCCCAGCAAGCCTCCCCGCAAGCTGGTATTTGGAGAACCACAAGTACCAGCATGCGGGAGAAAAACGGGCCCGCTAGTACCTGTAGTACTACAGGAAAAAAATACCCAAATAAAAACAGGAGACACAAACCGTGACAAGTACAACTTTATTACACACTGCCGACACACACATACTTACCTATGTTGACACGCCGACTGCCACGTCTCGACTCCGACGATCCGGGGTACCTGTGAAAAAACAAAACACTCACCTGATCCAGTGTCCAGAGATAAATCCACGTCCAGAGATAAAATCCTCGTACTTGGCAAAAAAAAAACACGAACACCCGACCACCGGACTGAAAGGGGTCCCATGTTGACACATGAGACCCCTTTCCCTGAATGCCGGGACCCCACGTGACTGCTGTCACTGAGGTCCCTTCAGCCAATCAGGAAGTGCCACGTCGTAGCGCTCACCTGATTGGCTGTGCGCGTCTGAGCTCAGACAGCGCATCGCACAGCTTCCTCCATTACTTTCAATGGTGGGAACTTTGCCGTCAGCAGCAGGGTTACCCGCGGTCAGCGGCTGACCGCGGGTGACCCCACCACTAACCGCAAAGTTCCCACCATTTAATATAATGGAGAGGCTTTGCGATGCGCTGTCTGAGCTCAGACGCGCACAGAGCCAATCAGCAGAGTGCAAGGACGTTGCACTCGCTGATTGGCTGAAGAGACACTTCTGTGACAGCTGTCACGGGGGTGTCTGCATTCGTGGAAAGGGGTCTCATGTGTCAACATGGGACCCCTTTCAGTCCGCTGGTCGGGTGTTCGTTTTGTTGTTTTGACAAGTACGAGGATTTATCTCTGGACCCTGGATCAGGTGAGTATAATTATCTTTTATTTTCAGGTACCCGTGGATTCTACTTGGAGAAGAGGACCGACTGCTTCGTGTCAACATAGGTAAGTATGTGTGTGTCGGCAGGTGTGCAATAAAGTTTTACTATCAAGGTGTGTGTCTCCTGTTTTTATTTGGGTATTTTTTCCCCAGTAGTACTACAGGTACCAGCGGGCCCGTTTTTCTTCCGCATGCTGGTACTTGTGGTTCTCCAAGTACCAGCTTGCGGGGGAGGCTTGCTGGGACTTGTAGTACTACTGGGAAAAACAATATTCATGTCATTTTCTCAAAGCTATCAGCCCCCCATCCGCAGCCCTTGGATGGGGGGGACAGCCTCGGGCTTCACCCCTGGCCCTTGGGTGGCTGGGGGGGGACCCCTTGATTGAAGGGGTCCCCACTCCCCCAGGGTACCCCGGCCAGGGGTGACTAGTTGGATATTTAATGCCACGGCAGCAGGGCACTGTATAAAAGTGACCCCCGGCTGTGGCATTATCTGTCCAGCTAGTGGAGCCCGATGCTGGTGTATAAAATACGGGGGACCCCTACTCTTTTTGTCCCCCGTATTTTTTGCACCAGGCGCAGAGCCCGGTGCTGGTTTTAAAAATACGGGGGATCCCCTGTCCATTTTCCCCCCGGATTTTTAGAACCAGGACCGGCTCGAAGAGCCCGAGGCTGGTTATGCTTTGGAGGGGGGACCCCACGCCATTTTTTTCTGGGATTTTACCATTCCATCTAAAAAAAAAATATATATATTATTTTTAAAAATATATAAAAAATACTTGTGCCTCCAAAAAAGACAAACCAAGTACCTAATCCCTTCTAATATAAATAGATATGCTATTACCAAGAAAAAAAACCACACAAAAAAACTTGTTTTAAATTTTTTTTATTAGTTTCACCTACCAAAGTGTGGCGGATTGAAAATGATGAATTTACTGTCTAAAAGCACTGTTGTCGAATTTCCAAACTTCAATTGAATATACTTTTGTCGAATTGCAGCACTTGTATCATTGCAGAAAAGTCGAATTTGACAAAAGTCGAATTTCAAAAAGTCGAATTTTGAAAGTCCGTTTTTTTTTGACGGAAAGTACTGAATTGCATTGTCGATTTTTTTTTTTTGGCGAAAAAGTCCAGAAATTCGACAATTTCGGGAATTCGACCGCAATTGCATATACCTGTATAGCTTCATCAGTAAGGTGTCTGCTTCCAGTGTAATAGGTTGTGGGTTCTAATCCTGGGTATGACACTTCTAAAATGTATATCTATAATAAAATGGGTGTGACTTGTAAGGTGCAGGGAATAGTAAGGAAGTCGGCCACGGAAGATATAGTGGCGGCTGTCAATTAACTAAATTGAATGGTTTCACAGAATAAGAAAGGTGCCCGCCTTCAGAGCAGGAGCCCAGCAGCAGATGACTCCGTTGCCTCCCAGAGTTACGCCTCTGCTTCATACACAGATTCAGATTTAGCACACACAGATGTACAAAGCTTGTATATCAAATTGATCAGTGCAGTCTTGGAAAGTAGTTTTGTCGCTACTAATTGTTTTATTTATGCGAATAAGATTGCATATTTTTAGCGAGAAAGGAGCTCAGTATGGCCACATCGTCCAGGACTTGGTGTGCCGAGAGAGGCTATTTGCAGCAACTTGTGCAACAATGTATGAGGACACATCTGTGTTGCCTTTTCCGAAGGGAACATTTTTTGCATTTAATAGCTCACAGTGCATCAGGGGCTCAACCTGACACTTTCACCACTTCTGTACAATCTGTGGTGCTGGAAACCCTGCCAGGGATCACTCCAGATATGGGAATGTTAGCTGGTGCTCAAGTTCTACATTTTAAGTGTCCTGAGAAGAAGTTTGGATAGGCAAACAGCACTGGAGAAGTGGTTGGATTGGTACCCATACCAGGAAGCCACTGAGCTTTGATCTTGTGCTGTTTTTCATTTGCTGATCTGGGTAGTAGTGTAGGTTGACTCCTGTCATAATCTGAAGTCTGCATGGTATTTTTAGGTGGTGGTGCATCTAAACATGGAAGCGGAGGTGCATGTAGGGAATATTGGGGCAGATGTATTAACCTGGAGAAGGCATAAGGAAGTGATAAACCAGTGACATGTGCAAGGTGATATAGGCACCAGCCAATCAGCTCCCATATGTAAATTAACAGTTAGGAGCTGATTGGCTGGTGCCTTTATCACCTTGCACATATAACTGGTTTATCACTTCCTTATGCCTTCTCCAGGTTAATACATCTGCCCCATTGTACTAGGGTAAAAGATCAATATGATTGCTGGGTGTTGCATTTGCCTAATGCTAAGGTTTTGCAACCGGCTTCTGCTGCTTAACTTTGCATCAACCACTTAACTCATGTTTTCTGTATAAAGCTGGAGAGGCCATCATAAAATTTGGTAATCTAAGGAGATTAGGAACAATTTCTTAGTGTGCTTGTCTATTTGCAGGAGTTGGCCTTCTGCTCTAGTCCACAGAATTCATATGCAGCTGTTCACCAATGAGTCAGGTTCAGTTGGTTTTGGGGCTTACCTGAATGGGGAATGGGGCACTGAGCCTTGGTTCCAAGCTTGACATGAGTAAGGGTTTATCGCAAATCTACTGCCCTTGAAACTTTTTTTGAATGTTGCAGCAGTCAAATGTTAGGCTTTGTAACCAAGGACATTTTGTTATGGTGTGGCAATTTGGACACAGAGCAAGCCATTAATAATTTGAGGGTGACTTCTCCCACGGCTTTGCAGTTTCTATGGCATTTGGTCCTTCCATGTCTCAACATCAACTTTGGCTTTTAGCTTAAACATGTGCCAGGATTTGATAATTGCACTGCTGATGGTTGGATTGCATGGATTGCGACATTCTGAACAGGTTGAGGCCACTTCTGCCAGGTTCTCCATTGTGTCTATACAGGCCCTTAGGCATTGTAAACCATTGGCATATAAATCCTACACCCGTAGTTTAGCATTGTGTTGAGCTCCCTGCATTTCCAGGGTTAAGTAACCCAGGATGTATTTGTCTCACCGCCATTGAGGTGGGTTCCTGGGGGGTTTTGCCAAATTTTCCCTCCAAAGGAGTGGCAGATTGGTTGGTGTTTCACTTGGGTGGCAATAACCTGGGTAAGGGAAAATTAATTGACCTAATTTATTCATGGCAGGGCTGGTGCGATCCATCATCCATTGATCCACCATAATGAGGTACAGTAATTATGGATCTTTTGTTTGGGCAGCTGTTTTCCTTTTTGTGGTTAGTGGTTTGAAAGTTGCATGTATGGTGGGCTGCATTTTCTTTCAAACATGGCTGTTGTCAAGATAGTATTGTTCTTCACTAGCCACAGGTGACACAAGAAGTGATTGTGGAGCACTTACCTTTGCAGCAAAGCGAGTTGTCACTGCCCATGGGGGGACCTGAGATGCCTTGAGGACCCAGTACCATGCCAGTTAAGGGGAGGTGGGTTCTCCTCAACTCAATTTGCTACATCCACACCCATTTACTACTTATTGTATTGGCTGGAACAGTACTTTCTCACCCACATTGCTTCTTATTATATTCAATTAAAAAAAGATGTGACTGTTTTACTGCCAATCATGTCCTTCCTTTATTTTAGTTAAGTTGTTTTCTGGGAGATTTATGGGTTGTTTATTTTGCTTAGTTCAATCACTAGGTGACTTAAGATAATGAAGGGCTGAGTAAGCCTAATGGCACTTATATCCCAGATGCTGGCAGAGGTTTGGCCTAGACTGGGTATCTGTTAAATGAGTTATATAAGTACTGAATTGATGGACAAGCTGCAAGGGATGGATATTCTATTAGATAAGAGGAGGTGAAATTACTGTTAGAATAAATAGACTAGCTTTGAGAGGTTTATCTTTTTTTGCAGTTTTAAGCTTTCACCCACCCTCAACATTAATTGTCTAGTGCTAGAGGTTTTTAAAATGTGTCAAATGACTGATTTATGCATTTAAAAAAAAAGTAAATAAATTATTTGAAAAAATAAATTTTGTTTAATTACTAACGAAGTAAAGTAAAAATGCAAATGATTTTGGGGTTAATTTTTCCTAAAATACAATTATTTTCCATTGAAATAAATACTTTAATTAAATCTGAGGTGCATAAAAAACAAAAATGTTGATTTTGGGGTAATTTTAGGCAAAAAAAAAGTAATGTGAGTTTGGAATTGAATTACAAATGCTATCCCAATGCGAGTTCATCATGAGAATGGCTTGAGGCACCCAACTGCACCCAACTGGATTGACAACTCAGTTTTTTATTTTAGTTGAGTATGATTCTGGGAGATTTATATGTGGCTTATTATGCTATGACCAATTAGCCACACAAAAAATGTTGGACATGAAAAATAGGGGGGGGGGTATCTTTTTTTTAATTGACAATTATTTTTCAGGTTATCCAATTAGCCTTTGTTTTTTCCGGATGAAAATTATTTGTTTTTCGTTCGAAAACACATAGGGTTTGCGAAAAGTGTTTGTTTTTGTGGATGCGATCATAGAAAAAAGGCTGCTTATCATGGAGCCCTTACAAGTGCCAGCATTGGGGCTAACTGGATAGCCCCAGGAGAGGTAGTTAGCTGCGATCATTTACCACAGCTAATTGGATACCGCCCTAAGTTACTTATTAAACTATCTAGAATAGTGATCACTGATCAGTATGCCACCTTATCACATTATTTCAAATCATGTTTGTCCTGAGTTGAGATGTCATAAGTGACATCTTATCCTACTGGTGAGTTTAAAAATATAATGACCTGGTCCATCTGATTTATCAGAACGAAATTAATGATTTGGATGTTACTGCATGGTCACGTTCAAATAAACCAATAATGTTATACGTTCTTCTTCTAACTTTGTGAAGAGTTTTTTTAAATAATTTGCCCCAAAATCACCTTTCTTTACTTTTTTTTTATTTATTTGCTTTTTTTATAATTTTTTAATTAAAAAAAAGTTAAAAAGCAAATAAAATAAAAAAAGTAAAAAAAAAGGTGATGCACTTTAATCAGCTATACGTGTGGCAAAATCTGGACAGCAAAATGTATACATGACTTTTGAAATGCGTAAAACCTGTGTACACTGAATATACGTTCATGCTTCAATAATGAAAACTTTAAAAAAAAAAAAGGTTATAACCAACCACCATTCCAGGGGCTACGTACTGTAGATGACCCATAAGTATTTGTATAAATATCATATTAGTTAATACAGTGTGTAATGTGCCACACAGTGTTTATTTCCAGTGTAGCCTACACTTGTATTTTGTGTGGGAGCTGTTGGCATACATACAAACCCAGGGCCATAGATCATCTTAATCCATCTTTGGCAACCAGGCATGGCAATTACCACCCGCCATTCATAGCTTTGCAGTTGCCATCAGTTGGTGCTTAAAACAGCTATAAACAAATGTTCCAAATATTCACTTGGCTTCCTCTGTGACCTTTGCTTGACATGCCTAGAATTCTATGTACGTGTATCTATATTAGAGTATGTACCAAAGTGTCCCTAGAAATTACTGTTGGAATAATTACTAATTATACCAACCCTCTAGTATTTTTATTTTAAGCTTTCATGCTGAATAAAACCTTGGGTGCTATTTTTATGTACTCAATCATCTGATATTGTAGACTTGTACGATAATTTAGTGAAAGTAAACGTATTCCACGTTATCAATTGAAATTGCTTAAAAGAAAATAGACTTTACAAGCTTGGTAGGCTCCGATGTTCTTTTCAGTGCACAGCTCAAAAACTTTTTAACAGCTCAAGGATGCAGAACTGGGTAATCAAGAGATTAAAGATATTTGCACTGCCAAGATAAATCACCACTGACATTTGTTATGGAAAACGTCCAGATCAGCAGATCTCGCTGAACAACCTTGTGCAAATATAGTAGCTGTAGCCTGTGCCAGGCAGAAAGGCTCAGGCCAGACGGCTGAGAAATTAACCTGTGTTTGCTGGACTGAGAAGAGATGAGCGAACCAACACTGCTGTTTAGGAAAGGCTTTATTGTGACAGTTAAGCAGTTAATGAGGCCAATTTCTCAGAATAACAAAAATCTGGACTGCTAAAGTATGCAGGCTGCTAATTATAATGTATTTACAAATCTCAGCTCCAAATGCAGAACTGGAGACTCCAATACTTGTTCTTTCTCTTTCTCTACCTCATTATCTCATTGAATACGCTGGTATGATATGTTTCAGCCCTTTTACTCTGTTTTACTCACTCTTTCCATTACAAGCTCTTTCTTATTCTGCTTAATTTTTGCCTATTTATTTTACTGTCACGCTTCCTTTCACTGCTTCTGATGTTTTCCTATACTTGGTCTTTTCCAAGATGCGTGTCACTATGCATTCTGGGAAGGTTCTAAAAAAAATTCTTGTAGGAGTGATATATGTATAGCGCTTCTATTAAGATGTTCATATGACTCACATAACTCCTGCTGTGACTCAAGACAGAGCCTTCACAGTGTTACTGGCTTCCATCTTCCTTGTAGAGCTGAGCGTGCTTCCTTGCATGGGCTGAATTCTGTTGCAAGAGAAATATTGATTTCTTGGGGATAAATTTGTACAATGATTTTTGCTACACACTATAACCAGGCCCAATGTGTGGAAGAATCTTGGGCTCCAGTGCAACCATTTCATGAGGACCCACCTCTTTGTGGTATGTGTGCAACTTCAACAAAAGCTTACACATACCGTCTCAGATGGCATCGTGTTCGGGCAGATGGGGCTACAGCCCTCAGCCACATATATAGATACTGTAATACAGAACAGTAGGTACTTGAATCAATAGTATGCTGTGAAACTAAGATTAGAAATGTAAATCCCGGGAACATGTGTATGTGTATATATATATATATATATATATATATGTTGGAGATGAGCGGGTTCGGTTCTCAGAGAGCCAAACCCCCCCGAACTTCACCACCCGAGCCCGGATCCGAGTCAGGCTCGGGTTTTCCCGCCTGACTCGGAAAAGCAGAACGAGGCAAAACGTCATCATTCCGCTGTCGGATTCTCGCGGGGTTTGGACTCCATATAAGGAGCCGCGCGTCGCCGCCATTTTCACTCCGGTATTGGAAAGTGTAGAGAGAGGACGTGTCTCCGTCCTCAGTGTCCTGCATCAGTCCAGTGGGGGTTTCTTGTGCTGCATCAGTCCAGTCACAGTGGTGGTGTCCTCTGCTGCCATATGTTCAGTGCTGCTGTATAAGTCCAGTCCAGTGGTGCTGTGTTGTGCTGCATCAGTCCAGTGTCGGTGTGTTGTGCTGCATCAGTCCAGTCACAGTGGTGGTGTCCTCTGCTGCCATATATCCAGTGCTGCTGTATAAGTCCAGTCCAATGGTGCTGTGTTGTGCTGCATCAGTTCAATGGTGGTGTATTGTGCTGCATCAGTTCAGTCACAGTGGTGGTGTCCTCTGCTGCCTTATGTCCAGTGCTGCTGTATAAGTCCAGTCCATTGCAGTGGTGCTGTGTTGTCTTGCATCAGTCCAGTGGTGGTGTCCCTGTGCTGCTGTATATGTCCAGTGATACTGCCGTATATGTCCAGTGGTACAGCCGTATAAATCCAGTGATCCTGCCGTATAATTCCAGTGGTACTGGTGTATAAGTCCAGTCCAGTGATACTGCCGTTAATGTCCAGTGGTACTGTCGTATAAATCCAGTGGTACTGCCATATAATTCCAGTGATCCCGCCGTATATGTCCAGTGGTACTGGCGTGTAAATCCAGTGATTCTGCCATATAATTCCAGTGGTACTGGCATATAAATCCAGTCCAGTGATACTGCCGTATATGTCCAGTGGTACTGCCATATAAATCCAGTGGTACTGCCGTATAATTCCAGTGATCCTGCTGTATAATTCCAGTGGTACTGGTGTATAATTCCAGTGATCCTGCCATATAATTCCAGTGGTACTGGCATATAAATCTAGTCCAGTGATACTGCCGTATATGTCCAGTGGTACTGCCATATAAATCCAGTGGTACTGCCGTATAATTCCAGTGATCCTGCTGTATAATTCCAGTGGTACTGGTGTATAATTCCAGTGATCCTGCCGTATAATTCCAGTGATCCTGCCGTATAATTTCAGTAGTACTAGTGTATAAATCCAGTCCAGTGGTACTGCCGTACAATTCCAGTGATCCTGCCATATAATTTCAGTGGTACTAGTGTATAAATCCAGTCCAGTGATACTGCCGTATATGTCTAATGGTACTGCCATATAAATCCAGTGGTACTGCCGTATAATTCCAGTGATCCTGTCGTATAATTCCAGTGATCCTATTGTATAATTTCAGTGGTACTGGCGTATAAGTCCAGTGATCCTGCCGTATAATTCCAGTGGTACTGACATATAAATCCAGTGAGCCTGCCGTATAATTCCAGTGATCCTTCCGTATAATTCCAGTGGTACTGGCATATCAATGCAGTGATCCTGCCGTATAATTCCAGTGGTACTGGCGTATAAATCCAGTGATCCTTCCATATAATTCCAGTGATCCTGCCGTATAATTCCAATGATCCTGCCGTTTAATTCCAGTGATCCTGCCGTATAATTCCAGTGGTACTGTCATATAATTCCAGTGTTTGGACAATTCACAAAATGCAGATATGCGCACCCCGGGGTAGTACGGGATAAATGTTCGAGTATTAGTTTAGTATGTAAATCGTTCGATATTCAAATATTCAAATATTCAGATCCTTCCCTTTAGATCAGAACAGAGTTCCTCTTCGTTCCCTTCTGCTGCTCCTGACACTGCAGTTGTCTGACTGGTCCCAGGAGATAGCACTCAGTTCTGAACAGGAACTGAGTGCTATTTCCTGGGACCAGTCAGACAACTGCAGTGTCAGGAGCAGCAGAAGGGAACGAAGAGGAACTCTGTTCTGATCTAAAGGGAAGGATCTGAATATTTGAATATTTGAATATCGAACGTTTTACATACAAAACTAATACTCAAACAATTATCCCGTACTACCCCGGGGTGCGCATATCTGCATTTTGTGAATTGTCCAAACGTTTCTTTGGAAGTGGGGGTGACCACTTCAGCGGAAGGTGCAGCACTGCTGATTTGGAGCGCTGGTTTGAAAACTTTTCTTTAATATAATTCCAGTGATCCTGCTGTATAATTCTAGTGGTACTGGCGTATAACACCAGTCCACTGATACTGCCGTATATGTCCAGTGTTACTGCCATATAAATCCAGTGCTGCTGCCATATAATTCCAGTGATCCTGCCGTATAATTCCAGTGGTACTGGCATATAAATCCAGTGATCCTGCCATATAAATCCAATGGTGCTGCCATATAATTCCAGTGATCCTGCCGTATAATTTCAGTGGTACTGGTGTATAAATCCAGTGATCCTGCCGTATAATTCCGGTGATCCTGCCATATAATTCCAGTGGTACTGTGGTATAAGTCCAGTGATCCTACCGTGTAATTCCAGTGATCCTGCCGTATGAATCCAGTGGTACTGGTGTATAATGCCAGTGATCCTGCCATATAATTCCATTGATCCTGCCGTATAATTCCAGTTATCCTGCCATATAATTCCAGTAATACTGCCGTATACGTCCAGTGGTATTGCCATATAATTCCAGTGATACTGCCGCATATATATATATATATATATTTTGTAAATGAGTAAATGAGTGCGCTTGTCTAATTTATGCGTAGTACCTTACTGTAAAAATGCAATCTACAGTCAAAAAATAAATTGGTCAAATGACCAGTCCAATAAATTAGTTCTTCCAAATAAGTTCAAGGTTTGGTTAGCAAACAGTCCACACTCTCCCCGTTTTATCGGGTGGCTGCTCAGTTCTTCAAAAAGTGCCACTAGGTATGCGTAGCCCAAAAGAGAATCTGCAAATAGAGGAAGAAACAGCAGAGCGCCTATAGTGTAGTATCCTTTAAAACAGTTTCTGTCACACGCACGAATAATATTGCGTACCGGATTACGGCTTGACACAATGCCTGTCGATCCCCTGGTCTTTTAGTCCAAGTCTCTGTCGGAATCTAGATAGAGTCAGGAAACAGGGAATCGCTATATAGCGTAGTAATTACTCAGTAAGTAGGGTTAAATTTTGCATATCACATAAGATTACATGCGTACCAGATAAAGTAATAACTTGTGCATATCAGTATTGGTACTTGTATCCTGGTCCTCATCAGAGGGAGGTGGTCATAGGGTAGCCTGGTCCTCGAGACCCCAAACTGGAAAATACGAACAGTTTGGGGTCTCGAGGACCAGGCTACCCTATGATCACCTCCCTCTGATGAGGACCAGGATACAAGTACCAATACTGATATGCACAAGTTATTACTTTATCTGGTACGCATGTAATCTTATGTGATATGCAAAATTTAACCCTACTTACTGAGTAATAACTACGCTATATAGCGATTCCCTGTTTCCTGACTCTATCTAGATTCCGACAGAGACTTGGACTAAAAGACCAGGGGATCGACAGGCATTGTGTCAAGCCGTAATCCGGTACGCAATATTATTCGTGCGTGTGACAGAAACTGTTTTAAAGGATACTACACTATAGGCGCTCTGCTGTTTCTTCCTCTATTTGCAGATATATATATATATATATATATATATATATATTTACCCTGTTGCAAAGCAGATTACTGAGGCCAAGACAACTATGCTGGTGTTAGACGTGCATCCGGTATCCGCCAATAGTGCAATGGGACTGCAGTGCCAACCCTAGATGGGCCAGGTGTTTGTGCCGCACACTTGTGTCGCTTAGCTTAGTCATACAGCTACCTCATTGCCCACTTTTACTTCTTGGCATGATGTGCTGTTTGGGTACTATTTTTTTTAAGTGCCATCCTGTCTGACACTGCAATGCCACTCCAAGATAAGCCAATTATTTGTGTCACTTAGCTTAGTTATACAGCTACCTCATTGCACCTCTTTTTCATCTTTGCATGATGTGCTGTTTGGGGCCTTTTTTTATATCTGCTCTCCTGTCTGACACTGCAGTGCCACTGCTAGATGGGCCAATTGTTTGTGTCATTTATCTTAGTCATACAGCTACCTCATTGCACCTCTTTTATATCTTTGCATGATGTGCTGTTTGGGGCCTTTTTTTATATCTGCCCTCCTGTCTGCCACTGCAGTGCCACTCCTAGATGGGCCAGGTGTTTGTGCCGCACACTTGTGTCTCTTAGCTTAGTCATACAGCAACCTTGGTGAATCATGTGCTGTTTGGGGCATGGTTTTTTAAAGTGCCATCCTGTCTGACACTGCCATATAAGTCCAGGGGTACTGCTGTATTAGTCATGGGGTACTGCCGTATAAGTCCACCAATTGCAGAATTTATGAAAAATGACAGGGGCATGCAGGAGATGCTGTCAGTGGACCGAAAAATTGCGGGCCACTTTCGACATTCAGCCACTGCATGCCACTACTAGATGGTGCAGGTGGTACTGTCGCTTAGCTTAGTCATAAAGCAACCTCGGTGCACTTCTTTTTCTTCTTTGCATCATGTGCTGTTTGGGGAGTAGTTTTTTAAAGTGCCATTTTGTTTGACACTGCAGTGCCACTCCTAGATGGGCCAGGTGCTTGTGCCGCACACTTGTGTCGCTTAGCTTAGTCATACAGCAACCTTGGTGCACCTCTTTTTCTTCTTTGCATCATGTGCTGTTTGGGGCCTAGTTTTTTAAAGCGCCATCTTGTCTGGCACTGCAGTGCCACTCCTAGATGGGCCAATTGTTTGTGTCGCTTAGCTTAGTCATACATCTACCTCATTGCACCTCTTTTTAATTTTTGCATGATATGCTGTTTGGGGCCTTTTTTTTATATCTGCCCTCCTGTCTGACACTGCAGTGCCACTCCTAGATGGGCCAGGTGTTTGTGCGCCGCACACTTGTGTCGCTTAGCTTAGTCATACAGCAACCTCGGCGCACCTCTTTTTCTTCTTTGCATCATGTGCTGTTTGGAGACTAGTTTTTTTAAGTGCCATCCTGTCTGCAACTGCAGTGCCACTCCTAGATGGGCCAGGTATTTGTGATGCACACTTGTGTCGCTTAGCTTAGTCATACAGCCACCTTGGTGCAACATTTTGGCCTAAAAACAATATTGTGAGGTGTGAGGTGTACAGAATAGACTGGAAATGAGTGGAAATGAATGTTATTGAGGTTAATTATACCGTAGGGTCAAAATTACCCCAAATTTCTGTGATTTTAGCCGTTTTTATGGGGTTTTTTTTTTTCAAAAATCATCCAGATCCTAAACCAAAACCAGAACACGAAAGTGTGGTTTTGGCAAAACCAATCCAAAACCAAAACACTAGTGTGGAATTAGAATCAAAACCAAAACACAAAACACGAAAAGTGCCCACCGCACATCTCTAATATATAAGCAGAAAACCCAGCACTCTTCATGTAGGTTAAAGGTAAAACTACCCCAGTGCATTCCTAGGGTCGGAAACCCAAATACCAGCAGCAGTGAAAGAGGCGGCACTAAAAAAGTGTTTCCAATGTTTCAAGACTCAGCCCCTTATGTATATACTATAGCCATAATATCATTAAAACGTTGGGTTATCTTCGAGTCTCTGTGTGTTTAATAGTGCCGTGAGTTCTGCCCCACTGCTTTATATTTATATACTTTTTGAGATTTTTTTTATGAGACTGAAGGTTGTATTGATGTTCACTAATGCTGTTTGTAGTATATGGTGGTGCTAATGCTGTCTGTACTATATGATTCTCACTAATACTATCTGCAGTATATGGTGGTGCTAATGCTGTCTGTAGTATATGACGGTGCTAATGCTGTCTGTACTATATGATTCTCACTAATGCTGTCTGTAGTATATGGCGGTGCTAATGCTGTCTGTACTATATGATTCTCACTAATACTATCTGTAGTATATGGTGGTGCTAATGCTGTCTGTAGTATATGATGCTCACTAGTACTGTGTCTGTAGCATATGGTGGTGCTAATGCTGTCTGTACTATATGATTCTCACTAATGCTGTCTGTAGTATATGGTGGTGCTAATGCTGTCTGTACTATATGATTCTCACTAATGCTGTCTGTAGTATATGGCGGTGCTAATGCTGTCTGTACTATATGATTCTCACTAATACTATCTGTAGTATATGGTGGTGCTAATGCTGTCTGTAGTATATGATGCTCACTAATACTGTCTGTAGTATATGGTGGTGCTAATGCTGTCTGTAGTATATGATGCTCACTAATACAGTCTGTAGTATATGGTGATGCTAATGCTGTCTGTATTATATGATTCTCACTAATGCTGTCTGTAGTATATGGCGATGCTAATGCTGTCTGTAGTATATGATGCTCACTAATACTGTCTGTAGTATATGGTGATGCTAATGCTATCTGTACTATATGATTCTCACTAATACTATCTGTAGTATATGGTGGTGCTAATGCTGTCTGTAGTATATGATGCTCACTAATGCTGTCTGTAGTATATGGTGATGCTAATGCTGTCTGTAGTATATGATTCTCACTAATGCTGTCTGTAGTATATGGTGGTGCTAATGCTGTCTGTAGTATATGATGCTCACTAATACTGTCTGTAGTATATGGAGGTGCTAATGCTGTCTGTAGTATATGATGCTCACTAATACTGTCTGTAGTATATGGTGATGCTAATACTGTCTGTAGTATATGATTCTCACTAATACTGTTTGTAGTATATGGTGGTGCTAATGCTGTCTGTAGTATATGATGCTCACTAATACTGTCTGTAGTATATGGCGGTGCTAATGCTGTCTGTAGTATATGATGCTCACTAATACTGTCTGTAGTATATGGCGGTGCTAATGCTGTCTGTAGTATATGGCGGTGCTAATGCTGTCTGTATTATATGATGCTCACTAATACTGTCTGTAGTATATGGTGGTGCTAATGCTGTCTGTACCATATGATGCTCACTAATGCTATCTGTAGTATATGATGCTCACTAATGCTGTCTGTAGTATATGTAGATAACTAATGCTGTGTTGTAGTATAGTGCGGTCGCTAATGCTGTCTTGTAGTATATGGTCCACTCCTTACTAATATTGTCTATAGTATATGCGCATGCTTTCTATAGTATATGGCAGTGCTAATTCTGTCTGTAGTATACTGTGCTCACTAATGCTGTGTACAGTATATGGGGGATCATCAATGCTGTGTGTAGTATTTGTAGGTCACTAATGTTGTGTACATTGTGGACACTGAGTGATATTGTCTCTATTGTATGGTTGCATATAGCTAAAGGGTGATTACCATCTACTGGTATAAGAGGGCACCAGGTGACAGAAAGGCTAGCTTCACCACTGGGGAGGAGGAGGTGAGGCCCCTTCCACTCTCCATCCATCATATCTCAGAGTTCCTGACTGTTCTTCTTTGCCTTCATCTTACCACCAGCATTGGGGATCTGACATCGCGATCTTGTGATCGTCACCAGCACAAAAACCCAGGGAAAGGAGGAGCTGCCCTAAATGTGCTGCAGTTCTGGCGTGGGACCAGGTGAGTAAAGGCTCTTCGGTATCTCTGCCCACCCCTCTCACACTTCTGCTGTGCCATCTGACCCAATCCCTGCATACACAACACACACTCCACACAGGGTATTAGTATTATTCTGATTTTATTGAAGACTATTTTGCATTGTACATAAATATAATACTAATACCCTGTGTCCTGTGAGGCCACGCCCCCTTGCCCACAAGGCCACATCCCTTTTTTTGGCAATGTGCCTTAGTTGCGTGCAAAGATTCTATAATTCGGGGTTGGGGGCCCAAAGCATATTGTTGCACCTGGGCCCACCACTCACTAGTTCCGACACTGCCTCTCGGCATATGTGTTATCCCAAATTAGAATGGCGGTGTACAAGTATGAAGTACAAAGTGTAGAAATACTGAAATACATACAGAAGAGATACAGGTAGGAGACTGTAGGATACTTCATCAAATATAAATATTTCTGTAAATTGATCTTTTCATAGAAATATGGCAGCATGCAATGAATAACTTACACATTTTTTTTTAGTAAATTATATTGATATCAAAACAAATGTAAGACAGCATTATATAACAGCCTATCTGTATGACTGTCTATCGACAGCAGCAACAGCTTCAAAATATGTGTAAAATAAAGAAACTAATGTATTAAAAGGTGGGGGAAAAAACTTCTTTAATCTTGTGATACTTAATTATGTGACATAAACAATGGACCTTCAGCATCAGTCGCAGTTCCTGCAATCTTAGCAGAAACCGCAACTGGAAAAATCTCAGCTGGGGGTCGTCCAACGTAGAGCAAGGCCGCCCAGTATGAGAAGGTCTGCCGTTTTCGGGGGTTTTACCACATTTTCAAATGTACTAAGACCCGGCCGCCGGGTTTCACCGCCCAGGGTATCGCCATCTATGAGCTTATGAGCTTCTTATAGCCGGCCGCCGCAACCTGCCGCCTCCGCCGCCCCCCGCCGCAGATGCCTCCCCCCCGACACACCTTCCTTTAGGAAGCCTGGACCCGACAGGTAAACTCCTCCTCCCCCTAGCAACGCAGCCGGAAGTCTTTTCGGCTGCAGGGGGAGGAGGAGGCGCCGAGTACAGCCTGCTGCTGCTTCCTGGCGTGGGGGGACTGTGGAGAGCCCGGGGAGGTAACACACTGTAGCACACTGCCTCACAGGTATCACGGGGGGCCTCCATCACTGCATTGCGATGTTGATCACATGTGTTAGTACATATGCGATCAACATCGCTGCGATGGACGGCGAGGGGCGGCGATGTATGTTAATACATCCTGCCCTAAGTCCCCAATCTGGGTACTTAGTCTGCGACCCAGCTAAGCTTGGCATTAGCAGTAAGGGCGCTGTGTGCTGGCTCCATACTATCTCTGTGTCTCCCTGGAGGGGCTCTTTGTGGTTTAATTGTGCATTTAACGTGTGTGTGTGTGTGTGTGTGTGTGTGTGTGTGTGTGTGTGTGTGTGTGTGTGTGTGCTGTCACAGACAAAGAGTGTGTTTCATGAGGCACAGTGTTCCTCTTCTCCAGGGGGTTCACTACAGTGTACTCAGTGCAATGTACCCTCCCAGGCTAGCGGGGCAGAGCCAGCTTGGCTGGACTAGTGGAATGATTTTCAATATTTCTACTAAATTGTCCCGCAATGAGAAAGAGACGCAATACTTAAGACAATCAATGACTGAGTTTATGAAAAGAGACTCAGTACCCAAACCAGCGTCTCAGTCCCCTGCCATTTGTCCGCAAAAACGTCCTTTGGCCCATATCCTGCAGTCTGACTCTGATGATGAAGGGTCAGACATGGAGGAGGGGGAGGTGGACCTAGAGGTAGGGGAGGCTACTCTGTCACAGGAAATAGAGTCTCTCATAGAAGCTATCAGAGAAGTTCTGCATATCCCTGATAAGGTAACAGAGGAGACTGAAGAATCTTATTTTAATATAAAGAAGAAATCCTCAGCCACTTTTCCTGTGTCAACGGAACTAAATACCCTGTTTGAACAACCGTGGGTTAATCCTGATAGGACATTTCAAATCCCTGAAAGGTTGATATCATCTTTTCCTTTTCCTCCTGAGGATAGGAAAAAATGGGAAAATCCACCGAAAGTGGATACATCAGTATCTAGGCTGTCACGGAAAATTGTATTGCCTGTCCAGGGTCCAGCCTCCCTAAAAGACACGGCTGATTGTAGAATTGAGACTACACTCAAATCTTTGTATACAGCTGCTGGAGTGGCCCAGAGACCCACTATAGCATGAGGGTGGATTACTAAGGCCATCGCCAAGTGGTTGGGTAACCTACTTGAGAGGTTAGATACCTTGCCTCAGGGGGAGATTATTTATCTCCTGCAACATATACAGGACTCTGCTAATTTTATGGTGGAAGCCATAAAAGAAATAGGCTTGCTTAATGCACGCACCACTGCTATGGCAGTGTCAGCATGCAGAGGCTTATGGCTACACCAGTGGACTGAAGACGCGGGCTCCTGGAAAGGCGTGGAAGGCCTACCCTTCACAGGAGAGGCCTTATTTGGAGATGAACTAGACAAATGGATCCCCAAATCTACTGCAGGTAAGTCCATGTATCTTCCTTCTGCATCTCCCTCAGCCAGGAAGGCCTACTCAGGACGTAATCTACAGTCCTTTCGGACTGCCAAGTTTAAGGGCAAAACCAGAGGTTCTTCTACAGCCACTAGAGGCGCTAGAGGTAAACCACGCAAACCAGCAACTGCCGGTTCACAGGAACAGAGCTCAAGCTCTGCTTCCTCAAAGCCTTCAGCGTCATGCGTGGACCGCGATGCCTGGAAGACTGGCAGGTGGGAGCCCGACTAAAATTTTTCAGTCACATCTGGACAGTTTCATGCCAGGATCCCTGGGTCGTAGATCTTATTTCCCAGGGCTACAGACTTCAGTTTCAGGAGCACCCACCTCACAGATTCTTCAAATCAGGCTTACCAGTTTCACAAGAGGCAAGAATAACCTTACAGGACGCCATTCAAACTGGTACAGACTCAGGTCATTGTTCCAGTTCCACCTCATCTGCAAAACAAGGGATATTGAGGCTAATTCAGACCTGATCGCTCGCTAGCTGTTTTTTGCAGTCCTGCATTTGCATAGTCACCGCCTAACGGGGAGTGTATTTATGTTGTGCAAGTGTGTGATCGCATGTGCAGCCGAGCGGTACCAAAAAACTTTGTGCAGTCTCTGAGTTGCCTAGGACTTACTCACCCGCTGCAATCACTTCAGCCTGTCCGGGTCCGGAATTGACGTCAGACACCCGCCCTGCAAACGCTTGGATATGCCTGCATTTTTACAACCACTCCCTGAAAATGGTCAGTTGCCACCCACAAACGCCTTCTTCCTGTCACTCTCCTAGCGATTGGCTGTTCGAATGGATTCTTCGTAAAACCCATCGCACAGCAACGATCTGCTTTGTACCTGTGTGGCGCGCCTGCGCATTGTGGTGCATGCGCATGTGCAGTTCTGACGTGATCGCAGCACTGAAAAAAACACTAGCGAGCGATCAGGTCTGAATTACCCCCATTATTCCAACTTGTTTGTAGTAAGCCTCATCAGGCTGATCTTCGGTTTGCACTGCAGGACTGCCACTACGAGTTCCAGGCCCTGCCATTTGGTCTCTCCACAGCATCGAGAGTGCTCACCAAGGTGATGGCAGAGATGATGTTTCTACTCCGCAAACATGGAGTGAACATAATTCCGTACCTGGATGATCTTCTGATAAAGGCACTGTCCAGGGAGCGGTTGTTGGGCAGCATTGGCCTCTCAACCAGACTACTCCTGGATCACGGGTGGATTCGGAACTTACCAAAATCTTACCTGGAACCGACACAGAGGCTTCCTTTCCCGGGAATGAAACTGGACAGAGTCTCAGAGAGTGTTCCTTCCCTTGGAGAAGGCTATGGTAATCCAGTAGATGGTTCAGGCTGTCCTGAAGCCAACCCGGTTCTCGTGCATCTGTGCATTCGCCTTCTGGGGAAAATGGTGGCCTCTTAAGAGGCGCTTCAGTACGGAAGGTTTCATGCGAGACCCTTCCAACTGGATCTGTTGGAAAAATGGTCCAGATCGCATCTTCACATGCACCAGAGGATCTGTCTGTCACCAAGAGCCAGAATCTCCCTTCTGTGATGGCTACAGACTTCTCACCTCGTCGATAGTCGGAGGTTTGGGATTCAGAATTGGATTCTGCTAACCACAGATGCAAGCCTCAGAGGTTGGGGAGCAGTTACCCAGGGGGTGCAGTTTTAAGGAAGATGATCAAGTCGGGAAGTCATCCTTCCAATAAACGTCCTGGAACTCAGGGCAATCTATATTGCCCTTCTGCAGGCCTCATCTCTACTTCAGAATCAGGCCATTCAGGTCCAGTCTAACAATGTAACGGCAGTAACGTACATAAACCGACAGGGCGGAACAAAAAGCAGAGCAGCAATGTCAGAGGTGTCAAGAATTCTCCTCTGGGCAGAAAAACACGCCATGGCGTTGCCAGCGGTCTTCATTCCGGGAGTAGACAACTTTGAAGCAGACTTCTTCAGCAGTCATGACCTCCACCCAGGGGAGTGGGGCCTCCACCCAGAGGTGTTCCGGTGGTTGACATGTCAGTGGGGATATCCACAGATCGACATGTTGGCCTCTCTACTCAACAAGAAGCTCAAGCAGTACTGTTCCAGGTTGAGGGACCCAAAAGCAGTGGCGGTAAACGCCCTGACAACTCCGTGGGTCTACCAGCTGGTATACGTGTTTCCTCCACTTCCTCTGATCCCAAGAATTCTAAAGAGACTAAAAAAGGAAAAGGTTCAAGCAATCCTCATTGCTCCGGACTGGCCTCGAAGGGCCTGGTATGCGGATCTTCTCGAGATGCTGATCAAAGATCCGTGGCCTCTACCTCTTCGCGAAGATCTTCTGCAACAGGGCCTGTTCGTCTATCAAGACTTACCGCAGCTACGTTTAACGGCATGGAAGTTGAACGGCTGATTCTAGCCAGGAGAGGGATTCCTGACAAGGTCATCCCGACTATGATCCAAGCCAGGAAGGGGGTAACGTCTAAACATTACCACCGTATATGGAGGAAGTATGTCTCTTGGTGTGAGAGCAGACAATTATTCTGTGGTGAAATTTCATCTGGGACGTCTCCTGCTTTTACTGCAGTCGGGAGTGAATGTGGGTCTACGCCTAGGTTCCATTAAAGTCCAGATTTCGGCCTTGTCTATTTACTTTCAGAAACAATTGGCTTCTCTCCCTGAGGTCCAGACGTTCTTGAAAGGTGTTCTGCACATCCAGCCTCCCTTTGTGCCTCCCACGGCACCTTCGGATCTCAATTTGGTGCTGCAGTTCCTCCAATCGGACTGACTGGTTTGAACCGTTACAGGAGGTTGACGTAAAGTACCTTACATGGAAAACCGTCACACTATTGGCCTTGGCTTCAGCAAGACGTGTGTCGGAGCTAGGGGCGTTGTCTCACAAGAGCCCCTACCTAATTTTCCATGAGGACAGAGCTGAACTCAGAACTCATGAGCAATTTCTTCCTAAGGTGGTGTCCGCGTTTCACATCAACCAACCTATTGTGGTTTCGGCTGTTACGGACACCTCTGGTACTTCAAAGTCTATGGATGTTGTGAGGGCTTTGAAGGTGTATGTGAAGAGAACAGCTCGTCACAGGAAATCCGACTCGCTGTTCGTTCTCTATGATCCCAATAAAATTGGGTGTCCTGCTTCAAAGCAGTTTATTGCACGCTGGATCAGGCTCACTATTCAGCATGCTTATTCCACGGCGGGATTGCCGGTTCCAAAATCTGTACAGGCCCACTCTACTAGGTCGGTGGGTTTCTCTTGGGCGGCTGCCCGGGGTGTCTCAGCTTTACAGTTCTGCTGAGCAGCTACTTGGTCAGGTTCAAACACATTTGCAAAGTTTTACAAGTTCGATACTTTGACCAAACTGAAGGTCCTTGGTGGCCAATGAGTTCTACAGGAACCTCTGCACTCTCCCAACCGGTTTGGGAGCTTTGGTACATCCCCATGGTACTAAATGGATTCCCAGTATCCCCAAGGACGTAAGAGAAATAGAATTTTAATTACCTACCGGTAAATCTTTTTCTCATAGTCCGTAGGGGATGCTGGGCGCCCGCCCGGTGCTTCGTTCTTCCTGCACTGTTACTTAGTTAAGTATTCTGGTTGGTTCAGCTGTTGCTGATCATGTTTCAAGTTTGGTTAGCTTGGCTTTCCTATTGTTCTGTGTATGCTGGTTCATAATCTCACCACTTTCCTTATCTATCCTTTTCTCAAAGTATGTTCGTCTCCTCGGGCACGGTTTCTTAGACTGAGTCTGGTAGGAGGGGCATAGAGGGAGGAGCCAGCGTACACTATCAAATTCTTAAAGTGCCCAAAGCTCCTAGTGGACCCGTCTATACCCCATGGTACTAAATGGATTCCCAGTATCCCCTTTGGACTACGAGAAAAGGATTTACCGGTAGGTAATTAAAATCCTATTTTCCGCATGATTTTTGTGTCAATCTATCTTTCACGATATGCATTAAAACATTTATGCGATAAGTATTACAAATATTCTAAATAAAAATTTCCAAATGTAAAAATATTGACAAATCACAGTTGTTATCAAAAACTGAAATCTTTTCAAATGCATCAAGCACCGAATGGCCAAATTTTATGAAAATGCATCCGGAAAACTTATGTTTTCTAATTTCTTCCCTAAATCTCTGTGTTGTTCCCAGGGATGTCACTGGGGTCAGTGACAACTGGTGCGCTGAACATCCCCACCACAGGCGTCAAAGTTGCGCACACCTGAGAAGGAGGCGTGGCATCATGGGAAGATACTGGGCTGCCGCACGGAGGCTCGTCTGACTGCACTGCTGGCTCCTCAGTGACAGGACCCAGGCACTGCATTTAATGTCACAGTGCAGCACCCACCTCCTGTCAATGAGGAGGAGCCGTCATTTTGATGTCGTCTCTTGGAATAGGACATCCGAGTGCAGTCCACATCTCTGGTTGCTCATCTCCCAGCACAGGAATCTTGGTGGCACCATTTTAACATGATCCCCTGATTTCATCTGTCATATGTTATTTGCCATATCCTGGTCTGCAAAGTTGTTTAAAATTTTAGTTTTTGCATTATTAGCAATATTATTTTAATTATTATTTATGCATATTTATTATTTTATTAGCAGTTTCTTATATAGCACATTAAATTATGTTGCGCTTTACAATTGGACACAATGATAAACCAAAACTGGGTAATAACAAACAGTCATAGGCGTATATTCAATTTCTGTCGGATTTGATCCGACTGTCGGAAACCGGGGCCTTTCCGACAAAGTTTGTCAGATTCCGACTGTCGGATTGAATCCGACTATTCAAAACCCCGGTTTCCGACAGCAAATTTGTTGGAACGGTTCCTTTCTGACTGTCGGATTGCTGTAATGAGTAGTAAATGGCAATCTGACAGCTTTCCGACAGAACTCTGGGGATAATTCCAAGTTGATCGCAGCAGGATTTTTTATAGCAATTGGGCAAAACCATGTGCACTGCAGGGGAGGTAGATATAACGTGCAGAAAGAGTTAGATTTGGGTGGGTTATTGTATTTCTGTGCAGGGTAAATACTGGCTGCTTTATTTTTACACTGCAAATTAGATTGCAGATTGAACACACCCCACCCAAATCTAACTCTCTCTGCATATGTTATATCTGCCACCCCTGCAGTGCACATGGTTTTGCCCAATTGCTAAAAAAAATCCTGCTGCGATCAACTTGGAATTACCCCCTCTATTCAATAGAAGACTGTCGGAAACCTTTTAGTGGTTTTTTTAGTTGTATTCCGACAGTTTGCTTCTGACTATGTTTTTAGGTGGAAACTTAGAAAAAAAAAATTGGGGGGGGAGGGGGGATCTTTTGTGCTCCTCATGCATATATATGTATATGTTGATTATGTAATATTTTACAATTATTTTTAAAGAGCCACTTAATTTTTTTTTATATTTTTTTTTTTACACTTGTGGGGGGGGGGGGTTTACCAATGTTTTTGACTCTGATCTCTCCTTTGTTCCCCACATTCAATCTGTCTCAAAATCATGTTACATGCATCTAAAAAACATATCCAAAATACGACCATACCTTACACAAGACACTGCTAAAACTCTAATCCATGCTCTCATTATCTCCCGTATTGATTATTGCAATAGTCTCTTAACTGGTCTTCCCAAAACGAGACTCTCACCACTACAATACATTCTGAATGCAGCTGCGAGGCTAATCTTCCTCGCTAGACGTTCATCGTCTGCAGATCCACTCTGTCAGTCCCTCCATTGGTTACCTGCATACTACCGTATTCAATATAAAATACTTTTACTCACACACAAGGCTATTAACCAAACTACACCAACGTACATCACTTTGCTTATCTCAAAATATCTCCCAACCTGACCTCTTCGCTCTTCACAAGATCTGCGTCTCTCATCCACACTCATTACTCTCTCCCACTCACGATTGCAGGACTTTCATCGGGCTGCACCCACTCTGCGGAATGCCCTACCACGTACAATAAGACTCTCCTCAAGTCTCCAAACCTTCAAGCGTTCTCTGAAAACTCACCTCTTCAGGCAAGTGTATCAAATTCCAGAACCGCCCACATAACTTTCATAAACCTACCTATCAAATTACATCCACTCTGCACAGTCCACACATATCCTCACATGTCTTCTCGTCCTTCCTCTCGACCCCGGTTCATCATTGCTGTATGACCATATCATACAGCCCACCAAGAACCTTTGCAATCTGGTGGACAACTATGCAATAGATAGCACCTGTCCTTGTGTATCCACACAATGTCCCCCAAAATTCGGTACATATCCTAAAAGGGGGTGTGGCCACGGGTAAAGGGGTGTGTGGCCATGCCCCTTTTCCTATACTTTCAATGGAAGTTTAGAGAGCCAAAAATCGGTATAGACCATAAAAAAGGTACTGTACCTGCAAAAAAGGTACAGTTGGAGAGTATGTACATGATGCAATGCCCCCTAACTGCATAATACAATTCAAGTCCAAAGTACATCACATGAACCACTCCCCCAGCCATACATTACATGCTGCACACAAACATCATAAAAACAAACCACCACAAATGACCTCAGAAAAGCACCCATGCAGTACACATGCACCCACATGCAATGCCATACACACATATCCCACAGTGGGTACTTACCTAAATGTGCAGAAACCAGTACCAAAATGACCCAGGCTTGCCTACCTGCGGGAGGCTTCAGATATTTTTAATAAGCCTCCCGCTGCCCCACAAACATTGCCAGGCCTCCCGATTTTTGAGAGTTACTACCTGCAATTCCGGACTGCGCTTGCTTGAGTCCGGAAATGTGGGGGGCGGGGCATGCACGGGAAAGGTGTCAGCTGGTCACCGCGGGGTTGTGGGTAGCGGTGGCCATCCTGTGCATACAGTAAGAGAGCCGGGGTGGTCTGAGCGGCAGCAGTGTCGGGAAATAATGAGCAGAACAGCTTCCTGACCAGGCAGCCAGGGCTCTGCATCGCTGTGGCTGGCCCCGTCCCTCACACTCACAGTGGGTTGCAAGTATCAGCCCAGCTTTCCTCTGCCTGCTTCCTGCATGTGGCTGCACTGAGCTGCCTCCCCCCACCTCACTGTCCTGGGCTGACTCCCTGCTCTTCCCAGGAGGTAGCATCAAACCAGGTAGGTGCTGTGTCTACTGGGGGTTAGCTTTGGGGTGGGGGGGTGGGGGGGGTGGAGTTGGCTTGGTTGTGTATAATGTATTTTGCTACTGGGTATAATATATGGGGGGCTGTGTAAAATGTAGTGTAATGTGCTACTTGATGTAAGATGGGGGGCTGTGTATATGTAATGGGGTATTGGGTGTAAGATGGGAGGGCAGTGTATAATGTAATATGATAGTGGGTGTAATATGGGGAGAGGGGTGTAAAATGTAATGTGTAACTGGGTGTAATATGTGGGGTTGTGTAAAATGTAATGTGGTACTGGGTGTATTATAGGGGAGGGGGAATATAATGTAGTGTAATGTGCTACTGGGTGTAATATGGGGGAGGTGGGCTGTGTAAAATTTTATGGGTGTAATTTGGGGGGACTGTGTATAATGTTATATATGCTGTGTGTACTGGATGAAATATGGGGAAGGGGGGATGTATATAATGTCCTGTATTATGGTGCTGTGTGCTGGGCTGTAGCCTGGGGTGGGGCAGACGATGCCTTGCACACTGCACACGTTTCATGCCGATGCACCGTCTCTACTTACCCCTATCGTCCGGCTCTGTCTGCATAGTTGTTGACAGTTGCAGCGCTGCCTGCAGTGTATATTAGTGTCAATCCCCATGCGCTGAGGGGGCAGCTGGAGTCATGGAGCGGTGGGTCCCAGAGCTGCTCACAGAGGACGGTGAGACATGGAGCTGCGGGTTTCCATTGGTGTAAGTGACACAAATACACTCAAACAAGCACACACACACACTCTCAGGTGTAGGGGCTCTACCTGGCGTAATGTGTATAAGGGGTTACCTGGTGTTATATGTGTTAGGGGCTCTACCTGGCTTAATGTGCATAAGGGTCTCTACCTATCGTAATGTGTGTAAGGGTCTCTACCTGGCGTAATGTGTATAAGGGTCTCTACCGAACGTAATGTGTATAAGGGACTCTACCTGGCGTAATGTGTATAAGGTTCTCTACCTGGCGTAATGTGTATAATGGGTACTACTGTGTGTTGTATGTGACAAATGTACACTACTGTGCAGGGTAATGTACTGTGAATTCTGTGGCCATGCCACTTCCCCATAAAGTCATGCCCCTATATCAGGGATGGGGAACCTTTGGCCCTCCAGCTGTTGTTGAACTACACAGCATGCCTCGCTACAGTTTTGCTATTTGGCCATGCTAATACTGTTGCAGGGCATGCTGGGATGTGTAGTTCAACAACAGCTGGAGGGCAGAAGGTTCCCCATCCCTGCCCTATATATTTAATGTCATGCGCGCCCTGTCCCTATTTTAAATATACGGGGGAAGGGGGGGAGACACCAATTAATTTTAGAATGTATAATATAATATATTATGGTGCTGTGTGTACTGGGTGTAATATGTGTGTGTGTATGTTGAGAGGCAGGTGTAATTTACCCAGGCTCACAGCTCTCCCCTAAATACCCCTAGCAATCAGTGATGTCATAACTACACCCATTTTTGGGTGGGATAGGCGGAAATGGGTGGGGTTATGACATCACTGATTGCTAGGGGTATTCAGGGGAGAGCTGTGAGCCTGGATAAATTACACCTACCTCTCTGTGAAATTTGGTCTTGAGGAAGGTCACGTTTAGTGACCAAAACGTCGACCACTATTATGACTTCCGTTGTGAGTAATAAACTGCTGGTGTCCATGTCGCAAAGTCCCTGGTTTGTATGTATGCATATATATATATATATATATATATATACAGGTTGAGTATCCCTTTTCCAAAATGCTTGGGACCAGAAGTATTTTGGATATCAGACTTTTCCGTATTTTGGAATAATTGCATAGCATAATGAGATATCATGGCGATGGGACCTAAGTCTAAGCACAGAATGCATTTATGTTTTATCTTATACACACAGCCTGAAGGTAATTTTAGCCAATATTTTTAATAACCTTGTGCATTAAACAAAGTTTGATTACATACACACAAATCATTTATGTTTCATATACACCTTATACACACAGCCTGAAGGTCATTTAATACAATATTTTATTAACTTTGTGTATTAAACAAAGTTTGTGTATATTGAGCCATCAGAAAACAAAGGTTTCACTATCTCAGTCTCACTCAAAAAATTCTGTATTTCGGAATATTCCGTATATCGGAATATTTAGATATGGGATACTCAACCTGTATATGTATATGTTAATATACTGTATATATATCTATATATATCTATATATATATATATATATGTGTATGTATGTATGTATATAAATATATATATATACTAGCTGATTCATCGCGCCCTACGGGCGCTCTTCACACCGTCGTAAGAGGCTACGCCCCCGTAATCTCTTCTGAAAATTGACGGTGTAGAATAGTAGTTGTATATTTTGTATTGGTGGAATGGGAATTTTGTTCGTGGGTAAATGTAGTATGCCAAAAGGGAATGTGATGATGAATGGGGTGCAGGGTCTTGTGAGTAGGTGAACAGAGGTTATTGAGGCTTATGGTGAGGGGCACAGGATGTATGTGATGTCACAACTGAGGGCCTGAGCTGACGGGAGGCAGCCTCAGTTGTAGGGGCTGAGATGTACCGGAACCTGGGAGGTTGTATCAGACCCCTGGACATGTAAGTAACATGAAGAAGAACCGCCCGAAGGCGTTGACCACGACAACTTGAATAAAAGTCAATGATGTTTATTTATGACAAACTCCATGCATCACAGTAGCAGTAAAGAAACATAAAATCAGCAGAGAAATAATACAGTTCCTGGGTGCTACAGGGTGGCAGGGACCACAGAGCTCTGGTAGTATGAGACAGTTCTTATTATCTGCGAGTTGGAAAGTCCTTACCAGGCCTGACTGTAGCAATGAAGAAAGCCCAGGATCGTACCAGCTGGTGTTCCAGGGAAAGCTGGACTGCTGTAAATAAAATAGCTGCTGTGGGTTCTGGTTGGAACCAGACAGATGTTGGCACGGAGTGGATACTGGCTGGAACCAGTTAAATAATAAATGAAGCTTGAGAGCGATGCAATATGAATGAAATGTAGAGTTTGAGAGCAGAGAAATAATAATACCGGTGGAGAGTGGTAAACTGTAGAAAGGACACCGGCCCTTTAAGAGAAGCTGTACTCTGCTGGAAGCTGGGCTGGAAGCAGGTAATGTTGTAGCTGGAAACAGATGAATCCACAATGGATCGGAGAGTCAGGCTACACCGCAGGTGGAATGCTGGTGCGGGTCTCTATGATGGAAGTCTTGAGACAGGAGCTGGAACCTGGAAGACAATCACAGGAGAGAGACAAACAGGAACTAGGTTTGACAACCAAAGCACTGACGCCTTCCTTGCTCAGGCACAGTGTATTTATACCTGCAGCAAGGAAGGGATTGGCTAGGTAATTATGCAGATTATCAATACTGAGAACAGATTGGTGGAAATGATCAGCTGACAGAATCCAAGATGGCTGCGCCCATGCAGACACTTGGAGGGAAGTTTGGTTTGTAATCCATGTGGTAATGAAAACAGTAATGGCGGCGCCGGCCACCGGAGACAGGAGGCGCCAAGCTGACAGGTGCACATCCAACCACGCGGACACAGCGGAGGCCGCGGCTGACGTAATCGCCACTCAGACACTCTGCATGCAGAAGCTCAGGGACGGCGGCGGAGGCCGCGGGAGACGCCATGCCAGGTGTAATATGGCGTTTACTGTGACAGCGTCTCAGAGTGACAGGAGAGGATACAGGAATGTAAACATCAGGATAACAGATGGGATCCGGTCCTGGAGCGCTGAGCCAGCCTTAGGAGGCATCTGATGGGTAAGAAATGGCGTCCAGATACCCGGATCGTGACAGCACACCCCCCTTTAGGAGTGGCCCCAGGACACTTCTTTGGCTTTTGAGGAAACTTGGAATGGAATCTCCGGACCAAGGCAGGAGCATGGACATCAGAAGCATTGGTCCATGAACGTTCCTCAGGGCCATAACCCTTCCAGTCAATAAGATATTGTAGTTGACCATAACGGTGACGTGAGTCCAGGATCTTGGCTACTTCATACTCAACGCCTCGTTGAGTTTGGACTTTCGGAGTTGGAGGAAGTGAGGAATGAAACCGATTCAAGATCAGCGGTTTCAACAGGGAAACATGGAATGTCCTGGGTATTTTTAAGAAGGGAGGCAACTGAAGTCTGTAAGCAACAGGATTGATGACTTGTTCAATCTTGAAAGGACCGATATAGCGAGGTGCAAACTTCATACTGGAAACTCTTAACCTCAAATTCTTCGTGGATAACCATACCCGATCACCCACCTTGAGAGCAGGAACTGCTCGACGCTTCTTATCCGCAAACTTCTTGTACCTGAACGATGCCTTGAGCAGAGCTGATCGTACGCTCTTCCAGATATTGGCAAACTGGTGCAAGGTGATATCCACTGCGGGAACAGAAGTTGCTGGAAGCGGTTGGAACTCAGGGACTTTAGGGTGGAATCCAAAGTTAGTGAAGAATGGTGTTGAAGCAGATGAAGAATGATACTGGTTGTTATGACAGAACTCGGCCCAGGGAAGTAATTGAACCCAGTCATCTTGAGAGGAGGACACATAGATGCGGAGGAAGGCCTCCAAGTCCTGATTCACCCTCTCGGTTTGACCTTTGGTCTGAGGATGGTAAGCCGTGGAAAACTTTAGCTTGACTTGGAGGACTTGACATATACTTCGCCAGAATTTGGCTGTGAATTGAACTCCTCCATCTGAGATAATTTCTTCAGGAAGACCGTGGAGTCGGAAGATCTCTTGTATGAATACTTGAGCCAACTTGGAAGCTGACGGAAGACCGGTGAGAGGAATGAAGTGTGCCATCTTGGTGAACCGGTCAACTACCACCCAGATGGTATTGAACTTGTTGCACATGGGTA
Organism: Pseudophryne corroboree; assembly: GCF_028390025.1. Lineage (NCBI taxonomy): Eukaryota > Metazoa > Chordata > Amphibia > Anura > Myobatrachidae > Pseudophryne > Pseudophryne corroboree. Next base: position 133,073,252 of record NC_086455.1, on the reverse strand, counting down.
AATCTGTAATAAAATCCATCGACAAATGGGTCCAAGGTCGACGGGGAACAGATAGTGGAACCAGTTGCCCCGCAGGCGACTGGCGGGATACCTTATGTTGAGCACACTTTGGGCAAGATGCAATAAACTCCAAGACGTCCTTTTTCAGAGTTGGCCACCAATAGGACCTAGAGATAAACTCCAGGGTTTTTTGGATACCTGTATGTCCGGCAAAACGGGAAGCATGGGCCCAATGCATGAGCTTCTTCCTTAGCATCGGTTTCACAAAACTTTTCCCTGATGGGGGCGTAGAGTCCATCCCTACCGTGGAGAATGCCAACGGATTTATAATAGGATGCTTGTCTGAAGACTCTGACTCATTTTCTTGCTCCCATGAGCGGGAAAGGGCATCGGCCTTGCAATTCTGAGAGCCCGGACAGAACTGGAGTTTAAAGTCGAACCTGGAAAAGAAAAGTGCCCATCTGGCCTGATGAGGGTTGAGACATTGTGCGCCTTTCAGATATAAAAGGGTCTTGTGGTCTGTAAGTATGGTGATTGAATGAGAAGCTCCCTCCAACAGATACCTCCACTCTTCTAGAGCGAGCTTGATGGCTAGCAACTCCTGGTCGCCAATGGCATAGTTGCGCTCAGCTGGGGAGAACTTCCGGGAGAAGAAACTGCAAGGGTGTAAATGGCCATCTTTAGCCCTCTGAGATAACCCCGCTCCTACTCCAACGGAGGAGGCATCCACCTCTAAGATGAAAGGAGAGTCGATGTCAGGCTGTTTCAGAACAGGCGCAGAGATGAACCTTTGTTTTAAAAGATGAAATGCTTGCATGGCTTCTTCAGACCACTTGGACGGGTTAGCACCCTTCTTAGTGAAAGCAGTAATAGGCGCCACAATGGTGGAAAAGTCTCGTATAAACTTTCGGTAATAGTTGGCGAACCCTAAGAACCTCTGGACCCCTTTGAGGGTTAAGGGTACCGGCCAATTTTGGATTGCTTGTAGTTTCTCAGGATCCATCTCTAGTCCGGAACCGGACACAATGTACCCTAGAAACGGAATGGACTTGACTTCAAAGACGCATTTCTCTAATTTGCAATAGAGATGATTGACACGGAGACGGGACAGAACCTCTTTAACCCAAAAACGATGTTCCTCTAAATCGTTGGCAAAAATGAGGATATCGTCTAGATAGACCACGACATGACGGTATAGAATGTCTCTGAAGATCTCATTGACAAAATGCTGGAAGACAGCTGGAGCATTGCTCAATCCGAAGGGCATGACGAGGTACTCATAATGTCCGTCACGGGTGTTAAAGGCGGTCTTCCACTCGTCACCCTCACGGATCCGGGTGAGATTGTATGCACCTCTCAAGTCCAGCTTTGTAAAGATGGTAGCTCCGCTAACTCTGTCAAAGAGCTCAGTAATCAGGGGTAAAGGATAACGGTTCTTGATGGTAATGTCGTTCAAACCTCTGTAGTCGATGCACGGCCGCAGACCACCATCTTTCTTTTTTACAAAAAAGAAGCCTGCGCCGGCTGGGGAAGAAGAAGGTCGAATGAACCCCTTTGCTAGGTTCTCTTTAATGTATTCCTCCATAGAATGCGTCTCAGGCAGAGACAACGGATAAGTTCGGCCTCGAGGTGGAACCTTCCCTGGAACGAGATCAATCGGGCAGTCCCATTCTCTATGAGGAGGAAGGATATCAGCAGAAGCTTTACTGAACACATCCGTGAAATCTTGATATGGAGGAGGTGGAACATCAGACGACCTGGGGGAGGAAGAACAGACAGGCAATACTTTAAACAAACATGTCTCAGCACAGGAGGAACCCCATGCCAGGATTTGCGTAGTCGTCCAATCAATTGTAGGATTGTGAAGACGGAGCCATGGAAGGCCCAGGACCACAGGATGTGTGGCTCTAGGAATCACTTAAAAAGAAATTAGTTCGGAATGAAGAACTCCCACTCTCAGACGAACTGGTAGAGTCCTTAAAGAAATAACTGCATCAAAAATTTTGCTGCCATCCACGGCAGTTAAAGAAATGGACGAAGGAAGTCTCTCGGTGGGTAGGGACCACCGTTTAACATAGGCTTCGGTAATAAAGTTCCCAGCTGCTCCGGAATCAAGGAGGGCAATGACGTTCCAATAACGTTGAGCAACTTGAAGCGAGACTGGGAGATTACAATCTTGAGGAGATGGAGAGGAGATCATTACTCCTAGCCGGCCCTCTCCTTGGCGAGCTAGGATTTGGAGTTTCCCGGACGTTTGGGACAGGCATTAATGGTGTGAGACGGAGCTGCACAATAAAGACAGAGAGACTCGGAGAGACGTCTTCGGCGCTCAGCAGGAGTTAAACGGAAACGGCCAATTTGCATGGGCTCATCTTTAGTTGGTGACAGTTGGCGAGGAGGAGGAGCAGAAGATTTTGGAGCAGATGATCTTCCACGCTCAGTTGCTCTCTCTCTGAAACGTAAATCAACTTTCGTGCAGAGTGAGATTAGCTCATCTAACTTAGAGGGTAAGTCTCTGGTAGCTAACTCATCTTTAATACGCTCAGATAAGCCATGCCAGAATGCAGCATACAGGGCCTCGTCGTTCCATGCCAGTTCGGATGCCAGGATCTGGAACTGTATCAGATATTGTCCTACAGTACGTGACCCCTGGCGTAAACGGAGAATCTCGGATGAAGCTGAGGTTACCCGGCCTGGCTCGTCGAAGATGCGCCTGAATGTTGACACGAATGCAGTGTAAGAAGATAGCAGGGTGTCGGACCTCTCCCATAACGGTGATGCCCAATCAAGGGCTGAGCCACTGAGAAGAGAAATAATGTAGGCAATTTTTGTACGGTCATTGGGAAAATTGCCAGGTTGTAGCTCAAACTGAATCTCACACTGGTTGAGAAATCCCCTGCAGAATCTTGGAGATCCGTCAAATTTTGCTGGCGTTGGAAGATGAAGACGTGGAGCAGAAATGGGTAAGGTGGGTGGGGTTGTAGCTGGAGTCACTGTGGTTGACGCACCAGACGCGCCTGATCCACGGAGAGTTGTCTGAATCCCATCCAGCCGAGTAGAGAGATCCTGGAGACAGCGGATGATGTGGCCCTGTGCAGCCTCCTGATGTTCTAGCCGGGCTGCCAGTTCTTGCATCGGCCTGGCCGCTTGATCCTGGTCTCCGGCTGGATTCATTAGGTCAGTACTTACTGTCACAACTGAGGGCCTGAGCTGACGGGAGGCAGCCTCAGTTGTAGGGGCTGAGATGTACCGGAACCTGGGAGGTTGTATCAGACCCCTGGACATGTAAGTAACATGAAGAAGAACCGCCCGAAGGCGTGACCACGACAACTTGAATAAAAGTCAATGATGTTTATTTATGACAAACTCCATGCATCACAGTAGCAGTAAAGAAACATAAAATCAGCAGAGAAATAATACAGTTCCTGGGTACTACAGGGTGGCAGGGACCACAGAGCTCTGGTAGTATGAGACAGTTCTTATTATCTGCGAGTTGGAAAGTCCTTACCAGGCCTGACTGTAGCAATGAAGAAAGCCCAGGATCGTACCAGCTGGTGTTCCAGGGAAAGCTGGACTGCTGTAAATAAAATAGCTGCTGTGGGTTCTGGTTGGAACCAGACAGATGTTGGCACGGAGTGGATACTGGCTGGAACCAGTTAAATAATAAATGAAGCTTGAGAGCGATGCAATATGAATGAAATGTAGAGTTTGAGAGCGGAGAAATAATAATACCGGTGGAGAGTGGTAAACTGTAGAAAGGACACCGGCCCTTTAAGAGAAGCTGTACTCTGCTGGAAGCTGGGCTGGAAGCAGGTAATGTTGTAGCTGGAAACAGATGAATCCACAATGGATCGGAGAGTCAGGCTACACCGCAGGTGGAATGCTGGTGCGGGTCTCTATGATGGAAGTCTTGAGACAGGAGCTGGAACCTGGAAGACAATCACAGGAGAGAGACAAACAGGAACTAGGTTTGACAACCAAAGCACTGACGCCTTCCTTGCTCAGGCACAGTGTATTTATACCTGCAGCAAGGAAGGGATTGGCTAGGCAATTATGCAGATTATCAATACTGAGAACAGATTGGTGGAAATGATCAGCTGACAGAATCCAAGATGGCTGCGCCCATGCAGACACTTGGAGGGAAGTTTGGTTTGTAATCCATGTGGTATGAAAACAGTAATGGCGGCGCCGGCCACCGGAGACAGGAGGCGCCAAGCTGACAGGTGCACATCCAACCACGCGGACACAGCGGAGGCCACGGCTGACGTAATCGCCACTCAGACACTCTGCATGCAGAAGCTCAGGGACGGCGGCGGAGGCCGCGGGAGACGCCATGCCAGGTGTAATATGGTGTTTACTGTGACAGCGTCTCAGAGTGACAGGAGAGGATACAGGAATGTAAACATCAGGATAACAGATGGGATCCGGTCCTGGAGCGCTGAGCCAGCCTTAGGAGGCATCTGATGGGTAAGAAATGGCGTCCAGATACCCGGATCGTGACATGTGATAGTTTGTATAGGGTTTTTATGTGGAGTCTGGAGCCTGTTGAAGGGAGAGTGGTGGGTGGAGTGGTGGTTGTGAGCGGTAATTGGTGTGGGCTGTGGATGATGAGGCTGGATTGTGGATGGGTGCCGTTGGGTGTGTATGCTTGGGGCTAGCAGTGATGGATGGCGTAGGGAACAGGAGACTAAGGATTTGGAGGAGTAGTGGGTGTGGGGTCCAAGGGGATGGTGGAGGGTGTTGTAAGGTGTCATGGGTGGTTGAGTGACACATGGCCACTGTGGGTGGATATTGGGGGTGAGGTGTGTGTAGGGGAGGGGGTAAGTGGATGTGGAAAGCTGTGTAGAAGTGTGTGGGGTGTTGGCGGGGTGGTGTATTAGTGTTAGATGGGTGGTAGGTATGGTGTAGATTTGTGGGGGGGGGGGGTTTCTAGTGCGGTGCAATGAGGGTTGGCCAGGTGGCTGTGTTGTTGTGTGTGGGGAAGAGTCTGGTGCAGGTGTGTAGCGATGCAGTAGTTGTGTTATGATGTAGGGATTGACAGCTTTTGGGGGTGGATGGTGTTGAAGATGGTGCGTGTGGAGGATGTTTGGTTGTAAAAGTGGCCTGTGGCTGGGTTCTTGGTTTGCAGGTGTGTAAAATGTGGTCTGAACATGGTTCCTACTGGTGGAGGGTTGACTGAGGGGCCTTTGGAAATGGGGTAGGGGAATGTAAGTGGTGTGTGTTGACTGCAAAATGTGTGGTGGAAGGTAGGTTGACAGAGGGTGCAGCGTATGGCAGAGGTGGTAGGTGCTGGAAGGTGGGAGATGGGCAGGGCCATGGGTTGTATGTATTATTGTTTGCTTGGTGTTGTGATGGATTGGGTAGGGTGGTGAAGGTGTTGTGGATGGTGGAGTGCAGTTTGGCAGGGGTAGGGGGATTGTGCTAGGTGAGGGAAAGATGGTGTGGGTGGTGGATGTCCGTCTGTAGACAGGGGTGTGGATGTTGTCCATTGTGTGTATATGTTGTGCCCTAGGGGTGAGTGGTCATGGCTGGTTGAGGTTTACCTGTGTTGTGTGTTATTTTTGGGGAGGGTATTGTGAGGTGTGCTGTGGTGGAGTTTTTGGGTGATTGGTGTGTGGAGGTGGTGAAAGTTTTGTTGAAAATGGAGTGGTGGAGGGGTGGTGTATTTGTGAAAGGTGTTTGCTAGGTATGGGGCAACTGTGTTTGGGTGGTGGGCTTGTGAGGTGGTGTTGGAGAGGCAGGTGCATTGTTGTTGCCGGTGTGGTTTATTGAGGTGGAGTTGTGTTAACGTGTGGCTGTGGGACTGCAATGTAGGTTGTGACAGCTTGTGGGGAGAGATGGTGGTGAAGGTTGTGCGTGTGGTGTCCGTGTGGTTATAGAAGGGGAAATGTGGATGGGGTTGTTATTGTAGAGGTGCAGTGTAAAATGGCCTATGTACCTGTTGTCAGTGGTGGTGGGTGTCCTGTGTGGAGGATGAGAATGTTTGAGACAGAATGGAGGTAGTGTGTGTGTGTGTGTGTGTGTGTGTGTGTGTGTGTGTGTGTGTGTGTGTGTGTGTGTGTGTAAGTTTTGGTGTATGGTGGGGTTTAGATGGGGGTGTTGGGTATGGTCGAGGGGGTGCATAGGTGCTGTAGTTGGGTAAAGTTAGGTGGATTAGGGCTACGGACATAGTTATGTGAGCTATTTAGTGATGTGTTGTGATAGGGTTTGTTGAGGTTGACGAAAGTGGTGTTGTTTTGGTAGTGGTGGTAGGGAGGGTTAAGTGGATTGTTTGGAGTGGGGATGTAATTGTGTGGGTAGTGGTTATTGGGAAGCGTTGCGGAAGGTGGATGGGTAATGTATAGTTGGTGTGGGCTTGGGGGGAGGGATGGGTGAGCAGGCAGGAGGTGTTAAAGTTGTAGGAGTTGTGGCTGTGTGGGCCAGGGGGATAGGTGACTGTGTGTGAAGGTGGCATTGGGGTGTGGTTTAACATGGGTTATGTGGGTGGATGATGGGCGTTTGGGTTGTATGTATTATTGTTTGGTTGCTGATGTGATGGATTGGGTCGGGTGGTGAAGGTGGTGTGGATGGTGGAGTGGTGTTTGGCAGGGGTAGGGTGAGGGCAAGATGGTGTGGGTCGTGGATATCCAGGTGTGGTCAGGGTTGTGGATGGTGTCCGGTGTCTGTATATGTTGTGTCCTAGGGGTGAGTGATCATGGATGGGTGAGGTTTACATGTGTTCTGTGTTATTTTGGGGTAGGGTATTGTGAGGTTTGGTGTGGGCAGTGGTGGTGTTTTTGTGTGAGTGGAGTGTGGCGATTGGTAAAGTTGTGTTGTGGAAAATGGGTTGGTGGAGGGGTGGTGTACTTGTGAAAGGTATGTGTTAGGTATGGGGGTAGTGTGTTTGGGTTGTGGGCTTGCGAGGTGCTGTGGGTGTTGGAGAGGCAGAGGCATTGTTGTTGCGGGTGTGGTTTAGTGAGGTGGAGTTGTGTTAACGTGTGGCTGTGGGAGTGCGATGTAGGTTGTGACAGCTTGTGGGGAGGGATGGTGGTGAAGGTTGTGTTTGGGGTGTGTTTGTGGTTATAGAAGGGGACATGTGGATGGGTTTGCTATTGTAGAGGTGTAGTGTAAAATGGCCTATGTAGGTGTGTAGTCAGTGGTGGCGTTTGTCCTGTGTGGAGGCTGTGAATGTTTGAAACTGAAGGGAGTTTGTGTGTGTGTGTGTGTGTGTGTGTGTGTGTGTGTGTGTGTGTGTGTGTGTGTGTGTGTGTGTGTGTTTTTGGAGTATGGTGGGGTTTAAATGGAGTTTTTGTGTATGGTAGAGGGGGTGCATAGGTGCTGTACTTGTGTAAATGTAGGTGGATTAGGGGTAGGGGCATAGTAGGTATGAGTTGTGTTTTGTGGTGTCTTGTGATCGGGATTGTGCAGGGTGAGGAAAGTTGTGTGGTTTTTGGAGTGGTGGTAGGAAAGGTTAGGTGGATTATTAGAAGTGGGGCTGTAATTATGTGGGTAGTGTATGTGGTTGCTTGTAGGGTAGACGGGTAGTGTTGTGGGGTAACTGTTGTTGTGATGGTTTGACCTAATGCGTGTTTAGGCTCAGAGTGTGTACATGGTGGGTGTTGTATTTATTGCATGCTGCATTGTGGAGCGGGGTGAAGGAACAGTGTTTGGTGGTTGTTTTTTTTGGAAGGGGTACATAGATTGTGCAGGGTGTAGAGAAAATGGTGTGGTTGATGGCAGGGCCGGTGCTAGGGTGTTCGGCGCCCCCCTGCAAACTATAAATTTGCGCCCTCCAATATTCCTTTAGCGCGCACCAGGAAAAGGGTTGTGATCTCACAAGTAAGGGGCATGGCCACACAGTAGTACCCCCATTTAAAATTACGCCACAATGTAGTACAATCTTATTAATCTTATACGTAATGCCCCACCCGTAGTAGTAGCGTCCTTATATGTAATGCACCCCAGTAATAGTAGCATCCTTATACAAAATGCCACCCAGTAGTAGTAGCGTCCTTATACGTAGTGCACCCCCAGTAGTAGTAGCGTTCTTATACGTAATGCCCCCAGTAGTAGTAGCGTCCTTATACGTAATGCCCCCCACAGTAGTAGAGGCGTCCTTATACGTAGTGCACCCCCAGTAGTAGTAGCGTCCTTATACGTAATGCCCCCCAATAGTAGTAACGTTCTTATACGTAATGCCCCCCACAGTAGTAGTAGCGTCCTTATACGTAATGCCCCGCCAGTAGTAGTAGCGTCCTTATACGTAGTGCACCCCTGTAGTAATAGCGTCCTTATATGTAATGCCCCTCCCAGTACTAGTAGCGTTCTTATACGTAATGCCCCCCACAGTAGTAGTAGCGTCCTTATACGTAATGCCCCGCCAGTAGTAGTAGCGTCCTTATACGTAATGCCCCCCACAGTAGTAGTAGCGTCCTTATACGTAATGCCCCGCCAGTAGTAGTAGCGTCCTTATACGTAATGCCCCGCCAGTAGTAGTAGCGTCCTTATACGTAATGCCCCCCACAGTAGTAGTAGCGTCCTTATACGTAATGCCCCGCCAGTAGTAGTAGCGTCCTTATACGTAGTGCACCCCTGTAGTAATAGCGTCCTTATATGTAATGCCCCTCCCAGTAGTAGTAGCGTTCTTATACGTAATGCCCCCCACAGTAGTAGTAGCGTCCTTATATGTAGTGCACCCCCAGTAGTAGTAGCGTCCTTATACGTAGTGCACCCCTGTAGTAATAGCGTCCTTATATGTAATGCCCCTCCCAGTAGTAGCGTTCTTATACGTAATGCCCCCCACAGTAGTAGTAGCGTCCTTATACGTAGTGCACCCCCAGTAGTAGTAGCGTCCTTATACGTAGTGCACCCCTGTAGTAATAGCGTCCTTATATGTAATGCCCCTCCCAGTAGTAGTAGCGTTCTTATACGTAATGCCCCCCACAGTAGTAGTAGCGTCCTTATACGTAATGCCCCCCAATAGTAGTAGCGTTCTTATACGTAATGCCCCCCACAGTAGTAGTAGCGTCCTTATACGTAATGCCCCGCCAGTAGTAGTAGCGTCCTTATACGTAATGCCCCCCACAGTAGTAGTAGCGTCCTTATACGTAATGCCCCCCAGTAGTAGTAGCGTTCTTATACGGAATGCCCCCCACAGTAGTAGTAGCGTCCTTATACGTAATGCCCCCCAGTAGTAGTAGCGTTCTTATACGTAATGCCCCCCACAGTAGTAGTAGCGTCCTTATACGTAATGCCCCGCCAGTAGTAGTAGCGTCCTTATACGTAATGCCCCCCACAGTAGTAGTAGCGTCCTTATACGTAATGCCCCGCCAGTAGTAGTAGCGTCCTTATACGTAATGCCCCCCAGTAGTAGTAGCGTTCTTATACGGAATGCCCCCCACAGTAGTAGTAGCGTCCTTATACGTAATGCCCCCCAGTAGTAGTAGCGTTCTTATACGGAATGCCCCCCACAGTAGTAGTAGCGTCCTTATACGTAATGCCCCCCAGTAGTAGTAGCGTTCTTATACGTAATGCCCCCCACAGTAGTAGTAGCGTCCTTATACGTAATGCCCCGCCAGTAGTAGTAGCGTCCTTATACGTAATGCCCCCCAGTAGTAGTAGCGTTCTTATACGGAATGCCCCCCACAGTAGTAGTAGCGTCCTTATACGTAATGCCCCCCAGTAGTAGTAGCGTTCTTATACGGAATGCCCCCCATAGTAGTAGTAGCGTCCTTATACGTAATGCCCCCCAGTAGTAGTAGCGTTCTTATACGTAATGCCCCCCACAGTAGTAGTAGCGTCCTTATACGTAATGCCCCGCCAGTAGTAGTAGCGTCCTTATACGTAGTGCACCCCTGTAGTAATAGCGTCCTTATATGTAGTGCACCCCCAGTAGTAGTAGCGTCCTTATACGTAGTGCACCCCTGTAGTAATAGCGTCCTTATATGTAATGCCCCTCCCAGTAGTAGTAGCGTTCTTATACGTAATGCCCCCCACAGTAGTAGTAGCGTCCTTATACGTAGTGCACCCCCAGTAGTAGTAGCGTCCTTATACGTAGTGCACCCCTGTAGTAATAGCGTCCTTATATGTAATGCCCCTCCCAGTAGTAGTAGCGTTCTTATACGTAATGCCCCCCACAGTAGTAGTAGCGTCCTTATACGTAATGCCCCCCAATAGTAGTAGCGTTCTTATACGTAATGCCCCCCACAGTAGTAGTAGCGTCCTTATACGTAATGCCCCGCCAGTAGTAGTAGCGTCCTTATACGTAATGCCCCCCACAGTAGTAGTAGCGTCCTTATACGTAATGCCCCCCAGTAGTAGTAGCGTTCTTATACGGAATGCCCCCCACAGTAGTAGTAGCGTCCTTATACGTAATGCCCCCCAGTAGTAGTAGCGTTCTTATACGTAATGCCCCCCACAGTAGTAGTAGCGTCCTTATACGTAATGCCCCGCCAGTAGTAGTAGCGTCCTTATACGTAATGCCCCCCACAGTAGTAGTAGCGTCCTTATACGTAATGCCCCGCCAGTAGTAGTAGCGTCCTTATACGTAATGCCCCCCAGTAGTAGTAGCGTTCTTATACGGAATGCCCCCCACAGTAGTAGTAGCGTCCTTATACGTAATGCCCCCCAGTAGTAGTAGCGTTCTTATACGGAATGCCCCCCACAGTAGTAGTAGCGTCCTTATACGTAATGCCCCCCAGTAGTAGTAGCGTTCTTATACGTAATGCCCCCCACAGTAGTAGTAGCGTCCTTATACGTAATGCCCCGCCAGTAGTAGTAGCGTCCTTATACGTAATGCCCCCCAGTAGTAGTAGCGTTCTTATACGGAATGCCCCCCACAGTAGTAGTAGCGTCCTTATACGTAATGCCCCCCAGTAGTAGTAGCGTTCTTATACGGAATGCCCCCCATAGTAGTAGTAGCGTCCTTATACGTAATGCCCCCCAGTAGTAGTAGCGTTCTTATACGTAATGCCCCCCACAGTAGTAGTAGCGTCCTTATACGTAATGCCCCGCCAGTAGTAGTAGCGTCCTTATACGTAGTGCACCCCTGTAGTAATAGCGTCCTTATATGTAATGCCCCTCCCAGTAGTAGTAGCGTTCTTACATGTAATGCCCCCCCAGTAGTAGCGTCCATAAAGCGCGCGCACAGACATACCTCACACACACACACACACACACACAATTCACACATATATACACACATACACACTTCAAGTTCTCTCTCACCCTCCACTTACCTAAGCCAGTCTCCCTCTGTACAGCAGCCTGGTCCGTGTAGCTCCGCCCCCTTCCGGCCCGTGTAGCTCCGCCCCCTTGTGTCCCGTACTCGGCGCTGTCACAGGTGAGGGGAGGGGAAGGGAGAGAGGAAGCTTTTCATGCTGCAGGTGCCCGCTGCCAGTGCCTGTCATACAGTGACAGACACAGCACTGGCAGCAGCAGCAGCAGCAGTGGGGACAGGACGGCGCAGCAGGGAAGGAATGCAGAGCAGGGGGAGCGCCTCTCCGTCCCAGCGCCTCCCTGCACTGCATCCCTTCGCTGAGCGGGTAGCGCCGGGCCTGGTTGATGGGTGACCAGAGTGTAGCTGGACGGTGGATGTGGTCTGGCCAGTGTATGAGTTGGCTTAAAGGTGAGGGGTGGGTGAGGTGTTAGGAGGTGTAGTAGTTGGTGGAGTTGTACGTGTGGGCTGTAGTGTGAGTTTGTTGGAACGTGGCATGGCTGTGGGTTTTCTGCATAGGGTGCTTTGTGTAGGGTATTGAGGTGTGTGGATGGGAGGTTGGGGGGGGAGCTGCAATTGGCATGTTGGTGCTTGTAGGTGAGACGGGTACTGTTGTGGGCCAATTGTTGTTGTGATGGTTTGACAGAATCCATGGGCTGTGTAGAGAGGGAGGTGGGTGTGTGATAGGGGTAGGGTGGTGTTGGGCTGGATTGTGGCGGGTGTGGAAGGGAATGTGGGTGGAGAAGTGTTATTTTGGAGGGTAGATGCTAGAATCAAGTGGGCTAAGGGACCTTTTCCATTTGGGGGAGGAGTTACGACACAAGGGGGAGGAGCTACGCCAGCGGGATAGTTCCTCTACTGTCCACGCCACCAACTATTACCTTTAGTAATTAGGTGGTGAGCGAAGCGGAGCGAGCCACCGTGCCCGAAGCGTGGCGAGCGAAGCGAGCCCGCGAGGGTACTTTTCGGGTACCCTGTTCGCCCGTAGCTCCTCCCCCTGGCGACGTAGCTCCTCCCCTCAAAACGTCACAAGGTCCCTTCAGCCCCTCCGATATAGAACCAACCTATTTTGGAGGGGTACGTGGTTGTGTGTGTGGGTTAATAAAAAGTGGTGTGTACTGATGTTCGGTGGTTGTATAATAGCGTGGGGGTGGGTAGCTGCCTTTATATGTATTGGTCTAGGGTGAGGGATGGGGGTGGTGACAGGACGTGCAGTGTGTGATGGAGTTGTGGTTGTGGGTGTTAGGGGGATGGAGTTGGAGGTGTGCATGGGTGGAGTGTGTCGCCATGTGATGGATGGGTGGATGGTGGTGGGTTTTGTAGGGGTTCGTGTGTGTGCATAGAAGGGGGGGGGCAGTTGTTGAATTTAGAGTGTTTTTTGGTTGTGGGGGGGGAGAGCTGAATGTGTGGTGTATTTGTGGTGGGTGGTTGGCAGGTATGGGGTTACGGTGGGTGTGGGATGGGCTTAGGGTGTGTGGGGTGTGTAGGAGAGGTGTTTGGGTGGGTGTGAGTGTTGGTGTAAGGTGTGTGTGTGCTTTGTGTATGTTATCGTGGTGTGAGGGTAATGGCGGCAGGTGTGAAAGTTGGTGGGTGGTGGTGTTGTAGAGATAGGGAAGGTGTTTTGTCTGTAGTTGGAGGGGGGTGTAGGGTGCGTGCGTGTTGTTAGGAGTGTGCAGGCAGAGAGAGAGAGTGTGTGTGTGTGTGTGTAAGGTAGGAGGAGGCCATGGTATATGTGGCTCTATGAGGCAGCACTTGTCTCCCCCCCCCCACCTTGACATGAGTGCCCTGTGAGTGGAGTTTTGGGAAAAAGGGAGGCATGCACATGTATGCACATCGGGGGATGGGTGATAGGGGCGGCCGGGCATCTCTTACTGTGTGTGTGCCTAGTTGTTGGCTGGGTGGGGGTGCAGGTGTGTGGTGCTGGGAGGGGAGTGAATTGGTGTATGTGGAGCTGGAGGCAGGAGTGGGGAGAGACGTGTCGCCGGTAAAGAGAGAGGTGCGGCGTAAGCTTGCATAACTACATCCAAGTCAAGTATAACTCACTTTGACACAGACTCCGTTGTGCTGATGGCGTCCCTTGGTATTGTGGACCGGGGGCGGGTGGATGAGAGAGGTGGTGCGGTGGTTGTGTGGAGGTCGGGAGCAGTCTGTGCGTCCATGGTGCGCACGGCGTGTTTCCGTTAGAGTGTGTAGGCTGCGCGGCTGCAAGGCGAGAGATGGATTGTGCGGAGGGTGGCTTAGCGGCGGTGCGGGCTGCGGCTGTCTGGCCGTGCGTGGTGTGGACGGTGTGTCCCGTTGGTGGTGGTGGGTTTGTGTGGCTGACGGGAGGGGGTGGTGTTGCCTGCGGCTGTCTGGGCGGCCGTGGTGCGGACAGCGGGGCCCGTGCAGCGTGTCTGGATGTGGGAGGTGTTGCTGGGGTTGTGCGGGTGGGCTCAGTGCTGTGGGCTTAGGTTTCCCAGTGTTTGTGCTGGTCCGTTATGCAGACGTGGGGTCCGGGGTTGGCAGGGGCGTCAGTGACTGCAATTTGGAGCTGGTGCAGGGGTTTTGTGGAGGGTGGGTTTGGGGGTGTGGGGGAATCAAGGGAGGGCTCCATGGTGTGGTGGGTCCGTTCCTTGGTGGCTTCTGTGTGGGGATGGTGGGTGGATTCAATGGCTGCTGCTCCCGTTCTGCTAAGTGGTGTGGTGGGACTGTCAGGAGCTGCTAACTCCACCCAGCGTTAGAAAGCCAGGCACAGAGTCACAGGGCTAATATATAGGAGATATATATATGAAAAAAATTGTGTGGGTGATAACTGGCGCTACTCCTTCCCGTATATGTCCAGTGGTACTGCCATATAATTTCAGTGATACTGCCGTATATGTCCAGTGGCACTGCCGCATAAATCCAGTGGTGCACTGCCGTATAAATCCAGTGGCACTGCTGTATTAATCCAGTCCAGTGAAACTGCTGTATATTCCAGTGGTACTGCCTTATAAAGCCAGTGATACTGCCGTATATGTCCAGTGGTACTGCTGTATAAATCCAGTGGTACTGGCGTATAAATCCAGTCCAGTGATACTGCCATATAAATCCAGTGATACTGCCATATATGTCCAGTGGTACTGCCATATAATTCCAGTGATGCTGCCGTATATATATACCCTGTTGCAAAGCGGATTACTGAGGCCATAACAACTATACTGGTGTTAGACGTGCATCCGGTGTCTGCCATTAGTGCAGTGATGGAGGTAGTGTGTCCCCGCTACCAAATCCCGTCTAGATTCCACTTCACTAGGCAAGCGATTCCTGGACTGTACAGGGACATTAAGAAAAGTGTCCTCAGTGTCTTCAAAAATGCGGTTGTACCCAGTGTCCACTTAACCACAGGCATGTGGACAAGTGGAGCAGGCAAACTAAGGACTACATGACTGTGACAGCCCACTGGATAAATGTATTGCCCTCCGCAGCAACAACAGCAGTGGCACCAGCAGCAGCATCTCACAAATGCCAACTCATTACTAGGCAGGCTACGCTGTGTATCATCGGTTTCAGTATGAGGCACACTGCTGAGAACCTCTTACGGAAACTGAGGGACAGCATCGTACAATGGCTTACCCCACTTAGACTCTCCTGGGGATTTGTGACATCTGACAATGCCACCAATATTGTGCATGCATTACAAGTGGGCAAATTCCAGCACGTCCCATGTTTTGCACATACAATTCATTTGGTGGTGCAGAATTTTTTGAAAAATGACAGGGGCGTGCAGGAGATGCTGACGGTGGCCTGTAAAATTGCAGGCCACTTTCGACCTTCAGCGACTGCGTGCCGAAGATTGGAGCGCCAGGAAGCACTCCTGAACCTGGTCTGCCATCACCTGATGCAAGAGGTAATAACAAGGTGGAATTCAACCCTCTCTATGCTTCAGAGGATGAAGGAGCAGCAAAAGGCCATTCAAGCCTATACATCCACCTACGATATAGGCAAAGGAGGGGGAATGCACCTGACTCAAGTGCAGTGGAAAATGATTTCCGTCTTGTGCAAGGTTCTCCAACCCTTCAAACTTGCCACACGTGAAGTTAGTTCAGACACTGCCAGCTTGAGTCAGGTCATTCCCCTCATCAGGTTTTTGCAGAAGCAGCTGGAAAAATTGAAGGAGGAGCTAAGACGG
Source organism: Pseudophryne corroboree (assembly GCF_028390025.1). Classification (NCBI taxonomy): domain Eukaryota; kingdom Metazoa; phylum Chordata; class Amphibia; order Anura; family Myobatrachidae; genus Pseudophryne; species Pseudophryne corroboree. Next base: position 133,057,908 of record NC_086455.1, on the reverse strand, counting down.
AGCGATTCCACTAAGTATGTGGGACTTGTGGATGGAGCCCTTCATCCACTTTGCCAGGATTCAAGGGTGGTCAATCTGTTGAAATCAGATCACTACATTTTGGCCACCGATCCTATTTTTAAAGCCTACGTTGGATCTCTGTTTCCGGCAGACACAAGTCTGCAGAGGTGCAAATACCTGCTGGTGAGAAAATTGTCAACTCAAGCGGAACATGACCCGTCAACAGCTCCTCCTTCATTTTCTCCCGCAACTGGGGCTGCGAGGAAAATAATAAAACTTCCTACCCCACCCGCTGGCTGTAATGCAGGGCAGTGAGAAGCAAGTGTTGACATCTGGTCCGGACTGAAGGAGCTGCCAACAATTACTAACATGACTACTGTCACTGCATATGATGCTGTCACCGTTGAAAGAATGATGGAGGATTATATCGGTGACAGCATCCAAGTAGGCATGTCAGACTGTCCACATACATCTTTGCTATATCCTGCCATGTATGGCACAGTTTTGCATGCCATAGACCCAGAGATTTAGCCATGCCTTGTGATTTTTCTTAATTTGCTTCTTTAATATGTTACTTTATATATAATCTATTATGGCAAACAAATTTTTTTAAATCGATCCACTCGCTACTGGTGAAAAACAGTTTAGCCGTGTTTTGCATGTTGTGCCAAATTGAGCAAAATAGCAAAGATGTAAGTGGACACATCTCTATACTGGCAGGAAAAAGAGGCAATTTGTAGGCCCTTGCACAAACTGGCTTTATTTTACCTAAGTTGCCCCCCCTCGCGTGTGTACTCCAAAAGAGTGTTTAGTGCAGCCGGTAACCTTGTCAGCGATCGGTGTAGGAGGTTACTTCCACAAAATGTGGAGAAGATGATGTTCATCAAAATGAATTATAAATTCCTCCAGGAAGACCTTTACCAGCAATTGCCTCCAGAAAGTACACAGGGACCTGTGATGGTGGATTCCAGTGGGGACGTATTAACACTGTAAGGGGTGAGGAATCGGAGGATGAGGACGACATCTTGCCTCGGTAGAGCCAGTTTGTGCAAGGAGAGATTAATTGCTTCTTTTTTTGTGGGGGCCAAAACAAACCAATCATTTCAGCCACAGTCGTGTGACAGACCCTATCGCTGAAATGATTGGTTTGTTGAAGTGTACATGTCCTGTTTATACAACAAAAGGGTGGGTGTGAGGGCCCAAGGACAATTCCATCTTGCACCTCTTTTTTTCTTTGCATTATGTGCTCTTTGGGGCCTAGTTTTTTTAAGTTCCATCCTGTGTGCCATTGCAGTGCCACTCCTAGATGGGCCAGGTGTTTGTGCCGCACACTTGTGTCGCTTAGCTTAGCCATCCAGCTACCTAATTGCACCTCTTTTTCTTCTTTACATCATGTGCTGTTTGGTGACTATTTTTTAAATCTGCCATCCTGTCTGCCACTGCAGTACCACACCTAGATGGGCCAGGTGTTTGTGCCGCACACTTGTGTCGCTTAGCTTAGCCATCAAGCTACCTATTTGCACCTCTTTTTCTTCTTTACATCATGTGCTGTTTGGGGCCTATTTTTTAAATCTGCCATCCTGTCTGCCACTGCAGTGCCACTCCTAGATGGGCCAAGTGTTTGTGCGCCCACTTGTGTCGCTTAGCTTAGTTATCCAGCTACCTCGGTGCAACCTTTTGGCCTAAAAATAATACTGTGAGGTGTTCAGAATAGACTGCAAATGAGTGGAAATTAATGTTATTGAGGTTAATAATACAGTAAGAACAACAACAAAAAATTCTGTAATTTTCATTGTTTTTATGTTTTTTTCTAAAAAAAAAATCCAGACCCAACACCAAAACAAAAACTCGAAAGGGTGGTTTTGGCAAAATCAATCCAGGTCCAAAACACGAACGGAGATCCAAAACCAAAACACAAAACCCGAAAAGTGTCCGCCGCACATCTCTAGTCTTTTAAGTTTACATTGTAATGTGTAGTTCTTTCTCATCCTGACCACAAGAGGGCGCCATATCTTAAGATATTTTAGCTATATTTCTTCAAGTGTTCTTAAGTGTTAAAAATAGAACCGAAGTAAAAGCCTTCTCAAAATCAAAACATGTTAGCAGAAACACGCAAGGCACGTATTAAATAGAGTGTTGGAATACCCTTACATAGTGAGCTTCTGCTTCTTATTGCAGAAAAATCTGTTTCATATAGCGCATATAAACAACAACAAAAAAGGGTTTATTTTCATGGTATCATCTCATACTTGGGCTTCCCTATGTATGGGTAGGTGGAAGAGTGGAGGGAAGGGGTGAGCAAGCGTTTAAAGTACAATAAGGGTGTGTTTGTGTAATTAAATGGAGGCTGACCTGCATGGACCTGGATATTCGCCTGTCAGGAGGCACATCACTATACTTGCCGGGCACAGTGAGATCACAAGTACAGGGAGATGTGGCACAGCCAAGTAGATCTGTTCCCCCGATACGCAATGCTGTGATTACTGGTGTTGTAAAGAGAACACTGTGGGGCTACAATTTTATGTTTCAGTGTGAATTCCAGCATTAAACTGGCCAGACCTCCAGCTTCACTCAAGTGGCCTATGGGAGACTTGCTCACCGCGATGTGGGAGTGTGCTGATGTTCTGGGAGAGTAGGTAAGTAAGCATATTATTTGTGGGTGCCTTAAAAACTTGTGTAAGTGTACACTGATTACGATGACAGTCCGCACCTCCAGCTACTGGCTTCTGATTGGGCCTTCTTCATTGTTTGCACCTATGTTATAGGGTTTAGCAGTCGTGTGTCACCTTGTTTATTTTGCTGTTTTATATAAACAAAGAAAAATGACTCGGGCCCTACTACTCAGCCAGTTGTGTTACGTATATTGTTTTCTTTCTCCCTGAGCAATAGCCATTGTGTGTTTAGCTATCTGAGGCTTATCACGTTTATATTTCAATGTTAACGTCTCTAGATTCTGATTAAATTGTGACTGTGTGTAGTGTCTGTACAGAAATTTCTGCTGTCACTAAAGCGTTACTCTGTCTTTCAATTTTCCCACGAATTAGAAATGTCATTTTTGTTTCCAATAACATCAACTTTAATTTTGTATTGTGGCTTTGCACGTGCCTATAAGGTGGGCTTAGCACAGCTATTTGTTCTCTACCTTCCTTTTTCCAGAAAATAAAAATATATCACTTCGTCCAGACACTCCTCCGTTTCTCCAGCCACTCCCGCGTTTTTCCCAGAAACGGTAGCGTTTTTTCCCACACGCCCATAAAACGGCCTGTTTCCGCCCAGAAACACCCACTTCCTGTCAATCACATTACGATCACCAGAACGAAGAAAAAGTCGTGAGTAAAATTCCTAACTGCATAGCAAATTTACTTGGCGCAGTCGCAGTGCGAACATTGCGCATGCGCACTAAGCGGAAAATCGCTGCGATGCGAAGAAATTTACCGAGCGAACAACTCGGAATGACCCCCATGGATTTAAGGACTTCAAAAGGGTGGACTTTGTAGCACATTCCCAACAAGTATATCTAATCTGAAGCAGGCTGCAAGAAATATCAAAATAAATGAAGTGCTCATAAGTGATAGTTTTGTGAGGAGGAAAACAAACCCCTATTTATACTATTAAACCCCTATTTATATATCTAATAAGCAGATGGAACTGTCTACTTGTTTATGTGGATGATTCTGCTCCCGGTACTGATGGGATTGAAAGGGTGTGCTAGTGAGTTAGCTCAGATTTCCACATATATTTTTAATTTGTCTTTAGCAACTTCTACAGTCCCAGAATGTTTTAATTCCACTGTAGTCCTTACTGTTCCTAACAGTTCGGAAGTCAGTAGTCTGAATGACTTCCATCCAATTGCTCTGACCCCTCCTATAATGAAGTGTTTTGAGAGGATTGTATTGACGCATATAAAAGGTAAATTGCCTGCTGGATTTGATAATCATCAATTTGCTTACAGGAAAAATAGGCAGACGGAGAATGCTTTGTTATCTGTGATTCATTCCTCCTCCCGTAGGGGCCTATTTATCACCATCCGCATCCAAGGATGCGGATGTGTAGTGATAAAATCGGGCGAATCCGCACTGCGATAACTGATTACATCGCACGGATGTATCAATTATTGCATGCAGGGACAGAGCTTGCAAGCAAGCCCTGTCTCTGCGATGCCTGTCCGCAACATCATCAGGGTATTTTTCGGTAAAAATACCCCAATGTCCTGCTGCGCATGCACCGCCGACATTGCTGCTGCCATCTGGTCGACAAACCCCCGTTGCGACTACCGCCCCCCCCCCCTCCACGCCGCGGGCCTTCTCGCACGGTAAATATACTCACCAGGCTAGGGAATCAGTCATTGCTGCTCCCGCAGGGCAGAGTAGGTCTGAGTTGGTACCGTTAACTATTCATAACTTGGTGGTAGAAAGAGTTAAAGATTTGAAACTCTTGGGCACTGTTTTCTCAGAGGATCTGACTTGGGGCCTAATTCAGCATAGATCGCTAATTAGAGAATTCGCAAATGAATCGATTATCGAACGCATGTGCATGCCTAACGTTTGCATGCTCGTGGAGTAATAGCGACAGAAAATGTGTACAGATCGTAATTGCAATGTAGCAGCTGTTTCACTGACAGGAAGCCGGCATTTCTGGGTGGCCTGCCCGGGCGTTTTTTGGGGAGAGTCTCTGACGTCAGCGTAGACCACTTCCAGCCCGTCTCAGTCGCAGATTAGTGGTAGCCTCAGACTTACTTACATTTGCTCAGATGGCAAAGACTCTTCGATGCTCTGTAATTTGCGTTTGCATCTGCGAGTGTGTAACGATCTGCGATGCATTCGCAAATTTGCAGGGGGCGTTTTTTTCTCAGATTAACGATCCATGCGGAATTAGGCCCTTGGACTGCTAATATAGTATCTATTGTGAGGAAGGCCCAACAGCGCCTATTATTCCTTAGGAAATTGTATGCTGTAAATGTATCCAAGGTAAATTTGGTTAGGTTTTATCGCTATGTTATTGAAAGCATGTTGTTGTACTGTATTACAGTTTGGTACGGTAACAGAACCAAGGGTGATCGTAAGCTCTTGGAACATGTTGCATGTACAGCTGTGGGTATTATTGGCAGTGAGTCACTGTCAATTGAAGATATTTACAATGAAAACTGTTGTCTTAAAGTAAATAGCATTGGGGGTGATTCCGAGTTGTTCGCTCGCAAGCTGCTTTTAGCAGCATTGCACACGCTAAGCCGCCGCCTACTGGGAGTGAATCTTAGCTTATCAAAATTGCGAACGAAAGGTTCTCAAAATTGCGAATAGAAATTTCTTTGCAGTTTCTGAGTAGCTCGAGACTTACTATTCCAGTGCGATCAGTTCAGTCAGTTTCGTTCCTGGTTTGACGTCACAAACACACCCAGCGTTCGCCCAGACACTCCCCCATTTCTCCAGCCACTCCCGCGTTTTTCCCAGAAACGGTAGCGTTTTTTCACACACTCTCATAAAACGGCCAGTTTCCGCCCAGAAACACCCACTTCCTGTCAATCACATTACGATCACCAGAACGAAGAAAAAACCTTGTAATGCCGTGAGTAAAATTCCTAACTGCATAGCAAATTTACTTGGCGCAGTCGCAGTGCGAACATTGCGCATGCGCAATTAGCGAAAAGCGCTGTGATGCGAAGAAAATTACCGAGCGAACAACTCTGAATGACCCCCATTGTACACGATTGTAATCAGCCTAACCAGTGCATCTTCTCTCTCCTTCCAACTAAAAGACTATTCAGGTGTATCAAAGCTAGAACATCTTGATTCAAGAATAGCTTTTTCCCATCTGTCACTTTTAATTTGAATTGGTGATTTGTTACCTATATGGATGACCTGGATTTAAATTTCGCTGTGCTTTTTTTACAATGACAATAAAAAAATATCTATCTATCTATCTATCTATAGCTATTCTGTTGAGCGAGAAGAGGCTGAAATTGAAATGCTACAATCACTACACCAGGATTTTGAGACAAAACCCTTCAGAAACATAGCACATTACCTGGTGGTCTTGTGGTCTCTTGCCTTCTCCAGGTGGCAGCATGCTCTTCTGGGGATGAGTTCCAGTGCAGGCGTCTGAGGATCAAAATTCAGGTAAGCATTGCTACCCCCTGCAGTCTAAGCTTAATTCCCCTGCAGCCTAACCCTCCTGGTGGTGCCTAACCCTAACCGTCGTCAGCCTCAGGATGGGGACATTTCAGATGTTGACATTGTGAACCTGTGACAGTTAGAGGATGTCAACCTGCTGCTTGTCGATTGTTTGGAACATGGCGGCAGTCTAACGTCAACAGTGTGGTGTCAACACCGTATGAACATTGATATGGTTACTGTCGACCTATCGACTGGATACCTTGAGAGACAAAAAGTGGCAAAATGCACCCTGCCCTAATCACAGCACCCCGCTAAAATAACCTGACCGCTGCCGTCCCCACCTGTGGACCATAGTGTCCCGCAGATGGGAAAAGTTGTTGTTTAAAATGGCTGAATAGATGCCAGAAGCATGCGCATGCCATCTATTTACTTACGGTAACGGGAGCCAGCACCGCACCCCCCCAAGAGTGACGAATTAGGGACATGTCACAAAGAAACACCCCCTCCCCAACTGACCAAGCCCCCTTTTCAGGAGTGCGTTCAGCAAATGTGCGCACAGGGAAGCCCTCCCACACCTTAGCACCCAACCCCCGGTATGCCGGGAACACTACTGTTGGAACCCTATGCATTTTGACCTGGGGACATCTGAGCCAGACTTTATTAATGTATCATACCTTATTCTTAATTTTCTTTATATATCCTTATTTAGGTGATCAACTTTTTCTTTGCTCCGTTCTAGGTGTATCAAGAAGACGCCTATCAAGATTTCTGTTTTGTTATTTGCAGCTTTAGAATGCATGCTGCAGTAAGTATGCATTGGTGTGGCACATGGGTGTAATTAGATAAGCACAGTTATAAGAAAAGTACATAAGTAGGAAAAAAACACAATGGTCGCTGTGAACGCCGTAAATTTTTGTGAGAAAAGTTGAAAGTGTCTAGGCAGATTTGGAAATATTCCATTCACTTGAATGGGGGTTAACAGGAGGGAACACAAGTTGGATCTTCACACGTGGTTCCATGTTAATCAGTTAATTTTCAATGGAAAGTTATGTGCACGGAAAGCAATTAAATTAAAAGCTTTTACTTGACAAAAACAGAACATCCACAAAACATACCACTCATTCCCTTATAACCATGAACTATGTATTAATAAAGCTGAGAGCATACAAGCCCGAGCCACATGGACCAAGGAAACACAGAGCATTAAATAATCAAAGTGTATTGGTAGCCTTGTAATTTCACTTGTCCTACTATGTACAAGTATAGTAGAGTTGGTAGGAGGCAGGCATAGGAGACATTAACCTTGAGGGCAAGGAGGTCTAGGATGCATCTCTTCCACCAATATTACACAACAAGCAGCCATTCTTATAATGCAGATGATCTATTGTCTCCCTGTATGACCACATGGCATACTTAATCAACACTGGGCCGATTCAGAGATCTACACTAATACTGCCACCGTTGTGCCTTTGTGCGCAGAATACTGTGCCAAAATATGCAAATGTCGCAGCTGGTGGGTTTTGTATTAAGACGCTCCCTGGCAGCTTTGCAAATCCAAGCGACTGCATACAAGATTCAGCATCCGATGCAGATCAGTCGATTATTGGCCTTTGGAGTAACCCTGTGGCTACTCAGAATGGCCAACGGAACTAAGACATTGGCACCAGTGCACAGAAGGACGCAGATGCTGCCCCAACACGCCACTTAAAAACTGTCCCTAACTGCCAATCGTTCTTCACCCAAATCCTCTCTAAGTGACATGACAGAGGCATCGGGACGCATGCACTGTGTGATTCAGACGTATGAGCTCAAGCATCTAACACAATATGACTTTTTAATACATTTAAATCACTTGTGAACCCTCTCTCACTTAACCCACCAGCCACTATCAAGGCGCAAGATCTTACTTCCTACTTCAAGGACAAGATGAATAAGATCCAAGATGAAATGGTATGCTCTTCGTTAGTCAGTGACCTGCTCACTTTTATACCTGAACCCTCTGGCATTATCTCTTTATTTGATCCCACAAATGAAGGTGAAGTGTCAACACTCTTCTCATCCTGCTACTCTACTACCTCAACTTTTGAGCCTATACCCTCACAGGTAAGTAAATTTCTGTCTCCTGTGCTCAATCCAACTTTAACTAACATCTGTAATCTCTCTCTCTCTCTCTCTCTCTCTCTCTCTCTCTCTCTCTCTCTCTCTCTCTCTCTCTCTCCTGGTATCTATCCTTCACTGTTCAAGCATGAAGTGATTACTCCTATTCTGAAAAAAACTAAATTCTGACCCTAACTCTCTGTCAAACTACCGTCCCATCTCTCAGCTCCCATGCCTCTTCAAGCTACATGAGAGACTTGCCTACACTCGCCTCACACACTTTCTTAATTCACACAAGTTATTGGATTCTCTTCAGTCAGACTTTTGTTGCCAACACTCCACAGAGACAGCACTAACTAAAGTAGTGAATGATCTAGTCACTGAGAAGTCCAAAGGCCATTACTCACTTCTTATTCTTCTAGATCTCTCTGTTGCTTTTGACACTGTTGTCCATTCTCTTCTCATACAAACGCTACAATCCCTAGGAATTCAAGACACAGCCCTCTCTTGGTTCCTATCCTCCCTATCTAATCGCTTCTAATCCCTTCAGTGTTTGCTTCTCTGAATCCACCTCCTCTTTGCTACCTCTTTCAGTTGGAGTACAACAAGGCTCGGTCTTAGGTCCTCTGCTTTTCTCTATCTATACCTCATCTCTTGGTAAACTTATCAGCTCTTTTGGATTTCAGTATCATTTGTACGCAGATGATACTCAAATCTATCTATCCTCCCCAGATTTGTCACCATCTGTATTGGTTCGTGACACTGAATGCCTTTCTGCCATTTCATCTTTGATGTCATCTTGCCACCTCAAACTTAATATTTCCAAAACAGAGTTAATTATACTTCCACCGCCCAATAGTAGTTACCAACCTGATATGTCTATCACTCTTGAGAACTCAAATATCAATCCTACCCCACAAGCTCGCTGCCTAGGTGCATTAGTTTACTCAGAACTGTCTTTTGTTCCCCACATTCAATTTGTCTCAAAATCATGTTCCATGCAGCTAAAAAAAAACTCTCCAAAATATGACCATATCTTACAAGACACTGCAAAACCTCTAATCCATGCTCTCTTTATCTCCCACATTGATTATTGCAATAGTCTTCTTATTAGTCTTACCAAGAAGATATTCTCACCACTACAATCCATTCTGAATGCAGCTGCGAGGCTAATCTTCCTCACCAGACGTTTATCGGCTGCAGATCCACTCTGTCAGTCCCCCCATTGGTTACCTGTATTCTACCGTATTTTATACAAAACACTTTTACTCAACACAAGGCCATTAATCAAACTACACCAATGCACATCTCTTCGCTTTTCTCAAAATATCTCCCAACCTCTCCGCTTTTTACTAGAGATGAGCGGGTTCGGTTCCTCTGAATCCGAACCCGCCCGAACTTCATGTTTTTTTTCACGGGTCCGAGCGACTCGGATCTTCCCGCCTTGCTCGGTTAACCTGAGCGCGCCCGAACGTCATCATCCCGCTGTCGGATTCTCGCGAGGCTCGGATTCTATCGCGAGACTCGGATTCTATATAAGGAGCCGCGCGTCGCCGCCATTTTCACACGTGCATTGAGAGTCATAGGGAGAGGACGTGGCTGGCGTCCTCTCCGTTTAGAGAAAAGAGAGACACAGTAGAGACGAGAGAGACACAGTAGTAGTAATTTTGGGGAGCATTATTAGGAGGAGTACTACTATACTACTATACTACTTGCTGAAGTGATATAGATTAGATAGTGTGACTGTAAGTGTATTGTATTATCTGACTTGTGGGGGAGACACTGACAGTGGGGAGCAGTTAGAGTCTGAGAGCAGGACTCAGGAGTACATATAACGTACAGTGCACACTTTTGCTGCTAGAGTCAGTGCCACACTGCCATTGTTGTGACCACACTGACCACCAGTATAATAATATATTTTGTGATTGTCTGCTTAGGACTCGGAGTACTAGTTGCAAGTTGCAACGTGAGTGACCTGACCACCAGTTTAATAATCAATCACCACCAGTTTAATATATATATATATAATTGTATATAATATATATATATATATATATATATATATATATATATATAATATTGTATACCACCTACCCGTGTTTTTTTTTTTTTTTCATTCTTCTTTATACATACTACTATAGTAGCTTACTGTAGCAGTCTGCGGTGCTGCTGACCTGACAGTGTCCAGCAGGTCCGTCATCAGTCATTACATAATAAATATATATAGTACCTGTCCGGCTGCAGTACTAGTGATATTATATTGATTTCATCTCATTATCAATAATTTATCATCCAGTCTAGACTCTATATTAGCAGCAGACACAGTACGTTAGTCCACGGCTGTAGCTACCTCTGTGTCGGCACTCGGCAGTCCATCCATAATTGTATACCACCTACCCGTGGTTTTTTTTTTTTTCTTTCTTCTTTGTACATACTACTATAGTATAGTAGCTTACTGTAGCAGTCTGCGGTGCTGCTAAGCTGACAGTGTCCAGCAGGTCCGTCATCAGTCATCATTACCTAATAAATATATTATCTACCTGTCCGGCTGCAGTACTAGTGATATTATATATACATACATATATATATTGATTTCATCTCATTATCAATCATCCAGTCTATATTAGCAGCAGACACAGTACGTTAGTCCACGGCTGTAGCTACCTCTGTGTCGGCACTCGGCAGTCCATCCATAATTGTATACCACCTACCCGTGGTTTTTTTTTTTTCTTTCTTCTTTGTACATACTACTATAGTATAGTAGCTCACTGTAGCAGTCTGCGGTGCTGCTGAGCTGACAGTGTCCAGCAGGTCCGTCATCAGTCATCATTACCTAATAAATATATTATCTACCTGTCCGGCTGCAGTACTAGTGATATTATATATACATACATATATATATTGATTTCATCTCATTATCAATCATCCAGTCTATATTAGCAGCAGACACAGTACGTTAGTCCACGGCTGTAGCTACCTCTGTGTCGGCACTCGGCAGTCCATCCATAATTTTATACCACCTACCCGTGTTTTTTTTTTTTTTTTTTCTTCTTTGTACATACTACTATAGTATAGTAGCTTACTGTAGCAGTCTGCGGTGCTGCTGAGCTGACAGTGTCCAGCAGGTCCGTCATCAGTCATCATTACCTAATAAATATATTATCTACCTGTCCGGCTGCAGTACTAGTGATATTATATATACATACATATATATATTGATTTCATCTCATTATCAATCATCCAGTCTATATTAGCAGCAGACACAGTACAATAGTCCACGGCTGTAGCTACCTCTGTGTCGGCACTCGGCAGTCCATCCATAATTGTATACCACCTACCCGTGGTTTTTTTTTTTTCTTTCTTCTTTGTACATACTACTATAGTATAGTAGCTTACTGTAGCAGTCTGCGGTGCTGCTGAGCTGACAGTGTCCAGCAGGTCCGTCATCAGTCATCATTACCTAATAAATATATTATCTACCTGTCCGGCTGCAGTACTAGTGATATTATATATACATACATATATATATTGATTTCATCTCATTATCAATCATCCAGTCTATATTAGCAGCAGACACAGTACGGTAGTCCACGGCTGTAGCTACCTCTGTGTCGGCACTCGGCAGTCCATCCATAAGTATACTAGTATCCATCCATCTCCATTGTTTACCTGAGGTGCCTTTTAGTTGTGCCTATTAAAATATGGAGAACAAAAATGTTGAGGTTCCAAAATTAGGGAAAGATCAAGATCCACTTCCACCTCGTGCTGAAGCTGCTGCCACTAGTCATGGCCGAGACGATGAAATGCCAGCAACGTCGTCTGCCAAGGCCGATGCCCAATGTCATAGTACAGAGCATGTCAAATCCAAAACACCAAATATCAGTAAAAAAAGGACTCCAAAACCTAAAATAAAATTGTCGGAGGAGAAGCGTAAACTTGCCAATATGCCATTTACCACACGGAGTGGCAAGGAACAGCTGAGGCCCTGGCCTATGTTCATGGCTAGTGGTTCAGCTTCACATGAGGATGGAAGCACTCAGCCTCTCGCTAGAAAACTGAAAAGACTCAAGCTGGCAAAAGCACCGCAAAGAACTGTGCGTTCTTCGAAATCCCAAATCCACAAGGAGAGTCCAATTGTGTCGGTTGCGATGCCTGACCTTCCCAACACTGGACGTGAAGAGCATGCGCCTTCCACCATTTGCACGCCCCCTGCAAGTGCTGGAAGGAGCACCCGCAGTCCAGTTCCTGATAGTCAGATTGAAGATGTCAGTGTTGAAGTACACCAGGATGAGGAGGATATGGGTGTTGCTGGCGCTGGGGAGGAAATTGTCCAGGAGGATTCTGATGGTGAGGTGGTTTGTTTAAGTCAGGCACCCGGGGAGACACCTGTTGTCCGTGGGAGGAATATGGCCGTTGACATGCCTGGTGAAAATACCAAAAAAATCAGCTCTTCAGTGTGGAGGTATTTCAACAGAAATGCGGACAACAGGTGTCAAGCCGTGTGTTGCCTTTGTCAAGCTGTAATAAGTAGGGGTAAGGACGTTAACCACCTCGGAACATCCTCCCTTATACGTCACCTGCAGCGCATTCATAATAAGTCAGTGATAAGTTCAAAAACTTTGGGTGACAGCGGAAGCAGTCCACTGACCAGTAAATCCCTTCCTCTTGTAACCAAGCTCACGCAAACCACCCCACCAACTCCCTCAGTGTCAATTTCCTCCTTCCCCAGGAATGCCAATAGTCCTGCAGGCCATGTCACTGGCAATTCTGACGAGTCCTCTCCTGCCTGGGATTCCTCCGAACCATCCTTGCGTGTAACGCCTACTGCTGCTGGCGCTGCTGTTGTTGCTGCTGGGAGTCGATGGTCATCCCAGAGGGGAAGTCGGAAGACCACTTGTACTACTTCCAGTAAGCAATTGACTGTCCAACAGTCCTTTGCGAGGAAGATGAAATATCACAGCAGTCATCCTGCTGCAAAGCGGATAACTGAGGCCTTGACAACTATGTTGGTGTTAGACGTGCGTCCGGTATCCGCCGTTAGTTCACAGGGAACTAGACAATTTATTGAGGTAGTGTGCCCCCGTTACCAAATACCATCTAGGTTCCACTTCTCTAGGCAGGCGATACCGAAAATGTACACAGACCTCAGAAAAGGACTCACCAGTGTCCTAAAAAATGCAGCTGTACCCAATGTCCACTTAACCACGGACATGTGGACAAGTGGAGCAGGGCAGGGTCAGGACTATATGACTGTGACAGCACACTGGGTAGATGTATGGACTCCCGATGCAAGAACAGCAGCGGCGGCACCAGTAGCAGCATCTCGCAAACGCCAACTCTTTCCTAGGCAGGCTACGCTTTGTATCACCGCTTTCCAGAATACGCACACAGCTGAAAACCTCTTACGGCAACTGAGGAAGATCATCGCGGAATGGCTTACCCCAATTGGACTCTCCTGTGGATTTGTGGCATCGGACAACGCCAGCAATATTGTGTGTGCATTAAATATGGGCAAATTCCAGCACGTCCCATGTTTTGCACATACCTTGAATTTGGTGGTGCAGAATTATTTAAAAAACGACAGGGGCGTGCAAGAGATGCTGTCGGTGGCCAGAAGAATTGCGGGACACTTTCGGCGTACAGGCACCACGTACAGAAGACTGCAGCACCACCAAAAACTACTGAACCTGCCCTGCCATCATCTGAAGCAAGAAGTGGTAACGAGGTGGAATTCAACCCTCTATATGCTTCAGAGGTTGGAGGAGCAGCAAAAGGCCATTCAAGCCTATACAATTGAGCACGATATAGGAGGTGGAATGCACCTGTCTCAAGTGCAGTGGAGAATGATTTCAACGTTGTGCAAGGTTCTGATGCCCTTTGAACTTGCCACACGTGAAGTCAGTTCAGACACTGCCAGCCTGAGTCAGGTCATTCCCCTCATCAGGCTTTTGCAGAAGAAGCTGGAGACATTGAAGGAGGAGCTAACACGGAGCGATTCCGCTAGGCATGTGGGACTTGTGGATGGAGCCCTTAATTCGCTTAACAAGGATTCACGGGTGGTCAATCTGTTGAAATCAGAGCACTACATTTTGGCCACCGTGCTCGATCCTAGATTTAAAGCCTACCTTGGATCTCTCTTTCCGGCAGACACAAGTCTGCTGGGGTTGAAAGACCTGCTGGTGAGAAAATTGTCAAGTCAAGCGGAACGCGACCTGTCAACATCTCCTCCTTCACATTCTCCCGCAACTGGGGGTGCGAGGAAAAGGCTCAGAATTCCGAGCCCACCCGCTGGCGGTGATGCAGGGCAGTCTGGAGCGACTGCTGATGCTGACATCTGGTCCGGACTGAAGGACCTGACAACGATTACGGACATGTCGTCTACTGTCACTGCATATGATTCTCTCACCATTGAAAGAATGGTGGAGGATTATATGAGTGACCGCATCCAAGTAGGCACGTCACACAGTCCGTACTTCTACTGGCAGGAAAAGGAGGCAATTTGGAGGCCCTTGCACAAACTGGCTTTATTCTACCTAAGTTGCCCTCCCACAAGTGTGTACTCCGAAAGAGTGTTTAGTGCCGCCGCTCACCTTGTCAGCAATCGGCGTACGAGGTTACATCCAGAAAATGTGGAGAAGATGATGTTCATTAAAATGAATTATAATCAATTCCTCCGTGGAGACATTGACCAGCAGCAATTGCCTCCACAAAGTACACAGGGAGCTGAGATGGTGGATTCCAGTGGGGACGAATTGATAATCTGTGAGGAGGGGGATGTACACGGTGATATATCGGAGGATGATGATGAGGTGGACATCTTGCCTCTGTAGAGCCAGTTTGTGCAAGGAGAGATTAATTGCTTCTTTTTTGGTGGGGGTCCAAACCAACCCGTCATTTCAGTCACAGTCGTGTGGCAGACCCTGTCACTGAAATGATGGGTTGGTTAAAGTGTGCATGTCCTGTTTATACAACATAAGGGTGGGAGCGAGGGCCCAAGGACAATTCCATCTTGCACCTCTTTTTTCTTTAATTTTTCTTTGCATCATGTGCTGTTTGTGGAATGTTTTTTGGAAGGGCCATCCTGCGTGACACTGCAGTGCCACTCCTAGATGGGCCCGGTGTTTGTGTCGGCCACTAGGGTCGCTTATCTTACTCACACAGCTACCTCATTGCGCCTCTTTTTTTCTTTGCGTCATGTGCTGTTTGGGGAGGGTTTTTTGGAAGGGCCATCCTGCGTGACACTGCAGTGCCACTCCTAGATGGGCCCGGTGTTTGTGTCGGCCACTAGGGTCGCTTATCTTACTCACACAGCTACCTCATTGCGCCTCTTTTTTTCTTTGCGTCATGTGCTGTTTGGGGAGGGTTTTTTGGAAGGGCCATCCTGCGTGACACTGCAGTGCCACTCCTAGATGGGCCCGGTGTTTGTGTCGGCCACTAGGGTCGCTTATCTTACTCACACAGCTACCTCATTGCGCCTCTTTTTTTCTTTGCGTCATGTGCTGTTTGGGGAGGGTTTTTTGGAAGGGCCATCCTGCGTGACACTGCAGTGCCACTCCTAGATGGGCCCGGTGTTTGTGTCGGCCACTAGGGTCGCTTATCTTACTCACACAGCTACCTCATTGCGCCTCTTTTTTTCTTTGCGTCATGTGCTGTTTGGGGAGGGTTTTTTGGAAGGGCCATCCTGCGTGACACTGCAGTGCCACTCCTAGATGGGCCCGGTGTTTGTGTCGGCCACTAGGGTCGCTTATCTTACTCACACAGCTACCTCATTGCGCCTCTTTTTTTCTTTGCGTCATGTGCTGTTTGGGGAGGGTTTTTTGGAAGGGACATCCTGCGTGACACTGCAGTGCCACTCCTAGATGGGCCCGGTGTTTGTGTCGGCCACTAGGGTCGCTTATCTTACTCACACAGCTACCTCATTGCGCCTCTTTTTTTCTTTGCGTCATGTGCTGTTTGGGGAGGGTTTTTTGGAAGGGACATCCTGCGTGACACTGCAGTGCCACTCCTAGATGGGCCCGGTGTTTGTGTCGGCCACTAGGGTCGCTTATCTTACTCACACAGCTACCTCATTGCGCCTCTTTTTTTCTTTGCGTCATGTGCTGTTTGGGGAGGGTTTTTTAGAAGGGACATCCTGCGTGACACTGCAGTGCCACTCCTAGATGGGCCCGGTGTTTGTGTCGGCCACTAGGGTCGCTTATCTTACTCACACAGCTACCTCATTGCGCCTCTTTTTTTCTTTACGTCATGTGCTGTTTGGGGAGGGTTTTTTGGAAGGGACATCCTGCGTGACACTGCAGTGCCACTCCTAGATGGGCCCGGTGTTTGTGTCGGCCACTAGGGTCGCTTAGCTTAGTCATCCAGCGACCTAGGTGCAAATTTTAGGACTAAAAATAATATTGTGAGGTGTGAGGTATTCAGAATAGACTGAAAATGAGTGTAAATTATGGTTTTTGAGGTTAATAATACTTTGGGATCAAAATGACCCCCAAATTCTATGATTTAAGCTGTTTTTTAGTGTTTTTTTAAAAAAACACCCGAATCCAAAACACACCCGAATCCGACCAAAAAAATTCGGTGAGGTTTTGCCAAAACGCGGTCGAACCCAAAACACGGCCGCGGAACCGAACCCAAAACCAAAACACAAAACCCGAAAAATTTCCGGCGCTCATCTCTACTTTTTACAAGATATACGTCTCTCATCCATACTCATTACTTGCTCCCATGCACTATTGCAGGACTTTCTTCAGGCTGCATCTACTCTGTACAATGCCTACCACGCACAATAAGACTCTTCCCTAGTCTCCAAACCTTCCCTGAAAACTCACCTCTTCAGGCTAGCTTATCACATTCCAGATCCACTCACTCAACCTTCATAAGCTTTCCTATCCAATTATGTCCCCACTGTACAGTCCACACATGAGTTGGGTATGTTTTACAGGCGGGCGGGATCCTGTCCTTCGGCATTCCTGATCCCGGCTGCAGAATGCCAGCGGGGGGGAGGGGGGGTGGCGTAAATAAGCCACAGGTTCTATTCCCACTCTATGGGTGTCGTGCATGCCGACTGTTGGGATTGTCAGTCACATAACTACATCCCTCCACACATATCCTCTGCATATTTTTTCTTTCTGCACTTTCCCTTTCTTCTGACCCTGGTTCATCATTGCTGTGATGTGATACCATGCAGCCCACCTAGAACCATACTTGCCTACGCTCCCTCATTCTGCAGGAGACTCCCTGAAATAGAAACAATCTCCCTGACTCCGTGAATAGTCCAGCAAACTCCCTGATTGCACCTTAACCCCATTATGCAGCTGTTACAATACATTCTTAGGGGGAGGGGGAATCACAGGTACATGCATTCAAATGGCATCAATGCCATTTCCCTGCATTGGTTATAAGACACAATGATCCCTATGGCTACATGCATTTTAAATAAAGTTTCTCATGGCCACTTACAGTATATGGAACCACAATACACGAACAAATTCTGCAAAATATAAGAGTCTTTTCTTCAACAAGTAGATCTTACTAACTTTGGGGCTTATTTACATTTGGATGCAAGTCACTTTTATGACACGCCTCTCAGATGTAGCCGTACACGTCCGCGCTGATAGGTGTTACTTTCACATCTCCCTGAAATGCTTTTTCAAAAGTAGGCAAGTATGCCTAGAACCTTTGCAATCTGGTGGACAGCTAGGCAATTGGTAGCACCTATTCTTGTGTATCAGTGCCTATTTCCCTATAGATTGTAAGCTTGCGAGCAAGGCCTCCTTATCATTGTGTCCAATTGTAAAGCGCAACAGAATTTGCTGCTCTATGTAAGAAACTGTTAATAAATAAATAATTAATGAGCAGTAATGAAACTGTGTAAAAGCGCACATATCTGAGGCAGGCCCTTATCTTTTAACAGACCAAAATCTGTTAAAAATGAAATTCTTTACTTTATTATTAAAAAATCATAGGTAGTATAACTAGATTGGCCACAGAAATATTGCACTTATCTCATTTAGCCAGGAGAGGGTACTGTAGACTACAGTTTGTTTCCAAGAGGCTAAGGGCGTACTCAGGCATGCATGTTTTCTAATCCGCGCTTGCAAGAAACATCACAGACATAAATAACAATAAAATACCAGAGTCAGCAGAAATCCCCATGATTCTGTTTCCCACATTATTTGTGATATTGGGCCAAAAGTTTTTTTTTAGGTGAATCTATTCACCAATCCTTTTTGTAATGTAGTTATTTATTTTAGACTTTTATATAACTTCTTGTCCATATGTTACATTTTAAATGATAATTTGTAAAATCCCACTGATAAGAAAAAAATCCAATATATATGATTCAACTTCCCGTTAAGTGTTTTGCACATTAATTCTGACTTATTGTTTTGCTAATATGCAACCAATGTTTTCAATAATAAAAAAAGAAAAGAAAAAAAAGTGACTTTTATGCACCGAGTAGTCCTTTGTTGTAAAGATAGCTACAGACAATTTTTCTGCCAGTGTAATTAGAGCCTGATATCAGCAGCACACGCCAAGCGATTTTTAATTTACTGATTTCCTGCCATGCCAAACTGAATTTGCATATGTCCGCCCCCAAATCGAGCGTGCCCACATGCTGCACAATATTGCATACTTGCCGACTTTAAGGCTGTTCTCTCCGGGAGAAAGAAGCCAAGTCAGCTCAGCAGGGGGGCGGGCAATGACGTGCGTGAAGAGGGGGGCGGGCCAGAGGCGGAACGGGCGCATGGTGGAGGCGGGATGGGGGCGTGGCTGCGGGATCGCGTAATGTAAGCCACACACCCCACCCGCTGTGTAATGCCGCTATTACCGGCATTATACAGCAGGGTGTGTGGCTATGATGATGCGATTCAACAAGAATCGCGTAATCGCCTGCCCGGACCGCCCACTTTACTCGCTAAGTGGGCGGCCAGGCATGGGGGACCCCTGAAATCGGGAGACTTGCCTGCTCTTACGGGGGGCCGCACTGTGGGGCATGTATCTGGCACTGTGGGGCATTGTATCTGGCACTGTGGGGCAATGTAACTGGCACTGTGGGGCATGTATCCGGCACTGTGGGGCATTGTATCTGGCACTGTGGGGCAATGTAACTGGCACTGTGGGCCATTTTTAGTGGCCACACCCCTTCTGGTGCGTGGCGACACCCCTTCTGGTGTGTGGCCAAGCCCATTTTTTCGCCGCGCACGCCTGCGGCGCACGTACATGCTTCTTTTCCTGTGTTTTTTTTTTTGGGGGGGGGGCGCCATTTTCCATCTTGCCCTGGGCTCCGAAAACCCTAGCTACGCCTCTGGACAGGATTATCTTTCTGTGTATGTGTAGGTGTGACCCCGACCACTTGTCCTACAGGTCCCACTGGAATACTCTGGCATGGAACCTGCCAAACTGTATGGCCTCCTAGGCCGCCACCATCTTCCCCAACAACTGAATGCACTGATGGATCGACACACTTGATGGTATCAATATCTGTTTTACCATTTTTCCAGAGCCTTTTCCAGCTGAAGAAATACTCTCTGAACTTCTGTGTCCAGAATCATTCCGAAGAAAGACAACCTTGTCATCGGTTCCAACTGTGACTTTGGGTAATTTATGATCCACCCGTGTTGTTGGAGTATAGACAGGGAGAGGGATATGTTTTGTAATAACTGCTCCCTGGATCTCGCCTTTATCAGGAGGTCGTCCAGATAAGGGATTATATTGACTCCTTTCTGACGAAGGACCATCATCTCCGCCATCACCTTGGTGAATACCCTCAGCGCCGTGGAGAGACCGAAAGGTAACGTCTGGAATTGGTAATGGCAATCCTGAATCGCGAATCTCAGATAAGCCTGGTGAGGAGGATAAATATGCAGGTAAGCATCCTTTATGTCCACCGACACTAAGTAGTCCCCCTCCTCCAGACTGGCAATCACCGCCCGAAGTGATTCCATCTTGAACTTGAACCTTTTCTGGAAGAAATTCAGATCTTTTAGATTTAGGATCGGTCTGACCGAGCTGTCCGGCTTTGGAACAACAAAGAGGCTTGAATAAAAACCCCGCCCTTGTTGTAACAACGGTACCAGGACTATAACCTGGTCTTGACATAATTTTTGGATTGACGCTGTTACTGCTTCTCTCTCTGGCGGAGAAGCTGGCAAGGTCGATTTGAAAATGGGGGAACGTCTTGAAACTCTAGTTTGTATCCCTGGGATACTATTTGCAACACCCAGGGATCCAGGCCAGAGAGAATCCAATCCTGGCTGAAGAGTTTGAGACGTGCCCCCACCCGAGCGGCCTCCCGCAAGGGAGTTCCAGCGTCATGCTGGGGATTTGGCAGAATTAGGGGTAGACTTCTGCTCTTGGGAACCTGGAGCCGGTGTGGGCTTCTTTCCCCTTCCCCTACCTGCAAAGAAGGGGGAACCTCTCGCCTCTTTGTATTTATTGGGCCGAAAGGACTGCATTTGCGGGTGATAGGTCTTTTTTGCCGGTGCAGGCACAGAGGGCAAAAATGTTGACTTACCTGCGGTAGCCGCCGAGACTAACGCATCCAGGCCATCGCCAAATAAGGCCTCACCTTTATATGGGAGAGCCTCCATGTTTCTTTTCTTTTGGAATCTGCATCCGCGTTCCACTGGCGAATCCATAACGCCCGCCTAGCCGATACTGCCATGGTAGCGGCCTGTGAACTCAAGAGTCCAATATCTTTCATCGCTTCTAGCATGTATGCGGCAGTGTCTTTGATATTCCCTAACTTAAGGAGTATCTCATCTTTATCAATCGTGTCAATTTCATTTTTCAATAGCGCGACTCACCCATGCGTAGGCAATAGTGGGCCTGAGCAGCGTACCATTGGCAACATAAATGGATTTCAATGTAGTTTCCATTTTGCGGTCTGCCGGCTCTTTAAGAGAAGCCGTGCCAGGAGCAGGGAGAATTACCTTCTTTGTCAACCTGGAAAGTGCACTGTCTAACACAGGGGATGACTCCCATTTTTTCCTGTCTTCAACCGGGAAAGGATAAGCTATGTGAATCCTTTTGGGAATACGACATTTTTTATCAGGATTCACCCACATCCCTTCAAACAGAGCATTTAGTTCGTGTGAAGGAGGGAACGTTACTTTGGATTTCTTTTCCTTACATAAATAAGCTTTCTCCTGAGGTAGAGGAGTGCTTTTCTGTAACCTCCAACGCGTCCCTTATAGCCATTATCATATATTGTATACTTTTTGTCAATTTATGATCTATCTCTCTGGATTCACTATTGTCGACACAAGAATCAGAATCCGTGTCGGTATCAGTGTTTACAACATTTGCAAATGGTCTCTTATGTGACCCAGAGGGGCCGCCCGCATAAGGAATAACAGCATCCTGAAAAATCACATCTTCCACAGATTTTCTCCAGCATGCAGCCTTAGATTCAAACTTATCCAATCTACGGTTAATCAGATGCATATTGTCACGTAGCTTTCACCCATGCAGGCTCTTGGTGTGCCAGTAGCGCCACCACATTACAAATCTGTGTCCCTAAAATGGCTTCCTCCGGGGAGGAACTCCCTGCCTCAGACATGCCTCACACGTGTACACCACACTCACAGACACACTGGGACTTATTTTGGGGACAGACCCACAGTAAAATCTGTCAGAGGGACACAGGATAGGAGCAGCCAGTTCACAAAGCCAGCGCCAGTATTGCCTGTGAACACAGTATGTCCACAGCCCAAAAGTGCTTTTAAATAGTAATATACACTATCAAATGCACCACAATCGCTTTGTGCCCCCCCTTTATAGCACCCTGTACTTGTCAGAAGTGGAGGAGAGGACCAGCGTGTTCTCTGCAGCCTGAGGAGAGAGAGAAAATGGTGCTGAGTAGTGTGCTGGCTGCCTGAGGAAGAAGCTCCGCCCCCACAATGGCGCGACCTTACACTCAGAATATTGACTTATTATTTATACTGGCAGGGGTAGGGGTGTGCCAGCGGCCTCTTTTGCCCCCTTTTAGCCAGTTTTGAGGTATTTTTCTTGCTGCCCAGGGCGCCCCCCTCCCCCCCCCCCCCCCGCGCCCTGCACCCTGAAGTGCCAGTGTGTGTGGGCAGCAATGGCGCGCTGCGCTCCCGCCAGCCGCGCCGCACCTCAGCTGTCACTTACTTGATTGAAGATCATTCTTCTCATACTCACCTGTCTTCTGACTTCTCGCTCTGTGAGGGGGGTGACGGCGTGCTGTGGGAGTGAGCATCTAGACACGGCTAGCGTTCAGTTCCCTTCAGGAGCTAATGGTGTCCTGTCAGCCAGAAGCAGAGCCATGAAACTCTGAGGAAGTTGGTTCTGCTTCTGCCCCCTCAGTCCCAAGAAGCAGGGAGTCTGATGCCAGCAGATCTCCCTGAAAATAAAAAACCTAACATAAGTCTTTTCAGAGAAACTCGGTAGAGCTCCTCAGAGTGCATCCAGTCGACCTGGGCACATTTCTAAAACTGAGGTCTGGAGGAGGGGCATAGAGAGAGGAGCCAGTTCACACCCAATGAAAAGTCTTTAGAGTGCCCATGTCTCCTGCGGATCCCGTCTATACCCCATGGTCTTGATGTCGTCCCCAGCATCCTCTAGGACGTATGAGAAAAATTACTAATCCTCAACCAATAGGGAGAATGTGACCAGTGACACTGGAGGGAATCAGGAGAAATCGGATAATGGTGATTATGAATAAGATGTCACTTATCTCTGCTCTGAAATGTATGTATTAAAAAGAGAGTCACTCACCTTTCACTCACTCTGACCAATCTCTGTCCTGTCTGTATGGCAGCAGTAGGCTGATGCAATACGTAATAGCTAATGGGAGGTCACATGCTCACTGTGAGCAAACCGGGCATGTGTGCGTCATCTGGAGGCAGCGGTGGTGGGACATATAGTAAATGTCCATCGCGCTTTACCAGCATAACTGGCTATTATGGAGGTGTGATTATTGAAGCCAAAGGCATCGCTGAAAATACATCTTTGATTTTTCCTTAGAGTGCCTTTTTATACATTTTGGAGAAGCAGTAATAAGTAATAACCCTTTTTTAATGAAAAACAATGGAAAAAAAGGGGGGCTATCATTGCTGATACATTCGCCCCAGTATCTCAGAGGTTAAATATCAGAAGTTTGCATCAGTTATCCTTGCTGCCTTGATTTGGGAAGTGATATTAACCACCAATCAGGTGAGCTAATAATAGCAGTAGTAACTATGGGCAAGATGCAGAGTTGAACATACACCATGTGCAGAGTCAGGGCCGCCATCATGTACACTTGTCCCGGGCTCGACCACTCTAACAGAGAGTGGAGAGCCTGGGCTGCTCAAACAGCCAGCCGTCGCTAATCCCGGCAGCCGCCGCCTGTGGTACTGCCTGCGGCTGCGGCCGCCTCTGGTGGGACTGCCACTCTCCTGCTGCTGGGGCTGTGATCGGCGAACCGCAGGCTGCTCCCCTCCGCCCGCCGCCGCCGATCCTAAAAGCAAGCTGCAGTTTAATAAAGTTATTGTATTAGGGTGCGGCCGCACCAGTGAAGAGAGAGAAGAGGAGTCGCCGGACTGAAGAGCTCAGGACAGGAGGCGCAGACAGAGTGGGAGAGAGGACGGATTTTCAAAGGGTAATTATGTAATGTATCGTGTGTGTTTGTGTAATTGTTGTTGTTACTCTGAGAAGGGGGTCTGGGGCTGGCTGAGTGGCTGTCATGTCATCAATAATCAGGCTTGCCTACCTTCCCGCATTTAGCGGGAGGCTCCCGGTTTTTGCCTGAGCACCCCGCTGCCCCTCAAATAGAACTGCAGCTCTCCGAATTTCCACTGCACTACCCAATAATACGCTGCTGTGTCATACCAAGGGTATTACAAAAACACGAATTAACGATGATTATGGATCACCAATAATGCATATAGAAAATGATGTTCCTAACACAAGAGGAAACACTTATCTTAAATGTATGTATGTAAACGCTAGAAGCCTCACAGGGAAAAAGGGAGAACTAGAAGTCCTTGCCGCAAGCAAACAGTATGATATTTTAGGTATTACTGAAACTTGGTGGGACAAAACTCATGATTGGACAGTTAATCTGGAGGGTTACACGCTGTTCAGGAAAGACAGAATTAACAAACGGGGTGGAGGGGTATGTTTTTATGTAAAGCCTTTTTTAAAACCAGACATAAAGGATAACATTCACGATCGGACTGTAAAAACTGTGGAGACTTTTTGGGTAGAAATTGCATGTGGGGGAAAGGGAACTAAAAAGCTAATAGGTATATGCTACAAGCCGCCTGATATTAATGTGTCTGATGAGGAATTGTTACTGAAGCAAATCGAAAAAGAGGCAGGATTAGGAGACGTAATAGTGTTGGGCGATTTTAACTAGAGGTAATAAGTTTTTAAACACACTAAATGATCACTACATACTTCAATTGATCGAGGAACCAACTAGGTACAATGCAATCTTAGACTTGGTACTAACAAACAATGGGAAATTGATATTGAATATTACAATAGGGGAGCCCATGGGTAACAGCGACCACAATATGGTCACATTCAATATCAGTTTTTACAAACAGCCCTATATAGGCTCTACTAAAACTTTAGCAAAGCCAATTTTGCCATGATGAAGAAAGCTTTAAGGGGTATTGACTGTGATTTTTTGTTTCAAGGTAAGAATACCCAGAGAAATGGGATGTATTATAAACGTTACTCGCTAGTTATACTCGGAAATTAATTCCCATGGGCAGCAAACGTAGGAGTAATAATTCCAAACCAATGTGGCTTAACAATAACATTAAGGAACTAATGGCCAAAAAGGAGAGCATTCAAAAAGTATAAATCAGACGGAAAGGCGGAGTCATTCCAGTACTATAAGGATTGTAACCAAATATGCAAAAAAGAAATCCGAACGTTTAAAATAGAAATTGAAAAGATAACAGCAAAGGAAAGTGAATCTAACCCCAAAAAGTTTTTTAAATACATAATCAGCAAAAGATTAAAGAAAAGACAACATTGACATAGCGAAAGAATTAAACGAGTTATTCTTATCAGCATTCGCAAGAGAGGATCAGATGGCGGGATTGACGTATAATCTCAGCAATGAGAATGTCCCACTGCTTAGTGCTTATTTAAGTGAGGAAGTAGTCTGTGACCGATTAAAAAAAATAATAATAATAAATAAATCACCTGGTCCTGATGGAATTCACCCAAGAGTTCTCATGGAGCTAGACTCTGAAATAGCAAGACCCCTATATTTGATTTTCATTGACTCACTTACATCAGGAATAGGGCCTAATTCAAAGTTGATCGCAGCATCAAATTTGTTAGCAGTTGGGCAAAACTATGGCCCTCATTCCGAGTTGATCGCTCGCTAGCTGCTTTTAGCAGCAGTACAAACGCTAACCCTCTGGGAGTGTATCTTAGCTTAGCAGAAGTGCGTACGAAAGGATCGCAGAACAGGGTTGTTTTTCTCAAGCAGTTTCAGAGTACCTGCAGACCTACTCCTTCCTTGCGATCACTTCAGTCTGTTTAGTTCCTGTTTTGACATCACAAACACGCCCTGCGTTTTTGCCTGACATGCCTGCGTTTTTTAGCACACTCCCGGAAAATGGCCAGTTACCACCCAGAAACACCCACTTCCTGTCAATCATTCAACGATCAACAGTGCGACTGAAAAGCGTCGCTAGACCTTGTGTGAAACTGCATAGTTTTGTGTGAAAGTACGTCACGCATGCGCACTGCGGCCAGTACGCATGCGCAGAAATGCCGATTTTTAGCCTGATCGCTGCGCTGCGAACAACTGCAGCTAGCGATCAACTCGGAATGACCCCCTATGTGCACTGCAGGGGGTGCAGATATAACATGTGCAGAGAGAGTTAGATTTGGGTGGGTTGTGTTCAAACTGAAATCTAAATTGCAGTGTAAAAATAAAGCAGCCATTATTTACCCTGCACAGAAACAAAATAACCTACCCAAATCTAACTCTCTCTGCAAATGTTATATCTACCACACCTGCAGTGCACATGGGGGGTCATTCCGACCTGATCGCTTGCTAGCAACTTTTTGCAGCGCTGCGATCAGATAATCGCCGCCTATGGGGAAGTGTATTTTAGCTTTGCAAGTGTGCGAACGCTTTTGCAGCTGACGGCACAAAAAAGTTTTTTGCAGTTTCTGAGTAGCTCTGGACTTACTCAGCCACTGCGATCACTTCAGTCTTTTTGGTCCTGGAATTGACGTCAGACTACCGCCCTGCAAACGCTGAGACACGCCTGTGCCGCATTCAGAGGGTCTGCGCACACGCGGCCTCCATAAGGCGTGTGCGCAACCCTTCAGCATGCGATCTAATGGTCATTGAGAAGCGACGGGCGTCCGTGGGCGGTGATGCGGTGTTGGGGGGGAGAAGATCGGGAAACGCAGGTGTGTCATGGCCATTTTCAGGGCCGGCCTATAACATCGCCTGCATTTCCTACATGTGGAAACATGGCGGTTGTGCCCCTGCCTACACAGCCAGGCTGCACAGGCACGGGTCAACCTCTATTCGATACAATCACATTTCATTTATTACATCGCGGGTTGGCGCTACACATGCTGGGCAGCCTTGTCCTGTGCTGGACGGCCTCCAGCATGTGAGTATATGGTCGCAGATTTTGCTGCGAGAGCAAAGTCTGCAACAAACTCTGAAAAGCCCCTTCAGTTCTGCCCCATTCCGGCCCACTTTAACACCTGATGCAGGGGCTGTAATGCTTCAGAACTTGTAGCATTTTTTATATTAGAGAGTTGGGCAAAATCCAGTCCAAATCCAATTGAAACTCCTGTCATAAATGTGGCTAAGAGGAGGACAATGTAGGATAAAATGATTAATAGGGGCCTACAGTATATTGGAGCTGAGGTGATAAGATTGGTAAAAGATCAGGGGCTGGGATATGGGGTATCAAGGGTTGAAAACAAATGAAAAGGATTATCAACTTTTGAGGAAAAACAGGCTGGTGAGCAGCATTATCATTAATGCAAAAGACATAACAAGGTCTTTGTAATTACACCCCTTAACAAAAGAATCCTAAAAGACAAATCAGTCAGATCCAAGGAAAATTCTGGGAACAATTGTCAACCTGTTACTACTTATGCAATTGAAGGGTAATTGAAACCAGTTGGAGGAGAGGACGCTCAGCTTTTCCACTGACTAGATCTTGCGATCATAGAGAATATTTATACTCTTTTTTTTTGTTTTTTTAAAAACGTTTTGTCAGTATAGTCAACACATTGACTACAACAGATAAACGATAAGGACTTTGGGCGTGATTCAGTGGTAGACAGAATGGTGATGTTTGTGCAGTTGGTCAATGTTTTTTCTAGAGATGAGCGCCGGAAATTTTTCGGGTTTTGTGTTTTGGTTTTGGGTTCGGTTCCGCGGCCGTGTTTTGGGTTCGACCGCGTTTTGGCAAAACCTAACCGAATTTTTTTTGTCGGATTCGGGTGTGTTTTGAATTCGGGTGTTTTTTTCCAAAAAACCTAAAAAACAGCTTAAATCATAGAATTTGGGGGTCATTTTGATCCCAAAGTATTATTAACCTCAAAAACCATCATTTCCACTCATTTTCAGTCTATTCTGAATACCTCACACCTCACAATATTATTTTTAGTCCTAAAATTTGCACCGAGGTCGCTGGATGACTAATCTAAGCGACCCTAGTGGCCGACACAAACACCTGGCCCATCTAGGAGTGGCACTGCAGTGTCACGCAGGATGTCCTTTCCAAAAAACCCTCCCCAAACAGCACATGACGCAAAGAAAAAAAGAGGCGCAATGAGGTAGCTGTGTGAGTAAGATAAGCGACCCTAGTGGCCGACACAAACACCGGGCCCATCTAGGAGTGGCACTGCAGTGTCACGCAGGATGTCCCTTCCAAAAAACCCTCCCCAAACAGCACATGACGCAAAGAAAAAAAGAGGCGCAATGAGGTAGCTGTGTGAGTAAGATAAGCGACCCTAGTGGCCGACACAAACACCGGGCCCATCTAGGAGTGGCACTGCAGTGTCACGCAGGATGTCCCTTCCAAAAAACCCTCCCCAAACAGCACATGACGCAAAGAAAAAAAGAGGCGCAATGAGGTAGCTGTGTGAGTAAGATAAGCGACCCTAGTGGCCGACACAAACACCGGGCCCATCTAGGAGTGGCACTGCAGTGTCACGCAGGATGTCCCTTCCAAAAAACCCTCCCCAAACAGCACATGACGCAAAGAAAAAAAAGAGGCGCAATGAGGTAGCTGTGTGAGTAAGATAAGCGACCCTAGTGGCCGACACAAACACCGGGCCCATCTAGGAGTGGCACTGCAGTGTCACGCAGGATGTCCCTTCCAAAAAACCCTCCCCAAACAGCACATGATGCAAAGAAAAAAAGAGGCGCAATGAGGTAGCTGTGTGAGTAAGATAAGCGACCCTAGTGGCCGACACAAACACCGGGCCCATCTAGGAGTGGCACTGCAGTGTCACGCAGGATGTCCCTTCCAAAAAACCCTCCCCAAACAGCACATGACGCAAAGAAAAAAAGAGGCGCAATGAGGTAGCTGTGTGAGTAAGATAAGCGACCCTAGTGGCCGACACAAACACCGGGCCCATCTAGGAGTGGCACTGCAGTGTCACGCAGGATGGCCCTTCCAAAAAACACTCCCCAAACAGCACATGACGCAAAGAAAAAAAGAGGCGCAATGAGGTAGCTGTGTGAGTAAGATAAGCGACCCTAGTGGCCGACACAAACACCGGGCCCATCTAGGAGTGGCACTGCAGTGTCACGCAGGATGTCCCTTCCAAAAAACCCTCCCCAAACAGCACATGACGCAAAGAAAAAAAGAGGCGCAATGAGGTAGCTGTGTGAGTAAGATAAGCGACCCTAGTGGCCGACACAAACACCGGGCCCATCTAGGAGTGGCACTGCAGTGTCACGCAGGATGGCCCTTCCAAAAAACCCTCCCCAAACAGCACATGACGCAAAGAAAAAAAGAGGCGCAATGAGGTAGCTGTGTGAGTAAGATAAGCGACCCTAGTGGCCGACACAAACACCGGGCCCATCTAGGAGTGGCACTGCAGTGTCACGCAGGATGGCCCTTCCAAAAAACACTCCCCAAACAGCACATGACGCAAAGAAAAATTAAAGAAAAAAGAGGTGCAAGATGGAATTGTCCTTGGGCCCTCCCACCCACCCTTATGTTGTATAAACAGGACATGCACACTTTATCCAACCCATCATTTTCAGTGACAGGGTCTGCCACACGACTGTGACTGATATGACGGGTTGGTTTGGACCCCCACCAAAAAAGAAGCAATTAATCTCTCCTTGCACAAACTGGCTCTACAGAGGCAAGATGTCCACCTCATCATCATCCTCCGATATATCACCGTGTACATCCCCCTCCTCACAGATTATCAATTCGTCCCCACTGGAATCCACCATCTCAGCTCCCTGTGTACTTTGTGGAGGCAATTGCTGCTGGTCAATGTCTCCGCGGAGGAATTGATTATAATTCATTTTAATGAACATCATCTTCTCCACATTTTCTGGATGTAACCTCGTACGCCGATTGCTGACAAGGTGAGCGGCGGCACTAAACACTCTTTCGGAGTACACACTTGTGGGAGGGCAACTTAGGTAGAATAAAGCCAGTTTGTGCAAGGGCCTCCAAATTGCCTCTTTTTCTTGCCAGTATAAGTACGGACTGTGTGACGTGCCTACTTGGATGCGGTCACTCATATAATCCTCCACCATTCTTTCAATGTTGAGAGAATCATATGCAGTGACAGTAGACGACATGTCCGTAATCGTTGTCAGGTCCTTCAGTCCGGACCAGATGTCAGCATCAGCAGTCGCTCCAGACTGCCCTGCATCACCGCCAGCGGGTGGGCTCGGAATTCTGAGCCTTTTCCTCGCACCCCCAGTTGCGGGAGAATGTGAAGGAGGAGATGTTGACAGGTCGCGTTCCGCTTGACTTGACAATTTTCTCACCAGCAGGTCTTTCAACCCCAGCAGACTTGTGTCTGCCGGAAAGAGAGATCCAAGGTAGGCTTTAAATCTAGGATCGAGCACGGTGGCCAAAATGTAGTGCTCTGATTTCAACAGATTGACCACCCGTGAATCCTTGTTAAGCGAATTAAGGGCTCCATCCACAAGTCCCACATGCCTAGCGGAATCGCTCCGTGTTAGCTCCTCCTTCAATGTCTCCAGCTTCTTCTGCAAAAGCCTGATGAGGGGAATGACCTGACTCAGGCTGGCAGTGTCTGAACTGACTTCACGTGTGGCAAGTTCAAAGGGCATCAGAACCTTGCACAACGTTGAAATCATTCTCCACTGCGCTTGAGACAGGTGCATTCCACCTCCTATATCGTGCTCAATTGTATAGGCTTGAATGGCCTTTTGCTGCTCCTCCAACCTCTGAAGCATATAGAGGGTTGAATTCCACCTCGTTACCACTTCTTGCTTCAGATGATGGCAGGGCAGGTTCAGTAGTTTTTGGTGGTGCTCCAGTCTTCTGTACGTGGTGCCTGTACGCCGAAAGTGTCCCGCAATTCTTCTGGCCACCGACAGCATCTCTTGCACGCCCCTGTCGTTTTTTAAAAAATTCTGCACCACCAAATTCAAGGTATGTGCAAAACATGGGACGTGCTGGAATTTGCCCATATTTAATGCACACACAATATTGCTGGCGTTGTCCGATGCCACAAATCCACAGGAGAGTCCAATTGGGGTAAGCCATTCCGCGATGATCTTCCTCAGTTGCCGTAAGAGGTTTTCAGCTGTGTGCGTATTCTGGAAAGCGGTGATACAAAGCGTAGCCTGCCTAGGAAAGAGTTGGCGTTTGCGAGATGCTGCTACTGGTGCCGCCGCTGCTGTTCTTGCATCGGGAGTCCATACATCTACCCAGTGTGCTGTCACAGTCATATAGTCCTGACCCTGCCCTGCTCCACTTGTCCACATGTCCGTGGTTAAGTGGACATTGGGTACAACTGCATTTTTTAGGACACTGGTGAGTCTTTTTCTGACGTCCGTGTACATTCTCGGTATCGCCTGCCTAGAGAAGTGGAACCTAGATGGTATTTGGTAACGGGGGCACACTGCCTCAATAAATTGTCTAGTTCCCTGTGAACTAACGGCGGATACCGGACGCACGTCTAACACCAACATAGTTGTCAAGGCCTCTGTTATCCGCTTTGCAGCAGGATGACTGCTGTGATATTTCATCTTCCTCGCAAAGGACTGTTGAACAGTCAATTGCTTACTGGAAGTAGTACAAGTGGGCTTACGACTTCCCCTCTGGGATGACCATCGACTCCCAGCAGCAACAACAGCAGCGCCAGCAGCAGTAGGCGTTACACGCAAGGATGCATCGGAGGAATCCCAGGCAGGAGAGGACTCGTCAGAATTGCCAGTGACATGGCCTGCAGGACTATTGGCATTCCTGGGGAAGGAGGAAATTGACACTGAGGGAGTTGGTGGGGTGGTTTGCGTGAGCTTGGTTACAAGAGGAAGGGATTTACTGGTCAGTGGACTGCTTCCGCTGTCGCCCAAAGTTTTTGAACTTGTCACTGACTTATTATGAATGCGCTGCAGGTGACGTATAAGGGAGGATGTTCCAAGGTGGTTAACGTCCTTGCCCCTACTTATTACAGCTTGACAAAGGCAACACACGGCTTGACACCTGTTGTCCGCATTTCTGTTGAAATACTTCCACACCGAAGAGCTGATTTTTTTGGTATTTTCACCAGGCATGTCAGTGGCCATATTCCTCCCACGGACAACAGGTGTCTCCCCGGGTGCCTGACTTAAACAAACCACCTCACCATCAGAATCCTCCTGGTCAATTTCCTCCCCAGCGCCAGCAACACCCATATCCTCCTCATCCTGGTGTACTTCAACACTGACATCTTCAATCTGACTATCAGGAACTGGACTGCGGGTGCTCCTTCCAGCACCTGCAGGGGGCGTGCAAATGGTGGAAGGCGCATGCTCTTCACGTCCAGTGTTGGGAAGGTCAGGCATCGCAACCGACACAATTGGACTCTCCTTGTGGATTTGGGATTTCAAAGAACGCACAGTTCTTTGCGGTGCTTTTGCCAGCTTGAGTCTTTTCAGTTTTCTAGCGAGAGGCTGAGTGCTTCCATCCTCATGTGAAGCTGAACCACTAGCCATGAACATAGGCCAGGGCCTCAGCCGTTCCTTGCCACTCCGTGTGGTAAATGGCATATTGGCAAGTTTACGCTTCTCCTCCGACAATTTTATTTTAGGTTTTGGAGTCCTTTTTTTACTGATATTTGGTGTTTTGGATTTGACATGCTCTGTACTATGACATTGGGCATCGGCCTTGGCAGACGAAGTTGCTGGCATTTCATCGTCTCGGCCATGACTAGTGGCAGCAGCTTCAGCACGAGGTGGAAGTGGATCTTGATCTTTCCCTAATTTTGGAACCTCAACATTTTTGTTCTCCATATTTTAATAGGCACAACTAAAAGGCACCTCAGGTAAACAATGGAGATGGATGGATACTAGTATACAATTATGGATGGACTGCCGAGTGCCGACACAGAGGTAGCTACAGCCGTGAACTACCGTACTGTGTCTGCTGCTAATATAGACTGGTTGATAATGAGATGTAGTATGTATAAAGAAGAAAGAAAAAAAAAACCACGGGTAGGTGGTATACAATTATGGATGGACTGCCGAGTGCCGACACAGAGATAGCTACAGCCGTGGACTACCGTACTGTACTGTGTCTGCTGCTAATATAGACTGGATGATAATGAGATGTAGTATGTATAAAGAAGAAAGAAAAAAAAAACACGGGTAGGTGGTATACAATTATGGATGGACTGCCGAGTGCCAACACAGAGAGAGCTACAGCCGTGGACTACCGTACTGTACTGTGTCTGCTGCTAATATAGACTGGATGATAATGAGATGTAGTATGTATAAAGAAGAAAGAAAAAAAAAACCACGGGTAGGTGGTATACAATTATGGATGGACTGCCGAGTGCCGACACAGAGGTAGCTACAGCCGTGGACTACCGTACTGTACTGTGTCTGCTGCTAATATAGACTGGTTGATAATGAGATGTAGTATGTATAAAGAAGAAAGAAAAAAAAAACCATGGGTAGGTGGTATACAATTATGGATGGACTGCCGAGTGCCGACACAGAGGTAGCTACAGCCGTGAACTACCATACTGTGTCTGCTGCTAATATAGACTGGTTGATAATGAGATGTAGTATGTATAAAGAAGAAAGAAAAAAAAAACCACGGGTAGGTGGTATACAATTATGGATGGACTGCCGAGTGCCGACACAGAGGTAGCTACAGCCGTGGACTACCGTACTGTACTGTGTCTGCTGCTAATATAGACTGGTTGATAATGAGATGTAGTATGTATAAAGAAGAAAGAAAAAAAAACCACGGGTAGGTGGTATACAATTATGGATGGACTGCCGAGTGCCGACACAGAGGTAGCTACAGCCGTGAACTACCGTACTGTGTCTGCTGCTAATATAGACTGGTTGATAATGAGATGTAGTATGTATAAAGAAGAAAGAAAAAAAAACCACGGGTAGGTGGTATACAATTATGGATGGACTGCCGAGTGCCGACACAGAGGTAGCTACAGCCATGGACTACCGTACTGTGTCTGCTGCTAATATAGACTGGTTGATAATGAGATGTAGTATGTATAAAGAAGAAAGAAAAAAAAAAACCACGGGTAGGTGGTATACAATTATGGATGGACTGCCGAGTGCCGACACAGAGGTAGCTACAGCCGTGGACTACCGTACTGTACTGTGTCTGCTGCTAATATAGACTGGTTGATAATGAGATGTAGTATGTATAAAGAAGAAAGAAAAAAAAAACCACGGGTAGGTGGTATACAATTATGGATGGACTGCCGAGTGCCGACACAGAGGTAGCTACAGCCATGGACTACCGTACTGTGTCTGCTGCTAATATAGACTGGTTGATAATGAGATGTAGTATGTATAAAGAAGAAAGAAAAAAAAAACCACGGGTAGGTGGTATACAATTATGGATGGACTGCCGAGTGCCGACACAGAGGTAGCTACAGCCGTGAACTACCGTACTGTACTGTGTCTGCTGCTAATATAGACTGGTTGATAATGAGATGTAGTATGTATAAAGAAGAAAGAAAAAAAAACCACGGGTAGGTGGTATACAATTATGGATGGACTGCCGAGTGCCGACACAGAGGTAGCTACAGCCGTGAACTACCGTACTGTACTGTGTCTGCTGCTAATATAGACTGGTTTATAATGAGATGTAGTATGTATAAAGAAGAAAGAAAAAAAAAACCACGGGTAGGTGGTATACAATTATGGATGGACTGCCGAGTGCCGACACAGAGGTAGCTACAGCCGTGAACTACCGTACTGTGTCTGCTGCTAATATAGACTGGTTGATAATGAGATGTAGTATGTATAAAGAAGAAAGAAAAAAAAAACCACGGGTAGGTGGTATACAATTATGGATGGACTGCCGAGTGCCGACACAGAGGTAGCTACAGCCGTGGACTACCGTACTGTGTCTGCTGCTAATATAGACTGGTTGATAATGAGATGTAGTATGTATAAAGAAGAAAAAAAAAAAACCACGGGTAGGTGGTATACAATTATGGATGGACTGCCGAGTGCCGACACAGAGGTAGCTACAGCCGTGGACTACCGTACTGTGTCTGCTGCTAATATAGACTGGTTGATAATGAGATGTAGTATGTATAAAGAAGAAAGAAAAATAAAACCACGGGTAGGTGGTATACAATTATGGATGGACTGCCGAGTGCCGACACAGAGATAGCTACAGCCGTGGACTACCGTACTGTACTGTGTCTGCTGCTAATATAGACTGGATGATAATGAGATGTAGTATGTATAAAGAAGAAAGAAAAAAAAAACCACGGGTAGGTGGTATACAATTATGGATGGACTGCCGAGTGCCGACACAGAGGTAGCTACAGCCGTGAACTACCGTACTGTGTCTGCTGCTAGTATAGACTGGATGATAAATAATGATATAAAAAATATATATATATCACTACTGCAGCCGGACAGGTATATATTATATAATGACGGACCTGCTGGACACTGTCTGTCAGCAGAATGAGTTTTTTATAGAATAAAAAAACACCACACAAGTCACACGACGAGTGTTTAACTTTTTCAGGCAGACAATCACAATATACTGGTGGTCAGTGTGGTCAGGTCACTGGTCAGTCACACTGGCAGTGGCACTCTGGCAGCAAAAGTGTGCACTGTTTAATATGTACTCCTGGCTCCTGCTATAACCTATAACTGCTCCCCAGTCTCCCCCACAATTAAGCTGTGTGAGCACAGTCAGATATTATACATAGATGATGCAGCACACTGGGCTGAGCACAGATATGGTATGTGACTGAGTCACTGTGTATCGTTTTTTTCAGGCAGAGAACGGATTATATTAAATAATAATAAAACTGCACTGGTGGTCTCACTGGTCAGTCACTAGTATAACTAACTAACTAACTACTATCAGCAAAATTCTGCACTCTCTGAGTACTCCTCCTAAGCTCCAGTAAATGAAGTGTCTCACTCTCACTCTCCTATCTATTTCTAAACGGAGAGGACGCCAGCCACGTCCTCTCCCTATCAATCTCAATGCACGTGTGAAAATGGCGGCGATGCGCGGCTCCTTATATAGAATCCGAGTCTCGCGATAGAATCCGAGCCTCGCGAGAATCCGACAGCGTGATGATGACATTCGGGCGCGCTCGGGTTAACCGAGCAAGGCGGGAAGATCCGAGTCGCTCGGACCCGTGTAAAAAAACCTGAAGTTCGGGCGGGTTCGGATTCCGAGGAACCGAACCCGCTCATCTCTACTTTTTTCTACTGCACATGCATCAGAGTCACACTGAATACATGGCTATTGTAACGGTGGCCTGTGTTTGGGGTAGTTTGGTGTGTGCTCCATCTGACCGGCGTTCTTGTGTGTTTGCATAATGGGAGCTGCCATGTTGGAGACCATCAGATGACTGCCAGTATCCAGTGGTCAGCCAGAGGGTATTCCTGGGCCAATCGGTGCACGTTTATGCCTATAAAGCCAGTACAGCCCAGAGGGGAATCACCTGTGCAACAAGTCACTACTCCTGAAAGCTGCTTGTTACTGTGTTCCCTGCTGCTGTTATTAATTCTGCCTTGGTGCCTTAAAGGAACCCTTGTAAGCATTGTGCTCTTCTAGAGCTTGGTTGTCCTCCAGCTCTCCTAGCCTATATTGTGGACTCTGTTGTTATCCCTGCTGACGGCGTCTGATTTGAAGACATCCTGTATAGCTGGAACTGCTCTGCGTCCCAGCACATCCAGTTTAGCTGCAATTGCTCTGCAACCCAGCATATCCTGTATAGCTGGAACTGCTTCGTATTCCAGCACATCTTGTGCAGCAGCAACTGCTCCACATACCAGTATATTCTGTATAGATGGAACTGCTCCACATCTCAGCTCATCCTATATAGCTGGTACTGCTCCACATTCCAGCACATCTTATGTAACTGGTCCTGTTCTGCAATCCAGCACATCCAGTGAAGCTGGTACGGCTCTACTTCCCAGCAACAAGTACAACATCCCAATTCTTACACAGTGTTTCTAGTGTTTAACAGCGCCGTAACTAGGTGTGTGCAGAAGGGGCATTGCCCACAGCGCACACCTAGTTAGAAGCGCATATTTCCCCCAGAGCCGGCTGTCAGAAAAGGGCCCCCGCCACCCGCTGGAGATCGGATATCTAACTCGATCTGATCCACGGCAGTGAAATGCGCTGCACTGCCCTTCCCTCCCCACTGACAGCCCGGCCCTGCCGTCATGCTCTTTGCAGCCGCTGGCGCTGCAGAGCATCTTGAGTGACGTCTCATCCTCCCAATGGGAGGAAGTCGTGCTCCAGCCTGCGGCTCAGTGACTGGCTGAGCACGCAGGCTGGAAGGAGGAATTCCCTGGCAACGTGTGGACTGGAGTCTGTGCTGGACGGTGCTCTGTGAGTAGTGATTGTCTGTATGTATGTATGTATATATATATGTGTGTGTGTGTGTGTGTGTGTGTGTGTGTATAGTATGTATGTATATATATATATATATATATATATATAGTATGTGTGTGTGTATATATATATATATAATGTGTTTATACGTGTGTGTGTGTGTGTGTGTGTGTGTGTGTGTGTGTGTGTGTATAAAAAAGGGGACGCTGTCTGCCGTAATGTGTAAAAGGGGATGCTGTCTGCCGTAATGTGTAAGAAAGGGGACTCTGTCTGCCGTAATGTGTAAAAAAGGGGGACTGTCTGCCGTAATGTATAAAAAGGGGATGATGTCTGCCGTAATGTGTAAAAAAGGGGGACGCTGTCTGCCGTAATGTGTAAAAGGTGGATGCTGTCTGCTGTAATGTGTAAAAAAGGGGACGCTGTCTGCCGTAATGTGTAAAAGGTGGACGCTGTCTGCTGTAATGTGTAAAAAAGGAGACGCTGTCTGCCGTAATGTGTAAAAAAGGGGACGCTGTCTGCCGTAATGTGTAAAAAAGGGGATGCTCTCTGCCGTAATGTGTAAAAAAGGGGACTCTGTCTGCTGTAATGTGTAAAAAAGGGGACGCTGTCTGCCGTAATGTGTAAAAAAGGGGACGCTGCCTGCCGTAATGTGTAAAAAGGGGACGCTGTCTGCCGTAGTGTGTAAAAGGTGGACGCTGTCTGCCGTAATGTGTAAAAAAGGGACGCTGTCTGCCGTAATGTGTAAACAAGGGGACGCTCTCTGCCATAATGTGTAAAAAAGGGGACTCTATCTGCCGTAATGTGTAAAAAAGGGGACGCTGTCTGCTGTAATGTGTAAAAAGGGGAATCTGTCCGCCGTAAGGTGTAAAAGTGCCTCTACCTGGTGTAGCGGAGTTACTGTGCAGCGTATTTGAATAATGGAGTCTACTGTGCACCGTTATATGAATTGGTATTATTTTGTGGCCACACCCCTTCCCCACGAAGCCATGCCCCTATATTTTTGGCGCGCACTGCCCCTGTTTTTGCTTGGGGGGGCGTCGATGCCGTTTCTTGCACACAGCGCTAAAATGTCTAGTTACGGCACTGGTGTTTAATGCTTACCTGATCTCATCAGCAATCAGCATCTTTATTCTATAGTCACCTTCTGTTTGTGATGTCAGGTTTACAGCATCTTCTAGTACATACTCCCCTACTACAGTGTGTACAGGAGAAGGAACTACATACGCCATCCTCATCTCATTTCATCTACTAGTAAATCCTCCATTACTTCTCCCACCTCGTCAGTGACAAAAACTCATCAAGATCTGACAATAATGAGAGCATAGATTTGAGTTTTTGCCGTGTCTCGTGTAAGATATGGGTGTATTTTTTATATGTTTCTGTGATGTATGTAACATGATTTTCAGACAGAATTAATGTGGGGAATAAAGGACAGTTCAGATTTAAGAATGACACCTAGGCAGCGAGCTTGTGTGGTTAGGTTGATTGTTAAGTTGTCAACAGTGATAGAGATATCAGGTTAGTAACTATACTGGCCGGTGGAAATATAATTAATTCTGTTTTGGAATTATTAAGTTTGAGGTGGCGAGATGACATCCAAAATGAAATGGCAAAAAGGCATTTAGTGACGTGGACCAAAAAAGATGGTGACAAATCAGGGGAGGATAGGTACAGTAGATATGACGTCCAAAAGAGCTGATTAGTTTACCAAGAGATGTGGGGGGTCATTCCGACCTGTTTGCACGCAGAGGTTCTTCGCTGCGGTGCGAATGGGTCGGAACTGCGCATGCATTGC
Organism: Pseudophryne corroboree; assembly: GCF_028390025.1. Lineage (NCBI taxonomy): Eukaryota > Metazoa > Chordata > Amphibia > Anura > Myobatrachidae > Pseudophryne > Pseudophryne corroboree. The sequence continues at coordinate 133,018,879 of NC_086455.1, read as the reverse complement.
GCACGTGCGTCGTTGCCCGGTGACAATGCTAAATTCCTTTGTCGTATAAACAACCCTTTATGAAGTCTAAGAACACTGTACGCTGTTTACTTAAGAAGTACCGTATGGGTACGCTGGTTGCGTAACGATCGCTCAGCCGTAGGCGAGTCGCTCACGCGTCACGTTCGCTCACGGCCCAGAGATCACAGGACAGCACGTTGTTGGCTATGACTAGAGTACTGATTCGCTATGGCGTAGCGGACGCTCGAGACCACGAGGAGATCACCAGCGGCGCAGACGCTCACAACGCTATACCTTTATGTCTAAACCTTATCAATGAAATACACAGAATACCTTAATGTGAATACAGGGTGTAAGTGCAACCTTGTGTAACCTGACTAACTACAAAGCTGCTTGAGCGTCACCGACGCTCAAGTGAACACTTAAAACTATAGACAATACACAGATACTGGTTTAGGGTCCAAAGCCTATTAACTGTATTATATCTAATATACTTGTAAAAGGGAATAACAGTACAAATGATACACTACAATATAACAGATACTTCCTAACCAAAATAGCTACACTAGAAATACAATACAATACCAATCTAATACAATACAATACAATACTAGTCAAAGGGGAGATATGGGAGAAAAGAGAAGGGAGAGAGAGAGAGAGATATGTGAGAAATGGCTCACAGTAAGACAACATGATTGCAGAGAAGCTTACACATGTGAGGAACAATCGCTGCGCAGTTAGTCAATGCTGATGAAATACTTGGGCTTACTCATACTGGCTGTCCCTATATCATGGGACAGAAGCTAGACTCCATTTTGGGAAACCTCCACTTGATTCTAAAGACCACACCACATGGCTGAAAGGGGGAGGGGAAGACATCCAGCAGCAGCCATTTTAGATTTGCAGGTCCAAACACATGGCACTCTCTACTACACCACAATCACATAGCAGGAGACACAAGACTCCATGTTATTCCAAAATGTCCAAGCCTCAAAACAATGCATATGTTCTGATTTTACAATTCCAAACCATCTAAATCACCTTTCACAATGTAATCCAACTTCCTAGAACCATCTCATAATTTCACATCCCAAACAACTTCAGTATCTCAATAACCAGAGCATATTCATCACAAGACCAGATCACAATGTAATTAACACAAACGTAACTGCATGGTGGTATTTATGATTAACAGGATATATAGTATAACTAACCAGCACAATCTATTTTAAATCTCCATAGGCAAACAAATACCACAAATACTATGCTACAGATGGTATACTGTTCCAATTCATCACAGACTTCACAGAGTATCCACAAACACCCAACAATCACACAACCAAGTTACAATATCCTATTTAAACCAGAAAGCAATCTGTCTGTTTCCTTATCTAGCCATGTGAAGTTCAATACTTAGCCTTTAGTTTGGAGAATGTCCTGGGGATTTAGCTGCCATGCTGCTGGGTGCCAGGTAGCTGTGTGTGTGTGTGTGTGTGTGTGTGTGTGTGTGTGTGTGTGTGTGTGTGAGTGTAGCTACATTACATCTGTTCTCTGAGGCCACACCTGACCACTACCTTCCTGTTTGACCAGTACCTGGGGGAGGGGTCTTTCTTTCTCCTTTGTATTGAGTCACTATTCTCTTTGTATATGCTAATCAGGTTCAGCCCTGAAAACTTAGTAAAAGGTTGTCTTGAGCATCCATTGTTCTAACAATATGATCTTAGCTTTTATACATATAATCATATCTATCTGCTGCAATGTCCCACAACTTCACAACCAGCATCAAACTAACCCACACATCATTCTGCTTGCTTCAATACCAAACATGATGGGCACATCTGGTTCTGTTCAAATGATACGTATTCATGACATCAATTCATCAGCCAATTCTAAATCTCCATGATGTCTGGTGCTTGACATTATTATAACCATGTACTGTATGAAACAAGCGCCGAATCCATCTCAGTGCCATGTCCGAGCAAATGCGTGTGTTTCCATATATTGCTGTGCTCGCTGCGCATATTTGCAAGTATAGCGACTTATATGTGTGCAGTTTATATGGTCTCTCTATGTAATATTTTTGACTTTGACAGTCCACCCTTTGGCAGTCACCAATAACTGCCACTTCCTAAAACATTTCAAAAAGAGAAAAATATATGTCAGGGGTTAATACATTTCCATGGTTGGGTAAGGGAGGAGAGAGGAGAAGGTGTGAAGAGGGTATGACCTAGTGAGATAGCAGAAGCATGTGTGTATGAATCCATGTTTGGGGGGTCATGTATCATCGTGCCGTACGTGTTGTACATCAAGCTTCGAGGTATTGCGAAGTATACATTTGAATTCCTTCTTATCCCGTACTAAGGGTCTGTGGATGGGCTGTCAAACTTTACCGAGCTCATTTCGGCTGTGGTTGTAACAAAATGGGGGAGCACATTTTAGTTGATGATACATGAATGGGGGAGGTATGTGGTTGCTGATATCTGTGCCTGTATTCCCTATCGACTATGTGTGTCATTACCTGAGGGTTGTAGAGATGAAGATAAAGAACACTTATGGAAAATGCAATGATATTCTATGTCAGGGAAATGTACATCTGTTGTTGAAGTTTTGTTCGGTATCTGTTGAGAGTCGTCTTCTTTGCGCTGTATTGCTCTTTGGGCATGAGCAAATAGCTTTGTCAGTGCCATCAGATTTACAAAAAATGTTGGGCTAGCGTGAGTTTAAAATACTAGGGAAACTGGGGATCCATGGCAAAGTTCATCAAGTGTCCATATCATAGGTCGTCAAAACTTCATCTTTGGTTCTTGTCTGTTGTCTGTATAGCGTCTCGTTAACTTCCTCGTCCAAGGGGTCTTTGTATCTTGGAGAAAAGCAGAAAAACAGGTGAAAGAAATGGACCGTATAATCGCATTTTCATCACATCATGGTTTCTATCATTGGGTCATATACCAAATCCAGGTTAATTACAGTTTCCTCGCTCCTCAAACTCATCACTCTTGTACTTTGTTTGCACTTCATTAAAGCCTGCCCGCATCTAAATATCAATCCAATCGATATAACGACACCCAAGATACATAGTAGAAACTTTCCAACATCCATTATGACTCCTTGAGCCCAGTCTCCTAAACCGGAGAACCAATTTCGCGGGTTCAACCATGACACCCAACCAGTCAGCTCATTACCTACAGCAGCAAGGGTGAGATTGTGTTTTCGGCGAAATTCCCACTTCAATTGGAGAATGTCGTCCATCTTTTGGTCTATGACCTCTACCGGATCCTCGGTGCTATTTGTGATATACGTGCAACACTTTATGCCGTACTGTGTTGCCAATGTAACACAATATCCGCCTGTTACTGCTGTAAGATAATTAAGAACCATCCTATGCTGAACTAGTTCTGTTTTGTACGCTTGAAGTTCTCTTCCAGTGTATCTGAACGTGTCATCATACATTTCAGTGATATTATCTAACAAATTGGCGAGTGCGGAAATGTATCTATAATTCATCACTCCTCGAGCGGTGCGAGTGAAATCTAACGCTACCAGAACCTGAATCCCGGTGGATTCATGGATAAGATCAGAGGCCGGATGCTCTAACCTTTCTGACAGTTGTCTTTTAACTCGGTGCTCGTAATGAGTGTGAGTATAAGGAGCTTGGGCACCACGGTGTATGTCCTTCATTTTGTCATGTGTAACAGTCATCACTTCAGGCAATACTTTTCCAATATAACACAATCCTTCAGAGTTTGGGGCAAGCCACTTGTACGCCTTTCTCCCGCATATGAAATATGCGTCATCGGGGAGAACATATGGGACGGAGAAGGACATTACCATATTACACACCTTCCAGGTGAATTCTCCTGACCCTAATTCTTCCATCTGCTTAATGCACGTATCGGTTTGTACGATATGTGCACAGTATCCTGGTGATACTTCTCCAACTCTAGTAATCCTATTTCCTAAGGTATATCGATACCGGAAAGATTTTCCTCTACTGGCTATGTGGCGTACAAGCTCTGTATCTGTAGGCATTCTATCTGCTCTGTGTGAAAAGGTCATGGTAAGGTTGCTCCATGACACTTCCCAATTTCCCGGCTTACGGGGATTGGAGATATTAAAACATAAGAGGGACCTATCCACATGGTATTGGTGGAGCTTCAAACTAGGAGGGCTGGAGATGTTAAACCTCCGGTCCACCGGTCTCCCACCACTTAGCTCAAGTACCTCCCCTAACGTTAAAGGAAATGGTACTAGCCCTGATTTGCTATGACCCTGAGGTACTTGAGAGCATACCCAACAATCTGTTTTGTTTAACACATTACCCACTAAAGAGTGATAGTCACTCAATGGATGCCGGTCCATATGGATATTAAAACTGGATTGGCATTTCTTTATGCATCCATCTTCAATCAAATTGTCACAGAGCCTACAGATACAGTTTTCTTCAGTTAACAATCCATCACAATTTCTTCTATCGGATCGTTTTCTGATACTCGCCTTTGCTTGTTGGTTTGGTTGATCTTGGAAAACTACGCCTCCATCATCATAATCGGAACCCATTCCAGAACCTCTCTCGACCTCCATGGTACTCTCGCCGGAACAGACTGCTCTGGTCAACATCATGGCCAACAGAAAAATCCGGATCGCAGTCTCTTGGGGCAAGTCCATCTTACAGGAGGAGAAAAGAAGAAATTTGTAAAGGGGGTATAAGAAAACAGTTTGAGGGGGAGAGAACTTGTTACGATAATAAGTTCTCTCGTCTTGTTGTTCTTCTTGTTCTGCTGTCCTCTCAAAGGTGCTGTCTCTCAGTCTTCCAAACGAACATTCTGGTGATGCAATATTCCTTCCCAACCGACGATCTTTCTGTAAGGAGCAAAAATCTGGCATTACCATTGGTCCAACTGAGGGGTGACATAGCATCTTTAAACCATGGAAACATGAGTGGGAAGAGAGAGACAACAAAAAAAACAAAAGAGATAGAGAACAATTCATGTGCATATATACATTACATAACTCGACAATAACCATCAATAAGAAAAGAGAAACAAAGCGTTTTTAAACATTGTCAACATTAAGAAAACATTGTTAGCATTAGAAAAACATTGTCAGATTATCAGGCTGTCATAGCTACGTGTCTAATGGTCTCCTTGAGCAGTCCCTCCCCACCAGCACCTGCATTACTCCACTGTCTGTATCTGGCCAGAAATACATTGTGGCGGAGGTCATGCTGGGGTTTGGTAGACTTCTGCAAGGACCAAGTGGATATGCAATGTTTGAATTCTTACCAATAATCGTCAGAGATGGGGATAGAGAGAGAGAGAAAAAAAACATTTCACAGATACATTTACAACGTTTCACCTGGTCATTCCGGTGTCTTCAGTGAATGACCTCCCACTTTATTAACCGTTACCTCAGGCTTACCATCAGTCGTATGATCACCTTTCTTGACTACCTATCATGGATGTGGCTCAAAATTCTTCCTATGTGATCCCTGCTTGTAATTTGGTGTGTCATATTCATGCTCATTTTCATGTCTAGGGGGTCTAACTTTATGTGGGTTATTACAGTTACTGGCATAATGCCCTTCTCTTCTACAATGATAACAAACCCTGGGCTTCCTCCAAGTGTCAGTGAAATGGGGTCTTGGCTGATTTGATGCCTCCTCAAACGTTTGGATGCTCATCACCCTCAACCGCTTTCCCTGTACCTACCTGATTCCTTGTATACCATGATTATGTCGTTGTCTAGGGGGTTCATATACCTTCTGTGAATCTTTGATCATACACTTAGATCTTTCCTAGGATCTGGGTAATCAGACATGATTGATCTCAATTCTGTCCGGGACCAGGGATGGCGCATTGCACTGTCCTTGACGGGAATGGTTCCCTGATCGTCAGTCTTCCCATTGGGGACTGTGATCACCCTGACAGGACTAAACTCAATTACATCACCTTGTTTTGGTCTTACAATATGGGGTACATTTGTTAGTGCGTGATATAAAACATTGTACGTACCTGTGGACACGACCTCACCTGACCCTCCGTTAGGGGGTTTGATTATTGCCTTTACCAATTTGGTCGCGTCCACCTGGATGTCTTGTAGGATGGCTGCTGGAAGAGGTGCCGACATCGTTCTGGGCTCACTTTCTTGCTGGTAATCCTGAGGGAAGTTTAACATGGGGTGCGACTTGCACAGGTTAATATTTGTAATTTTTACACTTTTGTTTTCGTAAACATTATTACATTTTACACTTTCATTCTTAATACAGTTACTAAGTGCATTTTTATCGTACAACATTGTGCCATTTCTCTGCAACCATAATCCTCTTCAATGCCATGTCTCTCCTCTCAAGATAAGAGTCAGAAAAGTCAATTGAATCTCTTTGTAATTCACCTTCCTGTTGCCATAACTGCAAATAATCATAATGTTTACTTCGTCTCTTTGTTGGTTCAATGAGACATATCCTCCTCCTTAAATTTTGTAACACTTCTGGACTGAAGCTACCTATTTTTGGGAATTTCTCCCTGTCTTGTACAGTCATTCTCTCCCATTCATCACATAAAGCTTCTGTGTGACTTCCATATTTCTCACACATTATGTACCTGGCCGATCCTACTGGACGGTCTTCTGAATCAACCCGAACCGAGGTTGATCGCCCCCTACCTGAACAATTGGCCCCCATAATCTGTAGGTGTTGCTTACTACTCCTGTGATCTTTATATCACGGTCTTCAGCGAACCCTTACAGCAAACCAAATTATTCACAATAGGCCGGCGGTGGCGGTTTACCGAGTACCCCACTCACTCGCCCACCTCGACCAATACGACCTGATCACACCGATATGGTGCTGGCGTACTCGATACAGGGCCCCTATGGAACCTTCTGTTTACTGGAACATATGAGGGTTACCCGCAGGACACTTACTCTTTCCAGTAAAGGTGGGGTTGTTAGATAGTTCCTGAGTGACCAGCGAACTTCCCTTCCAAAAATAAAAAATTACACAAATCACGTCAGAATGTACAAATAGCGTTTGTGACCACTTTACTCTAATGGTATTAGGTCAGATTAATAACTACTGCACACAATTACGTGCGGTACAATCGTTCAGTACATAAGCACTACTTGTCATGTACTGAAAGATCAATGGAATCGAAAATTTCGGCTGCGAATTCCTTCAGCATGAGCTTGTATGGCCTATATGGGTTCTGCACCAACACCCCAGGCGTTGTGCCTCTTGTACCTTTATAGCGGACCTCTTTGTCTATTTTACCTGTTACCTTATGACCTCCTGGTCTGTTACCTTATGACCTCCTGGTCTGTTACCTTATGGTCCGCTATACTCTAATGCTCAAATATTTATTTAACCAGGGATGCCTCCCTAGCCACCGTATATGTCACTTACACGTATGTCCCTTGACGAGTACCCGACTTTCCTTTTTGGTTCAACCTCTAAGTTATATAAACTTATGTGATAAAAACACACTCACTCAACACATGTACACTTTGTTTCTATATCTATTTCTGCGCAGAAATTTTCTTCAGCCCAGCTGTGTTACCAATTAGGAGCAGGATCTGTTAAACTAAATTTCAGATTTTTCCAAAAATAGATTTGCGTTATTTACCGCCTTTGCGTTATTTCAACTTATCGTGACTTGAGCTACGTGGGCGTAACCGGACGCTCCGTTGCATAATGTACGCTGCGTGCGTCTGCCTTTGGATTGCGTACGCTCTGTCCTTGTAAGCACACTTGTACACAGACCAAGTACGTTCACAGTAACACACTACACGTTTATCAATGTGAATGATCTTTAAGTGTAATCATTCACTATACACCACCCAAATCTCCCTTGTATTCTTAGGCGAGACTGTGTGCGTGCTTTACAAATTACCCCTTAAATGTATTACTTTTACACTTTAACTACCGAGTAGCAACAAATCTTTCTTAGCACGTTATCAATGCAAATGGCAAACAGGAAGGTGAGATGTGAAACTTACACAGATGAAAATGCAATTCTAAATTTAATCTAATAACATACATTGATGTAAGCACACGCATATAGATATTACATATAAGTACCAATCACTATTACTTATGATTGACTATGATATAGATTAAATAAATGCATAAAAAAAAACTCATTAAATGATGATTTCTTTTTGACAGTGGATGGCTGATTGTTTCCTGAGTCAACTGAAAACCAGCCGCTCAGAGAAAAAAAAAAAATTTGACCTTCCCAAAATGGCCGCTGCTCCTCCCCCTTCCACCTCCATGAGGGTCACACAAAATGGTGGACAGACCATGCGGCCTCTTGTCACAAAGAAAGTCATCATTCAAAACTCCTAAAGTTATTCTAGGCCTGAGTGTGTAGTTGGCACCAAATTGAAATAAAAACCAGATTTTCAAAGACAATAGCGTACTGTTCTTACCTCCGGTCCCGGATTCCCTCAGCACCCTTTACTAAGCGAAACAGACGCTTATCCAATCAGCACTGCAAGGAATATGATCCCGCCCTTTGCTGATGGATAATGTCTGCTGATATTACCTAGCAGAGATATGTGAAGGACAGGACGAGTCCCCCAATTGACAATGCTAAATTCCTTTGTCGTATAAACAACCCTTTATGAAGTCTAAGAACACTGTACGCTGTTTACTTAAGAAGTACCGTATGGGTACGCTGGTTGCGTAACGATCGCTCAGCCGTAGGCGAGACGCTCACGCGTCACGTTCGCTCACGGCCCAGAGATCACAGGACAGCACGTTGTTGGCTATGACTAGAGTACTGATTCGCTATGGCGTAGCGGACGCTCGAGACCACGAGGAGATCACCAGCGGCGCAGACGCTCACAACGCTATACCTTTATGTCTAAACCTTATCAATGAAATACACAGAATACCTTAATGTGAATACATGGTGTAAGTGCAACCTTGTGTAACCTGACTAACTACAAAGCTGCTTGAGCGTCACCGACGCTCAAGTGAACACTTAAAACTATAGACAATACACAGATACTGGTTTAGGGTCCAAAGCCTATTAACTGTATTATATCTAATATACTTGTAAAAGGGAATAACAGTACAAATGATACACTACAATATAACAGATACTTCCTAACCAAAATAGCTACACTAGAAATACAATACAATACCAATCTAATACAATACAATACAATACTAGTCAAAGGGGAGATATGGGAGAAAAGAGAAGGGAGAGAGAGAGAGAGAGATATGTGAGAAATGGCTCACAGTAAGACAACATGATTGCAGAGAAGCTTACACATGTGAGGAACAATCGCTGCGCAGTTAGTCAATGCTGATGAAATACTTGGGCTTACTCATACTGGCTGTCCCTATATCATGGGACAGAAGCTAGACTCCATTTTGGGAAACCTCCACTTGATTCTAAAGACCACACCACATGGCTGAAAGGGGGAGGGGAAGACATCCAGCAGCAGCCATTTTAGATTTGCAGGTCCAAACACATGGCACTCTCTACTACACCACAATCACATAGCAGGAGACACAAGACTCCATGTTATTCCAAAATGTCCAAGCCTCAAAACAATGCATATGTTCTGATTTTACAATTCCAAACCATCTAAATCCCCTTTCACAATGTAATCCAACTTCCTAGAACCATCTCATAATTTCACATCCCAAACAACTTCAGTATCTCAATAACCAGAGCATATTCATCACAAGACCAGATCACAATGTAATTAACACAAACGTAACTGCATGGTGGTATTTATGATTAACAGGATATATAGTATAACTAACCAGCACAATCTATTTTAAATCTCCATAGGCAAACAAATACCACAAATACTATGCTACAGATGGTATACTGTTCCAATTCATCACAGACTTCACAGAGTATCCACAAACACCCAACAATCACACAACCAAGTTACAATATCCTATTTAAACCAGAAAGCAATCTGTCTGTTTCCTTATCTAGCCATGTGAAGTTCAATACTTAGCCTTTAGTTTGGAGGATGTCCTGGGGATTTAGCCGCCATGCTGCTGGGTGCCAGGTAGCTGTGTGTGTGTGTGTGAGTGTAGCTACATTACATCTGTTCTCTGAGGCCACACCTGACCACTACCTTCCTGTTTGACCAGTACCTGGGGGAGGGGTCTTTCTTTCTCCTTTGTATTGAGTCACTATTCTCTTTGTATATGCTAATCAGGTTCAGCCCTGAAAACTTAGTAAAAGGTTGTCTTGAGCATCCATTGTTCTAACAATATGATCTTAGCTTTTATACATATAATCATATCTATCTGCTGCAATGTCCCACAACTTCACAACCAGCATCAAACTAACCCACACATCATTCTGCTTGCTTCAATACCAAACATGATGGGCACATCTGGTTCTGTTCAAATGATACGTATTCATGACATCAATTCATCAGCCAATTCTAAATCTCCATGATGTCTGGTGCTTGACATTATTATAACCATGTACTGTATGAAACAAGCGCCGAATCCATCTCAGTGCCATGTCCGAGCAAATGCGTGTGTTTCCATATATTGCTGTGCTCGCTGCGCATATTTGCAAGTATAGCGACTTATATGTGTGCAGTTTATATGGTCTCTCTATGTAATATTTTTGACTTTGACACCGGCAACCGCAACGATGTGCACAGCGGGAAAAAAAAGATGCAGCACCGATCGCATGAAGATTGACAGCAGAGAGGCGTTCCGGGGCGGATACTCACCGTTGGATGCTGTTTTCAACGCAGGCGTGTCCAAGCAAACGGGGCGGATGTCTGACGTCAAAGCTGGGAGGAACTTCGCTGGATCCATCGCACAGGGTAAGTAGCTCCAGCCTTACTCCTAGGTTGCTGAAAGCTTTTTTGGCTTAGCAGAGCTGCACAAGTGAACGCAGCCCTGCTAAGCTAAAATACACTCCCCCATAGGTGGGGATTGGTTGATTGCACCAGCAGCAAAAAGTTGCTGGCTGCGATAAACTCGGAATCACCCCCGTGGTATAGATTGAGAAAAGCAGAGCAACAGTGATGGAAATATACCAGAGCGGGAGAAATTACAGATTACAGTTAAATTTGGGACAGGTAGCCTAGAAACCGTCCTCTCTAACCCACACCATGACTACTGTAGCAATTGTATATAATACAATTTTACTAGAGCTGTATGTTTTAAAGATCTCAGTATTACAAATAAAACAATTAGCAACACCAATTGATCATTTAAAATGTGTCAGTCAGTAATTACTACGCCAAAAGTCTGATGATAGCGGCATGAGGCGATGTAAGAATTCTGTCTACTATCACACTCATTTCATGTCACCTAAATATTCAACTCACAAAAATTTAGGGTGGAATTCAGTTAGCCACAGTAATTTACAGCAGCTAATTGTTTCCAAGGGGCTAATTCAATTAGCCACGACCGTCCCGCAGCATCATTGATTTTTTTTTTCACTGCCCTCAATTAGATATGCCCCTTTGTTTAAGAGCAATTTTCATATATTCTTATTATGCCAACAGAATGCACGGAAGTTTCTGATTTTCACAGTTGTAAATATAAAAGAGTGTTAAAATTGCAATCCAAATTTTGATCCGATTGCCCATTTGGTCGTTATCGTTCCTGCAACGCAAGCCACACATTGGTAATGATGTCATTATGTCAAGACCCTTTTCATCCCCTTTGAGGAGGTTTATTATAATTCTAATTAAGTCGTTTTCCTATTTCCCACCTGAAGAATACCTATGTTAAATTTCGTCTTCCTAACATATCGGGAAGTAAGAGAATTAGTGATGAGTGAGTGAGTGAGTGAGTGAGTGAGTGAGTGAGTGAGTTAGTGAGGGCATAAAGGACAATACATAAAGGACATTTATATATATAGATGTACTATGTATGTTCTTTGTAGTCTCCTACATGGCTTGATGGATCTGCACCAAACTATATACCCTTTATTATACAACTTAAAATACTGGCAGGGTTTAAACTAAAAGAAAATCCACCCCTTTCGACGCCAGGGCCATATATATATATATATATATATATATATATATATATATATATATATATATATATAAAAGAGATGTGCGGCGGGCACCTTTCGTGTTTTGGTTTTGGATCTGGATCCTCGCTCGTGTTTTGGATCTGGAATGGTCCTGCCAAAACCACCCTTTTCGTGTTTTGGTTTTGGTTTCGGATCTGGATGATTTTTGAAAAGAAAAAAACACAAAAACAGCTAAAATTTTGGGGGTAATTTTGATCCTACGATATTATTAACCTCAATAACATTAATTTCCACTAATTTTCAGTCTATTCTGAACACCTTATAATATTGGTTTTAGGCCAAAAGGTTGCACCGAGGTCGCTGGATGACTAAGCTAAGCGACACAAGTGGGCGGCACAAACACCTGGCCCATCTAGGAGTGGCACTGCAGTGGCAGACAGGATGGCACTATTCAAAAACTAGTCCCCAAACAGCACATGATGCAAAGAAGAAAAAGAGGTGCACCGAGGTTGCTGTATGACTAATCCAAACGACACAAGTGTGCGGCACAAACACCTGGCCCATCTAGGAGTGGCACTGCAGTTGCAGACAAGATGGCACTATTCAAAAACTAGTCCCCAAACACCACATGATGCAAAGAAGAAAAAGAGGTGCACGAGGTTGCTGTATGACTAATCCAAATGACACAAGTGTGCGGCACAAACACCTGGACCATCTAGGAGTGGCACTGCAGTGTCAGACAGGATGGCACGTAAAAAAACTAGTCCCCAAACAGCACATGATGCAAAGAAGAAAAAGAGGTGCACCGATGTTGCTGTATAACTAAGCTAAGCGACACAAGTGCGAGGCACAAACACCTGGCCTATGTAGGAGTGGCACTGCAGTGTCAGATAGGATGGCACTTTAAAAAACTAGTCCCCAAACAGCACATGATGCAAAGAAGAAAAAGAGGTGTACTGTGGTTGCTAAGCGACACAAGTGTGCAGCACAAACACCTGGCCCATCTAGGAGTGGCATGCAGTGGCTGAATGTCGAAAGTGGCCCGCAATTTTTCAGGCCACTGACAGCATCTCCTGCACGCCTCTGTAATTTCTCAAAAAATTCTGCACCACCAAATTAATTGTATGTGCAAAACATGGGACGTGCTGGAATTTGCCCAGATGTAATACACGCACAATATTGGTGGCATAGGAGAGTGTACCACTAAACCACACACAAAACGCAAAGCCTGTAAAAATAATTTGGATAATAATAACCCTTTTATTTGGATGGAGTTATATAACAATATGCAGCACAGAAGAGCGTACCCCTAAACCACACACACACGGCAAAGCCTGTAATAATAATTTGGATAATAATAACAACCCTTTTATTTAGACGGAGTTATATAACAATATGCAGCACAGAAGAGCGTACCCATAAACCACACAGGGCAAACCCTGTAAAAATTATTTGGATTAAATATTAATAACCCCTTTATTTGGAGTAAATAATATACAGCACCATTGGACTTATACAGCAGTACCCCTGAACTTATACGGCTGCACCACTGGACTGGACTTATACGGCAGTACCACTGGACTTATACGGCAGTACCACTGGACTTATACGGCCGTACCCCTGAACTTATACGGCAGTACCACTGGACTTATACGGCAGTACCACTAGACTTATATGGCAGTACCACTGGAATTATACGGCTACACCACAGGACTTATACGGCAGTACCACTGGACTTATATGGCAGTACCACTAGACTTATATGGCAGTACCACTGGAATTATACGGCTGCACCACTGGACTGGACTTATACGGCAGTACTCCTGGACTTATACGGCAGCAGCACTGAACTTATGGCAGCACAGGACACCACCACTGGACTTATGGCAGCACAGGACACCACCACTGCACTGGACTTATACAGCAGCAGCACTGGACTTATGGCAGCACAGGACACCACCACTGGACTTATGGCAGCACAGGACACCACCACTGGACTGTTGCAGCACAACACAGCACCACTGCACTGGACTTATACAGCAGCAGCACTGGACTTATGGCAGCACAGGACACCACCACTGGACTGATGCAGCACAACACAGCACCACTGCACTGGACTCATACAGTAGCACTGGACTAATGGCAGCACAGGACACACCACTGTGACTGGACTGATGCAGCACAAGACACCACCACTGGACTGATGCAGCACAAGACAGAACTGGAATGACACACCAGAGCAGGTTGCCACAACACTTTCCCGCATAAACAGACACTGTGGAGACACGTTCTCTCGCTACACTCTCCAGGACTGGAGTGAAAATGGCGGCGACGCGCGGCTCCTTATATGAAACCCAAAACCCGTGAGAATCCGACAGCGGGACGATGACGTTTTGCCTCGTTCTGGTTTCCGAGTCTGGCGGGAAGTCCCGAGCCAGACTCGGATCCGGGCTCGGGATGTGAAGTTCGGGGAGGTTCGGTTCTCATAGAACCGAACCCGATCATCCCTAATATATATATATATATATATAGAGAGAGAGAGAGAGAGAGAGAGATGTAGTCGGCGGCACTCTAAGGACTTGATCAGGTGAATAAACGAGACCACCCCATTTAAACAAGCTTAACGTTTCGGTCTTTATTGACCGTCTTCAGAAGCAACAATGAACAGAGTAAAACACATCTTACCTTAAATAACAGAATCAAATCACCACAAGTGCAGGTGCTCACGGAGCTCCGTGTAGCTACATCTGGTTACGTCATCAACTGCGGACCACGAAGTCCCGTCTCTGGCGCATACCGGCTTGCGTGCTCCCATCACCATGGAAACTTCAACATAAACAAAAGTGGCAGCTCATTTAAAACATCTTTCACAGTTTTGATACATAAACAGTACTTAATACCAATATATCCGCAACGATCCATAGTCAAACCGTACTAATGCCTGACTCATATCTAGAAAGACTTTAATAAAAATCTCCTATAAAAAACAAGAAAGGGACAAAGTCTCGTTAAGCCCATATGGAGACACTGTCCTAAGGCGGTGTATCCAACGAGCCACCTTTTGTAAGAGCTGTTTAGCTCTATCACCCCCCGCTTTGTGAACTAAAATTCTATATCTCAATGTTGATAAATTGTGCCCGCACTGCTTGAAATGTTTTGCATTGCAACGGGTTGATCTATTGCCTTCCCCTCCAATGCTTGTTTTATGGCGCTCCTATGTTGTGTCATCCGCTTTTTAAATTGGCAAGTTGTCTTGCCTATATAATATAAATCACAAGGACAACGTATATAATAAACATAAAAGCGTTGCTACAGGTCAAAACCTGTTTAATCATGATCCTCTGGCCCGTATGTGGATGCATAAAATGATCACCCACTTCCAGATATACACATGTGGCGCAGCCCGTGCACTTATAGTTACCAGGCTTGCGCACAAGAAATGAGCTAGAACTATGTTTCTCTGATTGTAAATTAGCAATGTCCGTATGTACCACCCTATCTCTGATGTTACTCCCTCATTTAAAACACGGCAAAAGAGATCGAGTGGATAATGAAGGCAAACCTGTGTCTGCTGTAATGACCGGCCAAACTCTTTTGGCTGTAGCCATTATTTGTTTACTTGCTGGTGTATATTTGGATACGTAAATCATTGCACTAACATTTTTATAAAATTTTTCTTTTCGGTTAACTACTACTTTCGGCTGTTTTAAAGCTCGCTGTTTAGCATCTTGTAGTAATTTATTAGAATAACCCCTCTCCAAAAAAATTTTTAGCATTTCATCCATCTGCTTCTTCTCATCCTCCAAATTACTGCAGATGCGGTGCACCCGTAGAAGTTGGGAATATGGTAAACCATATTTCAGGGGGGTAGGGTGATAACTCGATGCATGTAACAGACTGTTTACATCAGTAGGTTTGTTATAGATTGAAGTAGAAAGTTTACCTGCAGTCAATGTAATTCTCACATCAAGGAAATGTATGGTTTCAGGTTGAATGTTAAAAGTAAATTTAATATCTTCATCCAAGCTATTAGCCTGATCCATCATAAGAATGAAATCTTCCCGTGTGCCAGTCCAGAGGATGAACACGTCATCAATATAGCATGTGTATAACGCCATGTGTGACCCATTCGTCTCTTTATCAAAAAATAGGTTATGCTGCACACCGAACATAAAAGCATTTGCATATGCCAGTGCGGAGCAAGAACCCATGGCACAGCCCTGTGCTTGGAGAAAAAATTAATAATTAAAAAGAAAATAATTCCTATGCAAGGTGAGAAAAATCAACGTAAGAAAAAATTCTAACTCAGGACCTGTGTAATGCTGGTTATTCTCAATGAGAGTTTTAACAGCTTCAATACCCCGATGGTGCGGGATGCTGGTGTATAGGCTGATAACATCAGCCGTACACAACCAGCATTGTCCAGTCACCTCACCAATCCCATTCAGCTTTTCCAAAAAAGAAGTTGTATCTTTAATATATGTATTCTGCTGTTGTATCACCGGTTGCAAGAAATGATCTATGTATTGTGAAACTTTTTAGTACAGGGAATCACGGGCTGATATTATTGGTCTGCCCGGATAGTGCAAGCGATCTTTATGCAACTTCGGGATAGTGTAAAAAATTGGAACCCGAGGACTATCGATTACTAATGCTGTCATTGTCGTCTTAGAAATAATACCTCCCTGCACAGCCTCTCCCAACACTTCTGATAATTCCTTAGCATATTTAGGAGTAGGGACCACAGATAATCTAACATAAACAGTGGTGACTTCTAATTGCCTGTATGCCTCTGCTTTATAATCTGATAAATTCTGTATGACAATCCCACCCCCCTTGTCGGCAGGGCGGATTGTTATATCAGTGTAACCCGATAAATCATTAAGGGCTTTAAACTCTTGTTTAGACAAATTAGATTTGATTTTGATAGAACTACCACATTCATCTATACATTTAGACACAGTCCTTGTATACGATCTAATAGCCGGATTAATCGAGCAGGGATCAAAAGTCGATTTAGACTTCACAGGACAATCTTTACCAGGAACATAACTCTTCTCCTTATTAGCAAAGAATTCTTTTAGTCGGAGCTGTCTATTAAATCGACTGAGATCCACCTTACTTTCAAAGATATCGTGTTTATTCGTGGGCACAAAGTTGAGACCTCGAGATAAAACACTGGTCTCCAGTTCTGAAATCTGTCTTGATGATAAGTTGTAAACTACTTCTTGCTTTTTGAACTCTTTCCTCCTTTCCCTTTGGCATTGCCTGCCACGTCGGGTTTTTTTACTTCGGGGCCCTCCTTCTGGGCTCTCGTTTTTACACCTAAAGGGAGCTTGGAAGCTTTAGAATTCTTGGAAGTAGAGGGCTGATCCACCTCGCTGTTTGAGGCCCCACTACTGGAATCAACCTCCAACGGAAAACGTCTGTTCCTATTATAGGTTCTCGACCTATAAATATTTCGTTTAGAAGTAGAATTATTGGTCCAAAAATAGACCCTGTTTTCCTCATAATCCTTGGATACCGTAACATATTTTTTGGTCTTAAATCTGATGAGGTCAGTCTTGTATTTTTCTACTTGCGTGGTTAATTTACTCAACCAATCACAACTTGTATCTGTAGTTAATTCATTGAGACATGCCGTCTCCAGATCTTTAATCTTATTGCGAACCACTTCCAATTCGCGCGCCGCCTCTTCTACCACTAATAGGATCAAGTCAAAAGATCCCTTGTTCAAAACTGCAGCCCATTTTCTGCAAAATTCAGGGTTATGGCGCCCTATAGTGGGGGTGTTCTTTATTCAGAACCCCGAGGAAGCATTTTGTCCCGATAGTAGTCGGAAAGCGATACTCCATGGAGATAAAAGTCAGTTTCACGGTTCTTAAGTCGCAAAAGAGCAGTAAACTGTTGTTCCAGTGTCTCTTTAGTGTGGGTAGAAGACATCTCATCCTTAAACAGGATTCTTTCCACATTCACATCAGATAATGACAACAAATCACCTTGCGGCAATGTCACCTGCCGAAAGCCACCTACCTCCTCTCGCACTGTCTCCATTCTCCAGCGTGAAGCAGACAAACAGAAGAGGAAAAAAATCACCAAATCTTGTTGTCTTTAAATCAATGATGGTAATCTAACCTTACGGTAAACGGGTGCCCTAGTGCAATATTAGCATCAAAGCCATTTGTTATATACACACAAAAGATCCTCGGCACTCCGTAATGGTTACTGGTGCAGCATGCCCGATGCCCTCCAAAGCCAGGAAGCAATATAGAGATGTAGTCGGCGGCACTCTAAGGACTTGATCAGGTGAATAAACGAGACCACCCGTTTAAACAAGCTTAACGTTTCGGTCTTTATTGACCGTCTTCAGAAGCAACAATGAACAGAGTAAAACACATCTTACCTTAAATAACAGAATCAAATCACCACAAGTGCAGGTGCTCATGGAGCTCCGTGTAGCTACATCCGGTTACGTCATCAACTGCGGACCACGAAGTCCCGTCTCTGGCGCATACCGGCTTGCGTGCTCCCATCACCATGGAAACTTCAACATAAACAAAAGTGGCAGCTCATTTAAAACATCATTCACAGTTTTGATACATAAACAGTACTTAATACCAATATATCCGCAACGATCCATAGTCAAACCGTACTAATACCTGACTCCTATCTAGAAAGACTTTAATAAAAATCTCCTATAAAAAACAAGAAAGGGACAGTCTCGTTAAGCCATGTGGAGACACCGTCCTAAGGCGGTGTATCCAACGAGCCTCCTTTTGTAAGAGCTGTTTAGCTCTATCACCTCCCCGCTACAGAACCAATCCTTCCTGTCCCTCCCCTTTCTTTCCCCTCCCCCCCTCTTTTCTCTCCCACTCACTTCTTTTCTTTCCCCCTTTCCCCCTGTTTCTTTTTCCTCGCAGTCCTTCCTACCTTCCCTACCACCCTCCCCCTTTCCCCCTCCTCTCTTTTTCCTGCTCTCTCTTTTCCCTTCTGCCCCCTACCTCCCCATCTCTGGTTCTGTTCTCCCTTTTTTTCTCTCTCTTTTTTTCTCTCTTTTTTCTCTCTCTTTTTCTCTTTTAAATTTTTAACATAGACCCAGGGACAATTACCTTTAAGCAGCCAGGTAGCACTCAGTAATATAATATCAAATATATGCATAGTAATATAAAAATAAAGAAATGATTATATAGATATATACCATCCCATGTAAATTAGGATTAGTGTAGGATGTATACTGTAACTCAGTTTAGAGAAAGTAACTTTTTGCACCTGATTTGTACAATTATGTATATGCAATGTCACTGCACTTTATTCACTTTCTTGTCTCTGCAGAGCCCGGCGCGCAAGCGCATTGGGAAACGGCGTCGGTTGCCATGGTGATCGACCCGGGACCCAATCGATATGTCATAGCCACGGAACGCCGCAAGTGGACGGGCGATACATGCAACGGGGAGTCCATGAGACGCCGAAAGTCCCCCTGCACCAGGTGGTGCTGAAGGCGCGGGTGAAGCTCCTCTTCGCTTATTGGTGGCACTAGCTTTATAAGGTAAGATGTCCTTTATTTGCACTATGGGGGTAATTCCAAGTTGATCGCAGCAGGTAAATTTTTAGCAGTTGGGCAAAACCATGTGCACTGCAGGGGGGGCAGATATAACATTTGCAGAGAGAGTCAGATTTGGGTGGGTTATTTTGTTTCTGTGCAGGGTAAATACTGGCTGCTTTATTTTTATACTGCAATTTAGATTGCAGATTGAACTCACCACACCCAAATCTAACTCTCTCTGCACATGTTATATCTGCCCCACCTGCAGTGCACATGGTTTTGCCCAACTGCTACCAAAATTCCTGCTGCGATCAACTTGGAATTACCCCCTATACTCACCTTGACAAAGGGTCTACGGGCCCCGAAACGTTGGCTTTGTGTTAAGGGCCCTCATTCCGAGTTGTTCGCTCGCAAGCTGCTTTTATCAGCATTGCACATGCTAAGCCGCCGCCTACTGGGAGTGAATCTTAGCTTAGCAAAATTGCGAACGAAAGATTCTCAAAATTGCGATTAGAAATTTCTAAGCAGTTTCTGAGTAGCTCGACACTTACTCTGCTACTGCGATCAGTTCAGTCAGTTTCGTTCCTGGTTTGACGTCACAAACACACCCAGCGTTCGCCCAGGCACTCCTCCGTTTCTCCAGCCACTCCCACATTTTTCCCAGAAACGGCAGTGTTTTTTCACACACTCCCATAAAACGGCCAGTTTCCGCCCAGAAACACCCACTTCCTGTCAATCACATTACGATCACCAGAACGAAGAAAAAACCTCGTAATGCCGTGAGTAAAATACCAAACTTCTTAGCAAATTTACTTGGCGCAGTCGCAGTGCGAACATTGCACATGCGCAATTAGCGGAAAATCGCTGCGATGCGAAGAAAATTACCGAGCGAACAACTCGGAATGAGGGCCAATGTTTTAATACACAATTTGATGATTTCACGAGTGTAAGACCTGGAGTGACGCCGTTTCTTTCTGACCGTCTGCATACACCAATATGGAGGGCACCCAGGCAAGTTGAAGTTTCAGGACCAGGAGTGCCGGGCATTACTGCTACTATATATATATATATATATATATATATATATATATGTATAGTCCACATATGTATAGCACACTACCAAGTAGCCATCCAAATAGAGACCAGCACACCATGAGTTTTCAAATGCTTCAGTATCCAAAAGTTCTCACAAAAGATTCATTGAGAGCAGCAAGTATGAAATTATTCCATCCAAATATGCTTTAAAAGTTAAAGCATGTTACTTATCATGCCAAACTTCAGGAGGTACTGGTGAAGCGTCTGGCCCAACAGCTGTTTCGGTGCGTGATCACCTTCCTCAAAGGCTCCACAATCTCTAACACTCAAACTGCTCCTATAAGTAGCCAGGGTGCCCGTCATCACTTCCAGGATCATCTACACCTGTATTGCCTCTCTCACCC
Organism: Pseudophryne corroboree; assembly: GCF_028390025.1. Taxonomy (NCBI): domain Eukaryota; kingdom Metazoa; phylum Chordata; class Amphibia; order Anura; family Myobatrachidae; genus Pseudophryne; species Pseudophryne corroboree. Next base: position 132,997,916 of record NC_086455.1, on the reverse strand, counting down.
TCCTCGTCACATCACCCTTACAAATGCACCGCTGATTGTGAAGGTGGAACGCACGCCGGCCGCTGCTGGAACGCACTTCCGGTTCCGGTCAGCACGGCGGCTCAGCGGTCCGTATAATGCTAATGCGATAGAGCGTGGAACACAAATCAGCTGCCGCTGGAACACACTACCGGTTCCGGTATGTGCGGCAGCTGAGTGGTCCGTGCACTATACTACAAATGGTGATATTTGTGTTCCGGGATACAGAGTACAATAATAGGTGAGACACCCGCCTCTTAAAGGCACAACAACACCTTAACTCTTATAGCCCCGTACATATTAAACTACCTATTTATTCAATCTAAAAGGTCAAAAAGGACTTCAATTTAATGTTTACAAAAAACAGGGAGTTGGTTCCACGATATGGTTCCAAATTATACTCCCATATGTAACAGTCCATTTTCTCTACTGCATATGTATTATTCCTACCATGCAAGTAACTAGTAGGGGGGTACTGACTTATAGGGGTTAAAGTGAGGCTACCAAGTGAAAGGGGTGGTCTTCTGTATGCCGAATGTCGGGATACCGGCGCACAGTATACCGGCGCCGGAATCCCGACACCCGGCATACCGACAACTATTATCCCTCGTGGGGGTCCGCGACCCCCCTGGAGGGAGAATAAAATAGTGTGGCGCGCGTAGCGTGCCACCGTGCCCGCAGCATGACGAGCGCAGCGAGCCCGCAAGGGGCTCCTTTGCGCTCGCCACGCTGTCGGTATGCCGGCAGTCGGGCTCCCGGCGCCGGTATGCTGGTCGCCGGGAGCCCGAGCGCCGGCATACTGTACGACACCCAGTGAAAGATATCGTAAGAGCCTGACATGCGCCTCATGGCTCACATAATACATCATGTATCAAATATGAAAAAAGATTTAAGAAAATGATCATAAAAAGACAAAAGCCTCTCCTAGTATTTGTTACACTATCATATATAACCCTCCTCCTGTCAGATGTAATTAGACTATTGTCCATCAATGTATCAGAATGAATATATATCATGTGTCTTTTGCCTGTTAGTCTAACTATTACAAAAAGACATTCAATTTCAATTCTTCATTTAAACCTCCAGGAAAAACTGAGTCAAATTTATATATCAGTTCACATTCGCGTTGCAGTAATAACGTATGGCGATCTCCTCCCCTCCGTAAAGGTTTAATCTGATCCAGGGGCATAAAGTTAAAGTCCCTCAAGGTACAGTATGTCCTGCTTCAGAAAAATGTTTTGCTACTGGTGGTGTGCTCTGGTCAATTTTGGTCATAGCTTTTTTGATTGAAGAACGATGCATTCCAATCCTTTCCTTTAACATCCTAATTGTCTTGCCGATATATATTAATTGGCATGTGCAAACAATAAGATAAACAACATATTTGCTGTCACATGTCATACGTTGTCTCAATGAGTGTCTTATTCCCGTTTTTGGATGTACAAAGGCTTCACCAGTGATTAAATGATGACAGTTCACACATCCACCGCACTGATATGCCCCATTTTTAAGTTACAGCCAATTGCTTTTATTACTTGTTGGACTAATATCAGAAAATGTCAATTGATCCTTCAAGTTGCTGTTCCTCTTGTAGACAAATAAAGGTTTATTTTGACAAAATCTGCCCATAATTGGGTCAGTTTCCAGTATGTGCCAATGTTTCAAAACAGAGTCTCTCAGTAACCTTGAGGAAATGGAAAAAAGAACTAGGAAAACTAAGCCTATTCATGTCCTTATCCTTGTTATCACTAACCAGTGTAGTCTCACGATCCAGTGTCAGGCATTTCTGAATTGCTTCATCCACCTCACATCTGTCATAACCTCGTTGGATAAAGTCGTCTCCCATTATTTTTAAGAGCTTCTTTCAAATAAGAGGCATTTGAGGTCATTCTGACCACCCGTAACAATTGGGAAAAGGGTAAACCCTGCTTCAGAGGTTTAGGATGAAAGCTTTCAGCCAACAACACTGTATTCCTGTCCATGGTTTTTTTGTATATAGATGTTTCAAAAATACCTTTAGTAATTGAAATAGACACATCCAAAAAATCAATCTTTAGAGGACTACTAACAAAGGTTAATCTAATGGTGCTTGCAAGACTATTTAATTATGTCATGAAGTCATTGAGGCTATCTCCATCACCTATCCAAATCATAAAAATATCATTTATAAAATGAGTGTAAAATGCTATATTAGATGAATATCTAGCATTATTCAAAATATTAGTTTTTTTCATATTCATGCATGAATAAATTAGCATATGTGGGGCCATATTTGACCCCATTGCGGTCCCGCGTAATTGAAGATAGAACGAATTTTCAAATAAGAAATCATTTTTATGCAGGATAATGCTAATCAACAATAAAAAAAATTCTACAGTCGGACCATTATAGTGTGGACTATTTGTGATAGATTTTTTGATCGCCTCAATGCCTTCTTCATGTTCTATATTTGTATACAAGCTGACAATATCACATGTCACTAAAAGATAACCAGAGGGAAGGTTACCAAAATTCCTGAGTTTTGTCAAAAAATCTGTAGTATATTTTAAAACATATAATGCTAATGCGGTAGAGCGTGGAACGCAAATTAGCTGCCGCTGGAACGCACTTCCAGTTCCGGTATGTGTGGCAGCTGAGTGGTCCGTGCACTATACTTCAAATGGTCATATTTGTGTTATATAAAACACGAATTGGTCTGTTTGTTTGTTTGTTTATTTGTTTGTCTGACCGGTTATGCATTCGGACCACCCTGCACAGATTGGGATGAAACCGTGAGGTAGTCCAATTTGATCCTGCCCAGGTTTTAGGGGGATTAGGGTCCCATTCGGGTCTCATGGCGGAATGCGCTGGAAAGAACTTTGACCCAGGGAGCCTGTTGTGGGCCTTCTACTAGATGGATTTAGAAGAAAACTTTACAAAGTGGTAACATTGAATCCCAGAAAACCGTAAAGGTAGATGGGGTCTGATGGACCTCATGGCAGAATGTGTCAGGCAGAACTGTGACCCAGGGAGCATGTTCTGGCTCCTCTACTTTATGGATTTGGAAAAAAACATCACAGAGTGGTAACATTGGATCCCAGAAGACATACTAGGGGGTTGGTGTTGCAGTCAGACCTCCCGTTGGTGTACGCTCGGCAGAACTTTGACACAGGGAGCCTGTTCTGGGCCTTCTAGTGGATGGATTTGGATAAAAACTTTAATGAACTGTAATAACTGACAGAAATTATTATAATTCAATGACGTGAAATAACTGACTGAATTAACCATAAATCAATTAACTAAAATAACTGACAGAAATGGAGGTGGGAAGACAAAAAATGTTGTGTACCCAAAAGCTTTGGAATAGCAACATTGTTAACAGAAGGAAAACTCTAAACCCATCTCGCAATGAAAAAGTGAGTATACAACTGACCAAAAGAAAAGCTGGCGATCAGGGCTACTGGCGACATCCTAAAAAACAAAAACGACACCTCATGGGTGTGTTGGAAGACCTACTAAGCTACTAATTATTTTTAATATGTTGACAGTTACATCCAACGCATTGATAACTTAATAACTGGAAACTTTAAACCCAGGCAACGCCGGATACTTCAGCTAGTATTATAATAAACCAAATGGTGCTCATATTTCGTCAGATGCAATTAAGCTAAATTGCGTCCATAAAAAATTATACAATTTATGTACCATGCATATGTATGTTAAGATGCCTGTGACTGCATATTACGTAAAATGTGTTTTTTTGTCATTTGCACAGTGTAAGAGAAACTGGAGGCAGATTCAGTTAGTCCTGGAAGCCACCCAAACAGCTTACAGTAGCTTCCCTGTTACGGAAGGCCAATTCAGCTTGCAATCGATGGAGGTGTAATTTATCTGTACTTAATATCGTATCCTATGCTAGCGGTGTAGGATTTCAGTTTATTACGGTGAGGTTTTCCCGTGGTCTGCCCACCACAGTCAGCGCTGCACTAGCTGACCAGGGAACCGGTTCCGGTCCATTTATGCCGGGACAATGTCTAGAAGCACCCGGATCTTTACACCTGCTACCTGCATTGCAGGTGATTGCAGGTGCGAGTACAGAGAACCAGGTGCCTCTAAACATTGTCCCGGCATAAATGGACCGGAAGCGGTTCCCCGGTCAGCCAGTCCATGGTATAAACAGAATTAGGAATCTGCTGATTTCTCAAATGAAATGGAGTTCTGTAAGGAAAAACTCATTAGTCAATGAGGGTCAGTGCCTGATTTACCATTAGGCTGCAACTGGAGATTAAAATAGAGAAATGTAGTGCTGAGGGGAAATATCTGCGGTTCTCAAAGGGCCTGTCAGATGGCCATGCTGATGGCACCATTTACCGTACTGCTAAAAACTTTATCTACTTTATGCTGCAGCGCCATCTGGGTCAGCTATAGGGCTACATGCGATCATTTTGCATGTCTCAGTATCACTGACCTGGTTTGAGGAGGTTGTGGACTCGGGGTTTCTTCCGATGACCGGGAAGTGGAACCGCAACTGGGCCGCAGCAGAGATGGCCGGATGTAAGTCTTCCTCATGCAGGATCTGATCGGCGGACAGGAGGCACGTGCGGACGCTGAAGGTCTCCTGAAAGAGAGAACTTGACAGGTGCTGGTAAATCACGGAGGTGCTTGGAGGCACGGAGGTGCTTGGAGGCACGGATGTGCTGGAGGCACGGAGGTGCTGGAGGCACGGAGGTGCTTGGGGGCACGGAGGTGCTTGGAGGCACGGAGATGCTTGGAGGCATGGAGGTGCTTGGAGGCACGGATGTGCTGGAGGCACGGAGGTGCTTGGAGGCACGGAGGTGCTTGGAGGCACGAATGTGCTGGAGGCACGGAGGTGCTGGAGGCACGAAAGTGCTTGGAGGCACGGAGGTGCTTGAGGCACGGAGGTGCTTGGAGGCACGAATGTGCTGGAGGCACGGAGGTGCTTGGAGGCACGGATGTGCTGGAGGCACGGAGGTGCTTGGAGGCACGGAGGTGCTTGGAGGCACAGAGTTGCTTGGAGGCACGAAGGTGCTGAAGGCACGGAGGTGCTTGGAGGCACGGAGGTGCTTGGAGGCACGGAGCACTGGAGATCACAGGTACAGTTGAACGATGATACTCAGGCGCCGGAGCACTGCCCGGCGTCTGAATTTAAACTTCCCGCCAGGGCCTGATTGGAGGACGGGCCGATGACGTCACCCGCAGCTCCCGAGGATGTCGGACGTGGAGGCCTGCTAGACGGAGCGCCGGACGCCGGGACCCGCCAGCGAGGACGGCCGCACGGAGACCCAGCGCGCCCGGAGAGGTAAGTATGAAGACCGCGGCGCCGTGACAGTACCCCCTCCTCTAGGAGTGGCCTCTGGACACTTTCCCGGCTTCGTAGGATGTCTACCATGGAAGATCCGGACTAGTCGAGGAGCCGAGACCTCAGAAGCCTTTATCCAACTTCTCTCCTCAGGACCATATCCTTTCCATTCCACCAGATATTGCAGATTCTTGTGAAGGTAATGCGAGTCTAGAATATTTTTTATCTCGAAGTCTGTTCCTGTTTCAGTCTCCACTGAGGTGGGGCTAGAGGTCTTTGAATGGAAATGATTAAGGACGAGAGGACGAAGAAGAGAAACATGGAAGGCGTTCGGTATACGTAGGTGCGAAGGTAAACCCAGCTTGCAGACCACAGGATTCAGGACTTGTAGCACAGGGTAAGGACCGATGAATCTTGGAGCAAACTTCATGGTGGGCACCTTCAACCGGAGATTACGTGTTGACAGCCATACCCTGTCGCCAACCTTGTATTGTGGAGCGGCTCGCCGTTTCTTATCCGCAAAGAACTTGTACCGGACTGAAACCTTCTTAAGATTAGCATGAACCTTACTCCAAATTTGTCTGAAGTGTAGTAGAGTGGACGTTACGGCTGGAACCTCTTCCATCGGAAGGCTTAGTAATTCTGGAACACTTGGATGGAACCCATAGTTGATGAAAAATGGAGATTCACCAGTGGAAGAATGAAACGAATGATTATGGGCAAACTCTGCCCAAGGTAACAACTCCACCCAGTTGTCCTGTGAAGGGGAGAGATAAAGACGGAGGAAAGTCTCTAGATCTTGATTGACTCGTTCCGTTTGTCCATTCGTTTGGGGATGATAAGCGGAGGAAAACTTAAGTTTAATCTGTAGAGTCGAACAGAGGGCTTTCCAAAACCTTGCGGTGAACTGTATCCCACGATCAGAGACTATTTCCTGTGGCAACCCATGCAACCGAAAATGTTCTTGGATGAACAGTAGAGCTAGTTTCGGGGCTGTTGGTAGACCAGTCAAAGGAACGAAGTGTGCCATCTTCGAAAACCGGTCGACGATTACCCAAACGGTGTTGCAACCCTTGGAATGGGGCAAGTCAGTGATGAAGTCCATGGAAATATGAGTCCAGGGTTTCATAGGAATGGACAGAGGACGAAGCAACCCAGCAGGAGGTAAACAGGGAGATTTATGCTGTGTACACTGGGGACAGGAATTAACGTAATCCTGTACATCCTTCCTCATGGAGTCCCACCAGTAAGATCTTTGCAGAAACTTGTACATCTTCTGGGCGCCGGGATGACCGGAGAATTTGGAGATATGGGCCCACTGAAGTATCCTCGACCGGAATTTGACCGGTACGGACATTCTTCCAGGAAGAGGACCTGGAGTAGTCGAGGCAGCAGAGACAGAAATTGGATTTAGAATTAAACTCCGTTCAAAGGAATCCTCATCATCTGTGGGAGTTTGTGAACGGGACAGTGCATCCGCTTTGGTATTGAAAGTCCCGGCTCGGTATTTGATAATGAAAGAAAATCGAGTGAAGAAGAGTGCCCATCTAGCTTGGCGAGGATTCAAGCACTGTGCGGTTTTGATATACAACAAATTTTTGTGATCAGTGTAAATGGTAGTCACATGTTTGACCCCCTAAAAGAGATATCTCCACTCTTCCAAGGCAGATTTAATCGCTAAGAGTTCCTGGTCTCCAATAGTGTAATTCCGTTCAGCTGGAGAGAATTTACGAGAGTGAAAGCCGCACGGATGTAATTTCTTATCTGAGGCATACTGAGAGAGAACGGCCCCAACTCCGATCGAGGATGCGTCGACTTCTAGGAAGAAAGGTTCCTCGAAATTTGGTTGTTGGAGTACTGGAGCGGACATAAAAGCTGATTTCTAGTGGGAAAAGGCCTCTATGGCTTCGGGAGGCCACAACCCCGGGTTGGTACCCTTTCTCGTTAGGGCGGTAATGGGTGCAACAATGGTGGAGAAATATATGTAATGGATAACCCGCGCTTTAGAAATAATGTGAAGCTGCTCCTTTAAAAAATGGTAACAATAAAACGGAGTGAAAGGAGCGCTTAAGATGTATGAAAAATAAAATAAATAAATTTAAAATAAGGGAAAAAGAAAATAATAATAAAATTAAAATGAAAAAGAATTTTTTTTGCAAACACCTGTGAAAAGAAAAAATGGTTAGTGAGAAATGTTTACAGCACTTTCGTGCTAATGTGAGTAGTCCTGTGTGGGAGTCCTTTTTATAAATGCCGGCACTTTGGTCCGTACTGCGGCTGCAGTTGGGACGTCTAGCTAACTATCCCTATTGCTGCCTACCTTTCAGTCACGTCCAGACTGTAATTCTTTCTTGCGGATCGCGTCCTGCCGGCTGGTCCCAATGCTGGTACACGCGCTCCCGTCTTTACACCTGTTCGGCGCAGGTGGGATGACGTCAGGGCTTCACTCACAGATTGTTTTCCAACGCGTTTCGGACTTGCTGGTCCTTAATCCTGGCTGGTATCCCGGTGATACCTCTGGGTTGGATCAAATGAAATAAAGACCAATTAAACAATAAAGCTATATAAAGAGAACCTTTTGGGAAGTGTCTCTATCAGCCAGGATTAAGGACCAGCAAGTCCGAAACGCGTTGGAAAACAATCTGTGAGTGAAGCCCTGACGTCATCCGCAAGAAAGAATTACAGTCTGGACGTGACTGAAAGGTAGGCAGCAATAGGGATAGTTAGCTAGACGTCCCAACTGCAGCCGCAGTATGGACCAAAGTGCCGGCATTTATAAAAAGGACTCCCACACAGGACTACTCACATTAGCACGAAAGTGCTGTAAACATTTCTCACTAACCATTTTTTCTTTTCACAGGTGTTTGCAAAAAAAATTCTTTTTCATTTTAATTTTATTATTATTTTCTTTTTCCCTTATTTTTTTTTTTTTTTTTTTTTTTCATACATCTTAAGCGCTCCTTTCACTCCGTTTTAATGGTGGAGAAACCTCTAATGAACTTTCTATAATAGTTCGCAAAACCCAGGAACCTTTGTATTGCTTTCAAGGAGAGTGGCTGTGCCCAGTCCCGAATGGCAGAGAGTTTCTCCGGATCCATGCGAAGCTCCTTCCCCGAGATAATATAACCGAGGAACGGTATTGATGTTACTTCAAAGGTACACTTGGACATCTTGGCATAGAGATGATTCTCACGTAGACGGCGGAGTACCTCTTTGACTTGTAATCTGTGTTCAGCAAGGTCTTTTGAAAAAAATCAGGATGTCATCCAAATACACCACGACACTTAGATATAACATGTCTCGGAATATTTCGTTGACGAATCCCTGGAAGACAGCAGGAGCATTGCTAAGAACGAACGGCATCACCAGGTACTCATAATGCCCATCCCGGGTATTGAAGGCGATCTTCCATTCATCTCCCTCTCTGATGCGTATAAGGTTATAGGCCCCCCTCAAATCGAGCTTGGAAAAAACATGAGCACCACGAACTCTATCAAATAACTCTGTGATTAGAGGCAAGGGGTATTTATTTTTGATGGTAATATCATTTAAGCCGCGGTAGTCAATACATGGTCTTAACCCTCCGTCCTTTTTTCACGAAGAAAAAGTCAGCTCCAGCCGGGGAAGTAGAGGGGCGGATGAATCCCTTGTGAAGATTGGTTTTGATATAGTCAGACATAGCCTGTGTCTCTGGGAGGGACAGAGGATAAATGCGACCCCGAGGCGGCATTTTTCCAGGGATAAGGTCAATGGGGCAGTCCCAAGCTCTATGGGGTGGTAACTGGTCGGCTGCTTGTTCCGAAAACACGTCTCTAAATTCTTGGTATGCCTCTGGAATAGGTTCCTCCTCCGCCTTAGAAGAAACACGAAGCGGACAAACAGGGGTGAGACAGTTAACGTGACAAAAAGAACCCCGAGACCGAATCTGTGCGGTCTTCCAATCGATATGGGGATTGTGACTTTTGAGCCAAGGTATTCCGAGAACCAGATCGTGATGCATTTCCGGGATCACCAGGAACTCCAAGTATTCTTGATGTAGAGCCCCGACCTGTAGTTTAACTGGAACCGTGCGTTCTGTTATGATACCCTTGGATATCCTAGTACCATTGATGGCTGTCAAGGAAATAGGCCGTTCGATGGACCGTACTTCCAAATTCAGGCTTTGAACACAGAGGGAAGAAACGAAATTCCCCGCAGCTCCAGAGTCCAACAGGGCTTCAAAAGACTTTGAAGTGGCCTTGGTGATTAACGTTACAGGAAGCAAACAGTCCGAAGTGGGAGAAGATTTGGTCGTAACCCCCAACTTGACTCCTCCGGAACAAGCTAGGCCTTCTCGTTTCCCGGACGGGATTTGCAGGACTTGCTGAAGTGACCCGCAGCTCCGCAGTACAGGCAGAGCTTACCCTCATGACGACGTTGCCGTTCCTCCGGGGACAATCGGGATCGGTTAATCTGCATGAGTCCGTCTGGACTTGGACCCACCGCTTGCCTTGCAGGAGGAAGCCGGAACCTAGAACGATCCGATCGACTACGTTCTCCTCCACGTTCCTGCATCCGGAGATCTACCTTGACACAGAGGGAGATCAATTCCTCTAAAGAATCCGGAAGCTCTCGAGTGACCAACTCGTCCTTCAGGCGATCAGAAAGACCGTTCCAGAAAGCAGCTCTCAGAGCCTCATTATTCCAACGAAGTTCAGAGGCAATGGTTTGGAAATGAACCACATACTGACCCACGGATCGGGAGCCTTGACGGATGCGGAGTAAGTCAGAAGAGGCCGAGGTCATCCTGCCGGGCTCGTCAAAAATTCATCGAAAAAACGTGATGAATTCGGAGTAATTGGAAACCAGTGAATCAGAACGTTCCCATAATGGAGACACCCAGTCCAAGGCAGATCCTTCCAGCAGAGAAATAATATATGCTACCTTGGACCGGTCTGTAGCAAAGTTGTGAGCTAGTAGCTCGAAATGTACCTCGCATTGGTTTAAGAAACCACGACAATTCTTAGGATTCCCATTGTAACGGGATGGCGTAGGCAGCTGAAGGCGCGGAGTGGCACCGGCCGATGGTTGGACATTGCTGGAGGTGGCAAGTGGTGCAGCTACCGGAACTGGTGCCGGAATTACTGAGGCTAGAGACGCCTGAATCTGATCCAGACGTCCGGACAACTCCTGGAGGTACTGCATCACCTGACCTTGTGCCGCTTCCTGACTTTGTACACGGGAAGCCAGGTCCTGGATGGCACTTGTCTGTGTTCCGATTCCCCGGGTCCATGTGGCCTGAGTATACTATCACTGACCTGGTTTGAGGAAGTTGTGGACTCGGGGTTTCTTCCGATGACCGGGAAGTGGAACCGCAACTGGGCCGCAGCAGAGATGGCCGGATGTAAGTCTTCCTCATGCAGGATCTGATCGGCGGACAAGAGGCACGTGCGGACGCTGAAGGTCTCCTGAAAGAGAGAACTTGACAGGTGCTGGTAAATCACGGAGGTGCTTGGAGGCACGGAGGTGCTTGGAGGCACGAATGTGCTGGAGGCACGGAGGTGCTGAGGCACGGAGGTGCTTGGAGGCACGGAGGTGCTTGGAGGCACGAATGTGCTGGAGGCACGGAGGTGCTTGGAGGCACGGATGTGCTGGAGGCACGGAGGTGCTTGGAGGCACGGAGGTGCTTGGAGGCACGGAGGTGCTTGGAGGCACGAATGTGCTGGAGGCACGGAGGTGCTTGGAGGCACGGATGTGCTGGAGGCACGGAGGTGATTGGAGGCACGGAGGTGCTTGTAGGCACGGAGGTGCTGGAGGCACGGAGGTGCTTGGAGGCACGGAGGTGCTTGGAGGCACGGAGGTGCTTGGAGGCACGGAGGTGCTGAGGCACGGAGGTGCTTGGGGGCACGGAGGTGCTTGGAGGCACGGAGGTGCTTGGAGGCACGAATGTGCTGGAGGCACGGAGGTGCTTGGAGGCACGGATGTGCTGGAGGCACGGAGGTGCTTGGAGGCACGGAGGTGCTTGGAGGCACGGAGGTGCTTGGAGGCACGAATGTGCTGGAGGCACGGAGGTGCTTGGAGGCACGGATGTGCTGGAGGCACGGAGGTGATTGGAGGCACGGAGGTGCTTGTAGGCACGGAGGTGCTGGAGGCACGGAGGTGCTTGGAGGCACGGAGGTGCTTGGAGGCACGGAGGTGCTTGGTGGCACGGAGGTGCTGGAGGCACGGAGGTGCTTGGAGGCACGGAGGTGCTGGAGGCACAGAGGTGCTTGGAGGCACGGAGCACTGGAGATCACAGGTACAGTTGAACGATGATACTCAGGCGCCGGAGCACTGCCCGGCGTCTGAATTTAAACTTCCCGCCAGGGCCTGATTGGAGGACGGGCCGATGACGTCACCCGCAACTCCCGAGGATGTCGGACGTGAAGGCCTGCTAGACGGAGCGCCGGACGCCGGGACCCGCCAGCGAGGACGGCCGCACGGAGACCCAGCGCGCCCGGAGAGGTAAGTATGAAGACCGCGGCGCCGTGACCGACGCCGGAATCCTGACCGCCACAATCCCGACATATTCTCCTTCCGTGGGTGTCCACGACACCCATAGAGGGAGAATATAATAGTGTGCCGAGCGTAGCGAGCGAAGCGAGCCTGCAAGGGGCTGCGTTCCGCTCCCCACCCCTGTCGGGATTGTGCGGTCGGGATTCCGGCGTCGGGATTTCGTCCGCCGGGATCCCATCCAGCGGGATTACGTACTGATCCCGTTTGGTCTGTGTGAGATTAGCACCATTATTAAGGTTCTGCTTCCCCTAATTCATCCACTCTGTATTAAACTCCACCACTTCAGTTTAAACTCTGCCCATTTTGGGGTCCACAAATTAGAGCATACTGTAGTTGTCTACCCTCCCTCATCCTGTAGGAGACTCCGTGAAATAGCGGTAATCTCCCTTAGTGGTCCATCTATCTCCCTGATTGCACCTTACCCCCATTATGCAGCTGTTACTGGGGAGGGAAAAAATACATCAGAGATACATACATTCACATGGGCTCATCAGTGCCATTTCCCTGCATTGGTTATAAAGCACAATAATCCCTATGGCTACATGTATTTTAAAGGTTTCTCATGGCCACTTACAGCATTTGGAACCTCTTGTAAAACACAATACACTAACAAATCCTGAAACATATCAGTGTCTTTTCTTCATCAAGTAGATCTTACTAACTTTGCGGCTCATTTACATTTGGATGTAAGTCATGTTTATGACATGCCCCTCAAATGTAGCCGTACATGTCTGCACTGATAGGTGTTAAGCGGTCCATACACCTACAGATTTATTGTTAAATCTGGCTGGTTAGAATGAAAATCTGGTAATGGATGAGGGCAAATGGCAATTGACCATTTGCTCCCAAACACTGGAATGCAGACGAAAATGGTCAATTAGACAAATTTGTTAAATCCACGTCCATTTTTGTCAGTTTTACGGTATTTAGGAGCAAATGAACACCTGTCATTTGCGCTCATCCATTACCAGGTTTTCATTCCAACCGTCCAGATCGGACAATAAATCTTTAGGTGTATGGGCAGCATTACTTTCACAATCTCCCTGAAATGCTTTTTCAAAAGTAGGCAAGTATGAATTAGGGACAGTAGTGAGGTATCTAGATTTACTAGTTGGAGAACACATACTACCTGCTACTATAGCCGAGCGTATTAATGTATTCTGGGTCTAATTCAGAAGTGGTTGGAGAGGGCATCGCAGCTGTTTACTTGGAAGCAGCAGCGACGCATAGATATGGTAATGCAGCAGGAGGGGTCAGGTATAAGTAGATGCCTCCTGCATGCACGTGTGATCCAGTACTTCATCCAAGGACACAGCATGGATCACCTGTGACACCATATGCCGACTGTGTGACCCATGGCCACCACAGCTCCTACCCAGAGGTCAGGAAATCTCTGTCTTCCGACGGAGAACCTGGCCTCAGCACTCCCACAAAACAGAGGCAACACAGATCACTGCCCCCACGCATCACCGCCCCCAAGTGGCTGCAGACTGTCAATCACTTGATGTCTACAGCCGTTCTGCTTCCGATGACGCAGGACCTGTGCTGCACATGCACAGTACGGGTCCTGCACCCGCACAAAGTACCGAACATTGGGTCAGCAACGTCGGGATCTGAATCAGGCTCAATGTGCCCAGCTGAGACTACTGTGTTATGCCTGGGCTCAGTTACACTTACTTCCACAGGAAGAGAACCTTTTTTGTTATTGGTTATACTGTCCGATAGGCCAGTGGTAAAAGGTCAACAATGCGCAGAGGAATGTTACATATGCTATTGATACATACAGTATAGAATAAATAATAGTGCCTAGACTTAACAAAAATAGCAATCCAAAGAGAAAAATAAGTCATGGCTGTGCCTCCTAATTATAGTGCAATATCTCTACCATTGTCGAATACCCTAATTTGGGAGGCAATCAATTTACCGGTTGTCGGGATCTTGGTGGTCAGAATACCAATGCCGGAATCCTGACCACTGACAATGCCGACAGCTGGAATACCGGCGCACAGGGGCTATTCCCACTCGTGGGTGTCCACGACGACACCCATAGAGTGAGAATAGATCCTGTGGCGAGTGCAGCGAGCTGCCGAGCCTGCTGCATGGCGATCGAATCGCGCCTGCAAGGGGACTCGTAGCGCTTGTCCCCGCTGCAGGCATTCTGGCAGGTGGGATGCCCCTATCGGGATAACAACAGCCAGCCAGTGGCGGAACTACCGGCAGTGCAAGCAGTGCCTTGCACTGGGACCCACCGCTATCAAGGGGCCCAAAGCCAGCGGCGTTTAAACTCTTCAGTGGCATGCCTGGAAAATTTCCGGGGTCAGCTGCGCTGTGCAGACTGGCAATCCCAGAAATTTTCCAGGCATGCCAGTGCTCTCCCTCTCCCCTCCCTCCTCCTTACTCCACTCGGCCGGCCCGGTGGATGACGAGATCACGTCATGACGCGATCGCGTCATTCCAGAAAACTCTGCCAGCCGAACGGAGTACAGGAGAGGAAGGAGGAGGGAAGGGGAGAGGATTATAGTGCTGGCGGGCTAGGGCCCACCAGCAGATGCTAGGGATGGCCATCGGTGGGTTATCCATCGATGGTCACCATCAATGGATAACATTGATGGTCAGTAGCCATCCCTAGCTACCCATAGGCAACGAGCATTCCCTAGGCAACGAGCATTCCCTGTGGTAACGAGCATGGATCCCAGAGCATAAAACCCCTGGGAAAAAGCATGACACAACATGTACAACCCCTGGCAATGCGCATGAACCCCTGGCAACGCGCATGTAAAAATATCTAAACTGGCACTGTGGGGGCATATCTAGCACTGTGGGGGCATTTCTGGCACTATGAGGACATATCTGGCACCATGGGGGGCATGTGTATCTGGCAATGTGGGGGCATATCTGGCAACGTGGGGGAATATGTGTATCTGGCACTCTGGGGGCATATCTAGCACTGTGGGGGTATGTGTATTTGGCAATGTGGGGGCATATCTGGCACCGTGGGGGAATATGTGTATCTGGCACTCTGGGGGCATATCTAGTACTGTGGGGGCATGTGTATTTGGCAATGTGGGGGCATATCTGGCACCGTGGGGGAATATGTGTATCTGGCATTGTGGGGGCATGTGTATTTGGCATTGTGGGGGCATATCTGGCACTATGATGGCATATCTGGCACCGTGGGGGAATATGTGTATCTGGCACTGTGGAGGCATGTGTATCTGGCAATGTGGGGGCATATCTGGCACTGCAGGGGCATATGTGTATGTGGCACCATGGGGGCATATCTGGCACTGTGGGGGCATATATGTATCTGGCACTGTGCGGGCATATCTGGCACTGTGGGGGCATATGTGTATCTGGCACTGCACTATTTAGGTCATAAGTGTACTACGCCCACTGGCGTGTGCAGCACATTTTATTAGGGGGTGCACCGTGGAAGGGGTGTGTCTAGCACCGCCTTTTGGGCGTGTCTAGCACCATCTATTGATGGTCAACGCATATAAAATATCCACCTTTGTACCAATCCTAATAAAGCAGATACATTGTCAGATGTTGTGGTGTGCACCAAACAAGCACCCCTGATGGCACTCATGCAATTACACTGCTCCTCCTCAGCCTGGTCTGGCTCCCCCTCTCTTTCCCCTGCAAGCTGTAGCAGCTTACTTACAAGTCAGTCACTCACTGACACTGACAGTCACAGACTAGTTACTGCTGCTGCTGGAAAAACAAGTGACCTGTCAATGCTGCTGCCGGCCGTCTGCCAGTATTGAATTTGTCTTCCTAAGAGGAACGCTGGCTGCATGCTGCTCCTCATCAGTGGCTGGCGTTGGCATAGCATAGAAGGAGAGAGGTGGGCGTGTGACGGATGGGCGTGCGAGCAGCATGACGTAATCACATCACATCACACTGTTTTTGTACATGGAGGTGGAGCTGGGAATTTGAAAGCCGGCGGCAGTGGCACCCTTGATTAACCCAGGCGTCCGGCCAGTAATGCAGTCCTGCAGGGTGCAGCGCAGAGGGGACGGTAATCAGCCTGCTCGGCAATCGCTGCATCAGGCATGTGAGATCGGGGTGCCAGACATTAGGGGGTGCCCGGCACCCCCCCTGCGCACACCTATGGCTACGCCCCCATTTTCATTGGCCACGTCCAATGTGGCATGCATGTTTTGCGATGCGCGGGTAAGTACAACTAACAATTTTTTTCTACTTGCACCACTGTGTATATGTATATATATATATATATATATATATATATATATATATACTCCTCATACTGATCCGGCACTCTCCTCTCCCACTGGGTCCTGGCTCCGGTGCCCTCCTCAGGGAATAGGTACCCTTCTATAATCTCCTCAAACAGGCGGCACTCAGAGGCTGTATAAATGGTGAAAACGTCCAGTGCTTTATTTCAACATTTCGGGGGTCAAGCCCCCGTCTTCAGGAAAACACACTACAACAGTGACAATACATGATGTGACAACCTTTAAATAACTCACCCCTCCCCGGAGGCTGGCGTTTCTTGGAGGGGTGAGTTATTTAAAGGTTGTCACATGTACTGTCACTGTTGTAGTGTATTTTCCTGAAGACGGGGGCTTGACCCCCGAAACGTTGAAATAAAGCACTGGACGTTTTCACCATTTATACAGCCTCTGAGTGCCGCCTGTTTGAGGAGGTTATATATATATATATATATATATATATAATACGGGAGCATGCAAAGGATCCCTAATTTGGACTTGGGGGGGAGGGTGGTGGACTTGGACGGAATGAGAGGTGGGCCCAAAGCATTTTGTTGCACCTGGGCCCACCGCTCGCTAGTTCCGCCACTGCAGCCAGCATCCCGTTCACCGTGAATACATGTATTCCCCTAATGTACAGTCCGTAGAGCAATAACTTTGTTGCAGACATTATTAATAGCTACGCAGTGATGAAAGTTGGCATTCGCAGGTCACAGAAATAGATGTGGATCCCACACATGGTCCCTGGGATATTCCTGGCTGGCAGACATGAATGAGTAACAGATCAATAGAGCCACACCTACAGTAGTTGTTTCTGATCCAGTTTTTATATATGACAGAAGTGGTCCCTGCCTAGCTGTACCCCAACAACTAGGTAAATAGCTCTTCTGGCAGTCACTCACTGCAGTAAATAGTAGTCCTCTGTGGTTGTGCGTAACCCCTTCACTGCCCCAGCAAGCACTGCCCATCAGAGGGTTCTGTGTGTGGCACTGACTGGCATCCAATCCCTACAACCATAATTGGTCATTTCCTCACTTCCTATTCTGGAAGCTGGAAGCGATCTATGTAATTATAATGCTGCTTTTGGTAAAAAAAAAAAAAAAAAAATTAAATAAATATGGATGTTGCAACAGTGTGGGATAAGCTGGAAATGCTGTAGGGTTTGAGATAATAACAAGCTGTCTTCCCAATGTGCTTGTTGGAATATAATCCTGCAGTTTCTAAAAGTGACTGTACACTTTGCCTACCGGCTGCCTGAATGCGTTGTTCTACACAGTGTATTCTTATTTAGACACGCCAAGGTTACATATTGCCTGCAGACATGGACTGGAAGTTACAGCTCACATATATAGAGGTCACGATTTTTTTTTTTTGTACATAGCATATTAATGGTGTTATTCATTATTAAACAATAATATACAGACTATATACTGCTAGCCATAGTGGTTACTACTACAAACAGGCAAGTAAAGAAATGATTTAATAATGTGTACCAAATGTTATTACCGCGCGCTTACTTGCACAGTGTACAAAAGGCAAAGACCAGGTACTAGAGTTCTCAGGTTTCTTGGTCACTGAAATCATTATTTCACTGAAACAAAGCAGTATGATCTTTGACCCTCAGGTTAGCAATGAATACATTCTGATTTACAGACCATAGGCCTGGTCTCTCTCCTCCTCCTCATATTGCTGCAATCTCTGCCAATCTTTCTCATTCCTCTTACACCCAGAGCCAACAGGAGAAGGCCTCTAAAAGTGGGAGAGCCAAGGAAGGAAAATTCCTTTCTTCCTGGGTTATTATCAATGGCCCCTATTCTTTTCCCTCATTCTTTGCAGCAATGATAGATCCTGACAAATAAAGACTATAACTGTGCAAACACAGGGAGCTACTGGGGGAGGGAAGAGAACGGAGAATTTGCTTCCTATCTGCTAGCGTTCATCTGAGGTTTCAGAAACAAACAAAAAAAGTGTTTGTGGGGGGAAATGGATTTTCGGGAAGCGGTTGTTAGCTCAGAAGCTGGCACTTCCACACTCAGACATGCCTGCTGAGGCAGCAGGATGGCACAGCCACAGAACAATGACCTTATTGAGCGGCCTTTCTCTAGCAGAGAGGAAAGGGAGCACTAGTCCTGCTCCAGCAGGGTGAGACTGCAAGGCAGCAGGATTCACTGACCCCAGCGATTCGGCAGATGGGCCCCACATTTCAGGATAATTCAACCTCCAGCACACAAGGAACCCATTACTTTTCTAAGCGAGTATGTTAACCCCCACGGTGCTTGGGGGCCTGGCGTAGAATTATACAGTTTCCAGATGAGTAGTAACGGCTGTATTTTAAGACATACAATTAGCAGAGGAGCAGTAAAAACAACCCGGACCCATGATAGCATGTTCAAAAGTATTTTTATCTTAAACATTCAAAGAGAAATGAGAAATTATTTTTTGGGGGGGGAATTTCGTCTACGAGAAAAAAAATTGCCGTATACATTCGCACAATAAACTAATTTCATTGGATTTATTATGTCTTTAAATAGTACACCTACAGTTTTTATTTGTCTGGTAATGTTGAAGGGAAGATGCTATAAACGAAAAGCTTTTTAATATTACTTTCTCGGAAAGGTTTTTCTCGCCATTTATTTGCAATTAAATAGACAAACATAATTTCCTGGTATATCATTTGTTGGCGAGTCTTCAAATGGAAACCATCATGAAAAGAGTATGGGGGAAATGTATCAAATCTTGGCTCAGCTCCTGACAATTTTCAAACACAGCCTGTGAAACATGGCAGAAGCTGACAGGCTGGTACTTTATCTATCTTGACTTTCTCTCTATAAGGTTTGATACATGTCCCCGTCTATCTGAACAAAACAGATATATGGCACAGTGAATTATATATAGCTGTAAGACCCTGTTCAGAAGGTACCCCTGATGTCAAATAATGGGTTTGGCCATTGTTAGTGATAACATAAACCCTACCAGGCTGGAATTTCATAGGTTCTGTCCAAAATGGGAGAATTTTCCACCATGTGTGAGTTATATTGTCTATTGAATTAATTAATACCAGCCCTTTTAATATTATCCAAGCTTTACTTAATCTGAAAGTTATTGTGTAGTTGTTTAAAAGACCTCAATTTATGAAGTTACAGAGTATAATGGGGCAGATTTATTAAGCCTGGGGATGTGATAAAGTGGAAGGTGATAACACACCAGACAATCAGCTCCTAACATCTATGTTACAGGCTTGGTTTGAAAAATGGCAGTTAGGAGCTGACTGGCTGGTGCTTTATCACTTTCCACTTATCACTTCACCAGGCTTAATAAATCTGCCCCAATGTTTTTAAGGCTCTCTCATACACCAAGCTAGGGTTTTTAGGATGTGTAGGGGCAGATGTATTAACATGGAGAAGGCATAAGGAAATGATAAACCAGTGAGATGTGCAAGGTGATAAAGGCACCAGCCAATCAGCTCCAATATGTAAATGAACAGTTAGGATCTGATTGGCTGGTGCCTTTATCACCTTGCACATATCACTGTTTATCACTTCCTTATGCCTTCTCCAGGTTAATATATCTGCCCCATAGACTGATGCCTTCTATATTAATTTCTGAGAATAGGCCTCTAGAAAATAAGAATTTACTTACCGATAATTCTATTTCTCGGAGTCCGTAGTGGATGCTGGGGTTCCTGAAAGGACCATGGGGAATAGCGGCTCCGCAGGAGACAGGGCACAAAAAAGTAAAGCTTTACTAGGTCAGGTGGTGTGCACTGGCTCCTCCCCCTATGACCCTCCTCCAGACTCCAGTTAGGTACTGTGCCCGGACGAGCATACACAATAAGGGAGGCATTTTGAATCCCGGGTAAGACTCATACCAGCCACACCAATCACACCGTACAACTTGTGATCTAAACCCAGTTAACAGTATGACAACAGAAAGGGCCTCTTAAAGATGGCTCCTTAACAATAACCCGAATTAGTTAACAATAACTATGTACAAGTATTGCAGATAATCCGCACTTGGGATGGGCGCCCAGCATCCACTACGGACTCCGAGAAATAGAATTATCGGTAAGTAAATTCTTATTTTCTCTATCGTCCTAAGTGGATGCTGGGGTTCCTGAAAGGACCATGGGGATTATACCAAAGCTCCCAAACGGGCGGGAGAGTGCGGATGACTCTGCAGCACCGAATGAGAGAACTCCAGGTCCTCCTTTGCCAGGGTATCAAATTTGTAAAATTTTACAAACGTGTTCTCCCCCGACCACGTAGCTGCTCGGCAGAGTTGTAATGCCGAGACCCCTCGGGCAGCCGCCCAAGATGAGCCCACCTTCCTTGTGGAGTGGGCTTTTACAGTTTTAGGCTGTGGCAGGCCTGCCACAGAATGTGCAAGTTGAATTGTGTTACAAATCCAACGAGCAATCGACTGCTTAGAAGCAGGTGCGCCCAACTTGTTGGGTGCATACAATATAAACAGCGAGTCAGATTTTCTGACTCCAGCCGTCCTTGCAATGTATATTTTTAAGGCTCTGACAACGTCCAACAACTTGGAGTCCTCCAAGTCGCTAGTGGCCGCAGGCACCACAATAGGTTGGTTCAGATGAAATGCTGATACCACTTTAGGGAGAAAATGCGGACGAGTCCGCAGTTCTGCCCTATCCGAATGGAAGATTAGATAAGGACTTTTATAAGATAAAGCCGCCAATTCAGATACTCTCCTGGCAGAGGCCAGGGCTAGTAACATAGTCACTTTCAATGTGAGATATTTCAAATCCACCTTTTTCAATGGTTCAAACCAATGGGATTTGAGGAAATCTAAAACTACATTTAGATCCCACGGTGCCACCGGAGGCACCACAGGAGGCTGTATATGCAGTACTCCCTTGACAAAAGTCTGGACCTCAGGGACAGAGGCCAATTCTTTTTGGAAGAATATTGACAGGGCCGAAATTTGAACCTTAATGGATCCCAATTTGAGACCCATAGATAATCCTGATTGCAGGAAATGTAGGAAACGACCCAGTTGGAATTCCTCCGTCGGAACCCTCCGATCCTCGCACCACGCTACATATTTTCGCCAAATGCGGTGATAATGTTTCACGGTGACTTCCTTCCGTGCCTTAATCAAGGTAGGAATGACTTCTTCTGGAATGCCTTTCCCTTTTAGGATCTGGCGTTCAACCGCCATGCCGTCAAACGCA
The DNA here is from genome assembly GCF_028390025.1 of Pseudophryne corroboree. Classification (NCBI taxonomy): domain Eukaryota; kingdom Metazoa; phylum Chordata; class Amphibia; order Anura; family Myobatrachidae; genus Pseudophryne; species Pseudophryne corroboree. The sequence continues at coordinate 132,976,636 of NC_086455.1, read as the reverse complement.
GCCGCGGTAAGTCTTGAAAAAGACAGGGACCCTGCTGTAGCAGGTCCCTTCTCAGAGGTAGAGGCCACGGTTCGTCCGTGAGCATCTCTTGAAGTTCCGGATACCAAGTCCTTCTCGGCCAATCCGGAACCACTAGTATTGTTCTTACTCTTCTTTGCCGTATGATCTTCAATACCTTTGGTATGAGCGGCAGAGGAGGAAACACATACACTGACTGGTACACCCAAGGAGTTACCAGTGCGTCCACAGCTATTGCCTGTGGATCTCTTGACCTGGCGCAATATTTGTCCAGTTTCTTGTTGAGGCGAGACGCCATCATGTCTACAATTGGTCTTTCCCAACGGTCTATTAACATGTTGAAGACTTCTGGATGTAGACCCCACTCTCCCGGATGAAGATCGTGTCTGCTGAGGAAGTCTGCTTCCCAGTTGTCCACGCCCGGGATGAACACTGCTGACAGTGCTATCACGTGATTCTCCGCCCAGCGAAGAATCTTGGCAGCTTCTGCCATTGCACTCCTGCTTCTTGTGCCGCCCTGCCTGTTTACATGGGCGACCGCCGTGATGTTGTCCGACTGAATCAACACCGGCTTTCCTTGCAGGAGAAGTTCCGCCTGGCTTAGAGCATTGTAGATTGCTCTTAGTTCCAGAATGTTTATGTGAAGAGACTTTTCCAGACTCGTCCATACTCCCTGGAAGTTTCTTCCTTGTGTGACTGCTCCCCAGCCTCTCAGGCTGGCGTCCGTGGTCACCAGGATCCAATCCTGAATGCCGAATCTGCGGCCTTCTAATAGGTGAGCCTTCTGCAACCACCACAGAAGTGACACCCTTGTCTTTGGTGACAGGGTTATTCGCAGGTGCATCTGCAGATGCGACCCTGACCATTTGTCCAACAGATCCCTTTGGAATATTCTTGCATGGAATCTGCCGAATGGAATTGCTTCGTAAGAAGCCACCATTTTTCCCAGGACTCTTGTGCATTGATGTACAGACACTTTTCCTGGTTTTAGGAGGTTCCTGACCAGATCGGATAACTCCTTGGCTTTTTCCTCTGGAAGGAAAACCTTTTTCTGAACCGTGTCCAGAATCATTCCTAGGAACAGCAGACGAGTTGTCGGGATTAAATGGGATTTTGGAATATTCAGAATCCACCCGTGTTGTCTTAGCACCTCTTGAGATAGTGCTAAAGCTGTCTCCAGCTGTTCTCTGGACCTTGCCCTTATTAGGAGATCGTCCAAGTATGGGATAACTAATACGCCTTTTCTTCGAAGAAGAATCATCATCTCGGCCATTACCTTGGTAAAGACCCGAGGCGCCGTGGACAATCCGAACGGCAGCGTCTGAAACTGATAGTGACAGTTTTGAACAATGAACCTGAGGTACCCCTGGTGTGCGGGGTAAATCGGAACGTGTAGATACGCATCCTTGATGTCCAAGGATACCATAAAGTCCCCTTCTTCCAGGTTCGCTATCACTGCTCTGAGTGACTCCATCTTGAACTTGAACTTTTTTATGTAGAGGTTCAAGGACTTCAGATTTAGAATAGGCCTTACCGAGCCATCCGGCTTCGGTACCACAAATAGAGTGGAATAATACCCCTTTCCTTGTTGTAATAGGGGTACTTTGACTATCACCTGCTGAGCGTACAGCTTGTGAATGGCTTCCAACACCCTCTCCCTTTCGGAAGAGACGGTTGGTAAGGCAGACTTCAGGAAACGATGAGGAGGATCCGTCTCTAATTCCAACCTGTACCCCTGAGATATTATCTGCAGGATCCAGGGGTCTACCTGCGAGTGAGCCCACTGCGCGCTGTAATTTTTGAGACGGCCCCCCACTGTCCCCGAGTCCGCTTGAGAGGCCCCAGCGTCATGCTGAGGTTTTTGCAGGAGCCGGGGAGGGCTTCTGTTCCTGGGAAGGAGCTGCCTGTTGGTGTCTCTTCCCTCTTCCTCTGCCTCGTGGCAGGTACGACAAGCCCTTTGCTCTCTTATTTTTGTAGGAGCGAAAAGGCTGCGGTTGAAAGGTCGGTGCCTTTCTCTGTTGGGGAGTGACTTGAGGTAAAAAAGTGGATTTCCCGGCAGTAGCCGTGGCCACCAAGTCTGATAGACCAACTCCAAATAACTCCTCCCCTTTATACGGCAAAACCTCCATGTGACGTTTTGAATCCGCATCGCCTGTCCACTGTCGTGTCCATAAGGCTCTTCTGGCTGAAATGGACATAGCACTCACCCGAGATGCCAGTGTGCAAATATCCCTCTGTGCATCACGCATATAGATAAATGCATCCTTTATTTGTTCTAACGACAGTAAAACATTGTCCCTATCTAGGGTATCAATATTTTCAATCAGGGATTCTGACCAAACTACTCCAGCACTGCACATCCAGGCAGTTGCTATAGCTGGTCGTAGTATAACACCTGCATGTGTGTATATATTCTTTTGAATAACTTCCATCTTTCTATCTGATGGATCCTTAAGTGCGGCCGTCTCAGGAGAGGGTAACGCCACTTGTTTGGATAAGCGTGTGAGCGCCTTGTCCACCTTAGGGGGTGTTTCCCAGCGCGCCCTAACCTCTGGCGGGAAAGGGTATAATGCCAATAACTTTTTTGAAATTATCAACTTTTTATCAGGAGCAACCCACGCTTCATCACACACGTCATTTAATTCTTCTGATTCAGGAAAAACTGTTTGTAGTTTTTTCACACCATACATAATACCCTGTTTTACGGTATCTGTAGTATCAGCTAAATGTAACGTCTCCTTCATTGCCAAAATCATATAACGTGTGGCCCTACTGGAAAATACGTTTGAATTTCTACCGTCGTCACTGGAATCAGTGCCCGTGTCTGGGTCTGTGTCGACCGACTGAGGCAAAGGGCGTTTTACAGCCCCTGACGGTGTTTGAGGCGCCTGGACAGGCATTAATTGATTGTCCGGCCGCCTCATGTCCTCAACTGACTGTTTAAGGGAAGATAAACCATCACGTAATTCCACAAATAAAGGCATCCATTCTGGTGTCGACCCCCTGGGGGGTGACATCTGCATATTTGGCAATTGCTCCGCCTCCACACCAATATCGTCCTCATACATGTCGACACCACGTACCGACACACACCGCAAACTCACAGGGAATGCTCTAATGAAGACAGGACCCACTAGCCCTTTTGGGGAGACAGAGGGAGAGTCTGCCAGCACACACCACAAAGCGCTATATATACAAGGGATATCCTTATATTAAGTGCTCCCTTATAGCTGCTTTAATATATATATATATAGCCATTAATGTGCCCCCCCTCTCTGTTTTACCCTGTTTCTGTAGTGCAGTGCAGGGGAGAGACCTGGGAGCCGTTCTGACCAGCGGAGCTGTGACAGAAAATGGCGCCGTGTGCTGAGGAGATAGGCCCCGCCCCTTTTTCGGCGGGTTCTTCTCCCGCTATTTTTCCAGTCAGGCAGGGGTTAAATATCTCCATATAGCCCCTATGGGCTATATGTGAGGTATTTTTAGCCTTGTATAAGGTTTATATTTGCCTCTCAGAGCGCCCCCCCCCAGCGCTCTGCACCCTCAGTGACTGCCCAGTGAAGTGTGCTGAGAGGAAAATGGCGCACAGCTGCAGTGCTGTGCGCTACCTTATGAAGACTGAGGAGTCTTCAGCCGCCGGTTTCCGGACCTCTTCACGCTTCAGCATCTGCAAGGGGGTCGGCGGCGCGGCTCCGGGACCGGACTCCACGGCTGGGCCTGTGTTCGATCCCTCTGGAGCTAATGGTGTCCAGTAGCCAAGCAGCAAATCCACTCTGCATGCAGGTGAGTTTACTACTTTCCCCCTAAGTCCCACGTTGCAGTGATCCTGTTGCCAGCAGGACTCACTGTAAAGAAAAAAAACCTAAACTAAACTTTCTCTAAGCAGCTCTTTAGGAGAGCCACCTAGATTGCACCCTTCTCGTTCGGGCACAAAATCTAACTGGAGTCTGGAGGAGGGTCATAGGGGGAGGAGCCAGTGCACACCACCTGACCTAGTAAAGCTTTACTTTTTTGTGCCCTGTCTCCTGCGGAGCCGCTATTCCCCATGGTCCTTTCAGGAACCCCAGCATCCACTTAGGACGATAGAGAAATGGCAATTCCATATATATGGTCTTTTGTCTCTCTAGGTTGTATTCCACAGCACATTTCACCAGCATTTGCTGTCAAAAGACAGAGAAACCATAAGACTTTTCACACATCTTTACAAACTTAGGGGTCTATTTACTAAGCCTTGAATGGAGATAAAGTTCACAGGGATAAAGTACCAGCCAATCAGCTCCTAACTGCCATGTCACAAGCTGTGTTTAAAAAATGACAGGAGTTGGTTGGCTGGTATCTCCATCCACTTTATCTCAATCCAAAGTTAAGTAAATAGACCCCATATTGCACTGTATCAAAGCCAACATCTGCTAACTGCCACATGTTGGTGCCAGAGAACGCTGCTCCCATTCAGTGGAGGCTTCTTCAATGGTGTGTTCACGTTTCTTGACAGCAGGTAAGTATTCCCTCCACAGCAGTACTGAACACATTATACTGCCAGCAGCCATAATTGTGTACTCCAAGTGTTGTTAGTGGACTCTGATCTGTACCAGTTCCCAGCTTACATACCATTTGTGGTTCTTGCTTAAATACCCTGACCTTGTGTAGTTTGGCCACTTTTTATCTTCCAAATTTGTACTTAGTTTTCTCCACCTCATTACCACCCCAACTTGTCCTAACAATTTCTACAGTGACTCATGTTCTACACCACCTACCGCCATCCAGTCACACCTGGGTCACAACCTGTGTGTCACTTTGAGCTTAGTCCAATTTCCCATGCAGAGGTCCCTAGTGCAGACCGGTGGCATGTTAGACTCACCACCTCTGTTCCCCTCTGGTACTAATCCTGGCTTGTCAGTAAGGATCTTTATATTTTCCAGTGTAGCACGGACGGTTAATGGAGTCTGCAGGATATGCGTGTGGTATAGAAGATGTACACTGTCTGCAATGTAAGGTCAACTGGTCGGCATGACATGACCATGACCAACTTAAAGTACTAGGTCTCTGCCATAGCCCTCTCCATCTAAGGCATATATTCAATTGAGGTCGGATCCGACAAAGCACTATTCAATGAACGGCCAAATCCGAGAGGATTTAGCTGTTCTCGACAATGTCATTCCGACATTTTTTAAAGTCGGAATGACATTTTTGAAAACTACATTTTCGGAAACGGGGCCAAAAACTGTTGAATTTAGCCACGTTTCCGACAGAAGCACGCGGATTGGCGGCTATTACGCCAATCCACGTGCTTTCCAACAAGTCGGAATTAGGGGTCCATTGAATAGGTCGGAACCCCTGCCGACCTAAAATAGTTGGAAGCTGTCATCTTTCCGACAAGACATCAGTTTTCAACTTCAATTGAATATACCCCTATATCACTCACGGCCGCGTCATATCTTTCTCAATGCCCCTCTATATATGTCTCATTGCACTCTTTAAAACTCTTACTGACCCTCCATAGCTCTCATTGCCCCTTCCATAGCTCTCTCATTGCCCCCTTCACATACTTGCCTACTCTCCACATGTTGCAGGGAGAATTATGATTTCTCAGGTAGTCCTCCACAACCCGGAACTGTTAGCAGATCTCCCACATCCCGCCCGCTTCCTAGTGAATATGGTAGGATGGGGAGATTATACATGGCATATTGGCATTGTCTGGAGGGGGCTTGGATAAATAAAGCGGATTCACATCATTTACAGTGACGCAACAATCAAGTCCCGCCCTCCAAAGTGGTAAGCTGCATCTCCTCTCCGGGCAATCCATATCTCTCAATGTCCCCTCCATGGGGGTCATGTAATAGCTTCCAATTTCATGGAACAGGCGGGATTTTAGTGGGATTCTTGCTAAATGTAAAGCTTTAATCAGTTATAAATCAGAACATGACAATTTAGATTTAGCGTTGATCTCGCTGAAATCCTGTCTGTTACATGAAATCAGAAGCCATTACATAAACCCCCCCATAGTTCTCTCATTAGGGCAGATGTACTAATATTGGTTGCCATAGGCAAATTCTCCACAGGCTCACTTCTCCACTCTTTCACTGCTTCATGAATAGACCCCAAAGTACCAACCAACCAGCTCCTAACTGCCATGTTACAGGAGGTATTTGAAAGATGTCAGGAGCTGACTGGTTGACACTTTAGCTCTCTCGCTAGAGGCCCATACACACTAGCCGATTTTGAGCTCAAAGTAGCTCACTTTTGGCTTTTTGAGCTACTTTGAGCTCAAACTCGACCAGTGTGTATGGCCGGGCGATGAGCGGTGAGTGCTGATGCTTGTTCCCGCATCATCACTGGCCGCCGCCGCCCGTCAGGCTGTCTGAACAGCCGAGTGAAGCACTTTCCACAGTCTCCTACTGTGGAAAGTGGTCCCCCCCCCTCCCCCCCCCCCCCCCCCCTGTGAACATCCCTGGGCACAGGGAAAATCGCTCAGTGTGTATCCACTGAGCTATTTTCCTGCCAGCGATGTTCACATCATCGCTTTGCATACACGTTGGGCAAAAACGCCCAGTGTGTGTGCACCTTGAGTCTTAGTACATCTGCCCTATTGCCTCTTCACATCCTCTGAAAACCATACCTTTAGTTGTCAGGTTTCTGCTACCGCACCCACTCAGCTGTGCTCTCCTGTGACACTCCCCGTCAGACAGGAAGTGAACATAGATACTTCCTCTTTGAGCATTGAGTTGTGTGACTGAATGACTGACTCCTCAGATCACTGTCTGAGGAGTCAGATTAGTTGATAACTTTCTGTTTCCCATGTTGGTATCCCTGCTAACGATCCCATCAACTACAGGACCTGGGGCTCAAGTCCTGCCAGCCGACCTGCCCCTAGTTTTGCTTCCGAGAAAAATATTTCTTCACCAATGAAGAACAGTACACAAATCAAGCCATCCGAACCACTCCCCATAGACTCCCCATTTACACCTCCATACGGTCACTTCCCGTCTATCACTTTTCCATGAAATCCTCATTGCAAGCAAGATCACAGCTGCACCATCGCACATATGCATTGCAATCGCAACACATGCGCTGTCTGCCGACAGTCGCCCCGTTCCGTGATAATAGTCCATTGCGTATGGGGTAGATAAACTATCTGTCGGTTTTTCAAAGCCACCAATGATCAATGGCTTTGACCGATGTATTTCAGACGGCACTAGTAATTAATGCTAAATCAGGATTGTTTAACACAGATTACAGTTGCCACTAGCAACTTTGAAAACTGACAGATAGCAAATCTACCCCATCCTTTGCTGCTGGTTTCCCTGTCATTTTTTTTTATTTTTTAAATGGAATTCATCAGAACTCAGTCAAAAAAATGATCAACGTCCAATTAGAAAAATCAGCGCAGCTTACTGCAAATGAAACATAAACAGATGGGGTGATTACTATGCCCCCACTGAAAATGTTTATATTACAGGTATGTTTTTCTAAGCATGTTTAAAGGTAAGAGTTCTCAAGCAGCTGCAATTCATGCATACTATGTTCATGCCGGGTTCATACAACCCCCATTGTTTGTTCCTATATGCATTCATGGAATTTTTCTTTGAAAGCAAGTTATCTGGACTCATTGACTCTCATTGGGATCCATATGTACTTCATTAGTCTAACTCAAGTATTCGCTCAGCTAGTTAGTATTTGAAGTCTTAATGTGTTTACATTTTTGTAACTTTATTTTAATTCATGCTGAATTGTGTGCATCAAACCGACAGTGAGAAAAACAGCACATTATTAAAGTGTTCATGTATTAAATATCCTGTATAATAGAAGGCTTATGCTGTTCCTCATCTCTATGGTGGGAATTCAAGTGTTTTGCGTGCCGGCGACCACTAGGTGGTGGCCGTCGGAGCGATTCCATTGTTTGAGCGCACACAGCCGACATTGCTGTTATGTTGTTCGGTCATTTTGACGGACTGGTAACTAGTGGGGGTAGAAAATGGCAAAACATGAAATGTAAATTGCATACGTTTTGTACTACTTTGGTTATAACTGTATCACACCGTCCATGATATGTTGAAATGAATCACATTTTAGAACTGTTCACGTGACCAGTGCACTGTGGGGGTCATTCCGAGTTGATCGCTCGCTAGCAACTTTTTGCAGCGCTGCGATCAGGTTAAATCTTGTCAAAACTGCGCATGCGTATGCACCGCAATGTGCAGGCGCGTCTTACGGGTACAAAGAGGATCAGTGGTGGGCGATGGATTTAGCGAAGAATCCATTCGCACAGCCGATCGCAAGGTGATTGACAGAAAGAGGGCGTTTATGGGTGTCAACTGACTGTTTTCTGGGAGTGTTTGTAAAAACGCAGGTGTGTCCAAGCGTTTGCAGGGCGGGTGTCTGACGTCAATTCCGGGACCAAAAAGACTGAAGTGATCGCAGCGGCTGAGTAAGTCCAGAGCTACTCAGAAACTGCCAAAAACTTTTTTGTGCCGTCAGCTGCAAAAGCGTTCGCACACTTGCAAAGCTAAAATACACTCCCCCATAGGCGCCGACTATCTGATCGCAGCGCTGCAAAAAGTTGCTAGCGAGCGATCAACTCGGAATGACCCCCTGTGATAGCAAGATAACCAGGAAGAATTACAACAGAACACTTTGTACCCAGCTGGTTTTGATGGTGAGTGTGCACTTTTAGACATGGCAGTGCAAGGGTTATCGCTGCTGAAGTCACAGCCCTTCATAATTAGCCTTCTTATTTAATGACATTCTACTACAAATGTAACTCATTTCCTCTTCCTTAAACTTGACACCAGCCTCTAGCAGAGCTATTCAGACACACTGGGCCATTGTAAACAGCTAGATATAGAGTCTAGAAACAAGTGGACACCGCATTCTAATTTACTCAATTTAATTGAGCACATTGTCATTTCACGTGTAAAATAAAATGTAACTAAATGTGAAGTTTCTGCAGAATGAGTGGTAAACATACATTTTGCTTTGGATGTGAATAACTCTTTCAGAACACACACATACAGTAGGATAAATATAAATATAGATATATATGTTTAGTCCCCATCCTTTTGTTATCTTTTGTTATCAGGTAGCATCGTTTGGAGCCTGTAATTAATTCTAGCGCTTCTACTGGAAGTTAATATGAACTTTTATGTACAACTGTTAGGTTGCACAAACTCCCCTTCTAGTTAACTGCATTTTGGGGCGTCATTCCGAGTTGATCGCTCGCTAGCAGTTTTTAGCAGCCGTGCAAACGCTAAGCCGCCGCCCACTGGGAGTGTATTTTAGCTTAGCAGAAGTGCGAACGGTTGTATCGCAGAGCGCCTGCAAACATTTTTTGTGTAGTTTCAGAGTAGCTCAAAACCTACTCAGCGCTTGCGATCACTTCAGACTATTCAGTTCCGGGTTTGACGTCACACACCCGCCCAGTGTTCGCCCAGCCACGCCTGCGTTTTCCCTGGCACGCCTGCATTTTTCCGAACACTCCCTGAAAACGGTCAGTTGCCACCCGGAAAAGCCCACTTCATGTCAATCACTCTGCGGCAACCAGTGCGACTGAAATGCATAGCTAGACCCTGTGCAAAACTGCATCGTTCGTTGTGCCCATACGTCGCGCGTGCGCATTGCGTCGCATACGCATGCGCAGAACAGCCGTTTTTTAGCCTGATCGCTGCGCTGTGAACAAATGCAGCTAGCGATCAACTCGGAATGACCACCTTTAATTGATGAATGTAGTGTGTGGTATATTGCAAAGTTGTCTGATTGTTACACGTCAGATGATACTGGCATCCGATCCTGCAGTGTTGAGCGACATATCCTACACATCATCTGATGTGTACCCGTAATTGCGCGCTGCTGGCCACCGACATTTGGGTCGTTACATCTGTTGTTCTGCACATCAGATGTGACGAGCCGACAGCATGCTCCTGGATGCGGCCACTGAATGAAATATTGCGTGCTATATCGTTGTGCGTGCACGGGCGGCCAATGTATTGTTACATCGATCGTCCCATTACCCACGATCAAGGTCGTTGTGATGTGTACCCGGCCTTAAATTGGCCGCCTTACACATTGAGATTATCTGTTCAACCATCCAACTAGTTGGCAGGAAAATCTGGTAATATATGGGAGCAACTGGCAATAGACCATTTGTTCACAAAAACGCTGGAAAACGGACAATAATGGTTATTGTATGGATGCTGCCTGTTAGATTGCACACTCGCCACAGATTGTGTGATCTGTTTCCAGAATGCCGAATCTGTTCACACAAGCATTCTCTGTCAGTGAGCTAAAGCCCTATCCCGCGCATGTGCAATGGCCAACATCTTTCTTGGGTGTTGTGATCCACAAGGTCATCTGCATTTACACTTGGATTCCAACTCAAGGAGGGGAATTCAGTTGGGAGCGAGATTTAGAGTGGTAAAAAAACATTGTGTACCACTCACCCAATTTTGGATTACCACAGGTATGCCCGCTCCCAATATCCGCGGTAGTCAATTTTAAAAAAATGGTTGCAAGGCGCGTGATCGATGAAAAAAAAGATACTCACCTGCCTGGTGCTCTCCACGGCTTCCGGTGGTCTCCCCTTTATATTCCCACTTGGGAGGGGGCTGCTGGGTGGATCCGTGGGTGCTGGGAGGCACAAGGGCTCTTGGGAGATGTGGTTCTTTCAGTGGCCGACTCTGGTGGGGGGGAGGGGTTTGGTAGGGGTCACTTACACACACTCACAGACACACACGGTTTCCAACGCTGGAGGAGGAGACACCACTTCGGAAGGTAAGTAATCACAGACTAAGTAAGCTAACTGAAAACTTCCAACTTCGGGGGTGGGGGGATGTGCCACTGGGGTGCCATAGCAAGTCCCGGTGATTTTTCATAAATTTTAATGATTTTCGGAAAAATCATACTTGCTCTGGAGGTGTGTGAAAAAAGACGCAGTAAATTTCTAAATAAATCATGGCATCTTATTTAACTCCTTCAATAGAATAGCAAAACCCAGCAGCTGCGGGAAAACCCCTACACCGCAAGGTTTTTTAAATGTCCCACCCTCGATTGAATTCCCCTGAATCTATGTGTGCCTGGCATGCTTGCTTTGCTGTTATAAGTGCATGTGTCAGCTTCAGCACATGTGGATAACTGAGTTTCTGCATGTTCATCATTTCTCAGCCAGTTCCCTAAATTTTAACAGAGTAATTTACAGTGTAAAGAGGATTCCCACTATCTTATAGTGCTGTCATTATGCTACAGAACTGCATTCTGATGAACATGAGGTTTGATAATAATTGACAGTAGTTTTGTTTCATGTATATATGTACTGTATGCTTGAAATTAATGTATTGTGTCGGACTGGGGCATGGAGGGCCCATCGTGGTGATAATGCTGATTTGATTACCTTATAACCTTCACTATATATGGGTAAGAGACTCAGTACACAATTGGCGTATGGGGTACCGTAAGGGTACACACTTAGCGTAGCATACGCTCGGCCGTGATCGAGACGCACATGCGACACGCTCGCTCACAGCTTAATGCGTGGTGTCGAGCACGCTATAGGCGGTCGACTACCGTAATGCTACGCTACCAGCGTAGCGGACGCTCGAGACCACGAGGAGATCACGAGCGGCGCAGACGCTCACAGGATGACAATCAGTAAACCTCGAATGTAACACACAGAAAGGATACTCTTATGCTGTAAACCTTGTACTGAAATACTGCAGCGATATAACGCTGCTTAACCTTGTTAATCCTAAAGCTGTTTGAGCGATCGAGACGCTCCTATTACCCTCTGCAATGTAATGAACACACGATACCGTGCTAAGGTTCCAACACCTTTACTAACAATATTTAACTAAGTAAAAGGGAAAAGAAAACAGTGAACAGTTCATACACTACAGGCTAACATTAAAATCTAACAGAATAACTAAACAGAAATATACACAATAGCGAACGATCGCAAACACTAATACAACAAATAAGAATGAATGACTAACATTTAAACGGGTAACAAAGTGGCCACAGAGTAACATACCATACGGGGAACACTCGCAAGCGCAACCGGAATCCAGTCCTCCAATTATCAGAGATAAATGTTGAAGAGAGAGAGTACTGGCCGGTCTGGGGACAGTGACCCTTATATACACAACATACAGTGTACTACAAAGGGCCCTACAATCTTATTGTTCATTGGACACAGGAATGTCTCTCTGCACTGTAACAAAAGGTCATAGGTGGATTTGAACAGGTGGGCTGTGGCTATTACAAACTGCTCAGGTGGGAGGGAATCGCCGGATTCCCGCCGCATGGATAATGAACTGCAAATATATGAAATGTCCAGAATCTACTAATGGCCATAACTATACGCAGGTGCGATTAATCTTTACCTAACCAACACCGGATTGTTGCTATTAAAATACTCTTCGGTTAGGTACCAGACACCACTGTTCAACCTTAGACAGACCCTTTGTATCATGAAAAGAGGGATTCCTATGTCCATGAACAAATCACATTAAACAAACTTACAGTTATCACTAAGGGGAACATTATCTATAAAACATACTATTTGGTTTTATTATTTAACGATTGAGTCGCCCGCTAGACGCACACAAACTCTACCGTAAATGCACATACCATGCGCTCAAGCGCACGCCCGTAGGGGCGCCGTCACGCAACTGCGAGTAGCCGCACGCACGGGAGAGAATGTGCACGTGCAGCAGGCACGCGCATGGGGTGGATATATGGCAACGTGTAGCATGATATTTTTCTGACTTTGACAGTGGGAATGCAGTGATAGGGGCCCATACTTAAGGGTGTGGCCAGCCTACAAAGGGGGTGTGGCCAGCCTCCACAGAGGCTTAAAATACACAATAGTCTAGTGCAGTGTAATGCAACATATCTACCATGTATAATACAAGTACACAGTCTGAAACCTGATCTCTAGAAGAAGGAGTGGGCACTCGAGCAGTGGGGCCCACCGGTGGTTTCCCTGGTACCCCTGTGGGCCAGTCCGACCCTGTGTATGTATATAGTAATAATCAATTTATGTAGTTGGTTTTGCTGTTTAAATCTTCCTGGCTTGTGTAACAGCATACTGTTCCATGGCCACAGACTTCTTAGTGAAGGCAAGAGTGTAAGCCATGCGGTTATTAGATGACCATTGTCCAGTTGTGCAAGTAGAAATGTTTTCGTAGTGGTATTGATAGTAAAAATGGGCATGGTCACGTGCCATGAGGGGGCGTGGTCACAAAAAACTAGATGAGTGGCTACATGACAATAGGGGCATAGCCACATTATGCAACACACAGTAATGCCCCTTACACATTATGCCAAACACCGTAATGCCCATTATACATTATACCACACACCGTAATGCCCATTACACATTATGCCACACATTGTAATGCTTATTACACATTATGCCACACACTGTATTGCTTATTACACATTATGCCAAACACTGTAATGCTTATTACACATTATGCCACACACCATATTGCTTATTACACACTATGCCAAACACTGTAATGCCTATTAGACATTATACCACACACCATATTGCTTATTACACATTATGCCAAACATCGTAATGCTTATTACACATTATGCCACACACCGTAATGCTTATTACACATTATGCCAAACACCGTAATGCCCATTATACATTATACCACACACCGTAATGCCCACTACACATTATGCCACACACTGTAATGCCCACTACACATTATGCCACACACTGTAATGCTTATTACACATTATGCCACACACTGTATTGCTTATTACACATTATGCTAAACACTGTAATGCCTATTAGACATTATACCACACACCATATTGCTTATTACACATTATGCCAAACATCGTAATGCTTATTACACATTATGCCACACACCGTAATGCTTATTACACATTATGCCACACACCGTATTGCTTATTACACATTATGCCAAACATTGTAATGCTTATTACACATTATGCCACACACCGTATTGCTTATTACACATTATGCCAAACATTGTAATGCTTATTACACATTATGCCACACACCGTAATGCTTATTACACATTATGCCAAACATCGTAATTCTTATTACACATTATGCCGCACACCGTAATGCTTATTGCACATTATGCCACACACCGTAATGCCCATTACACATTACGCCAGACACCGTAACACCCATTACACATTATGCCACACACGGTAATGCCCATTAAACATTATGCCACACACTGTAATGCCTTACATATTATACCACACACCGTAATGCCTATTACATATATGTCACTGACACCATTTTATGTCCCACACATAAAAATGCCCCTTATAAATTATGCCCCAGCTGTGGGCTGGTGGTACTGAGTACCACCACTATATTTCTTAATGGTACTCCGTACCACCCCGTACCACCCTACTTTCAGCACTGCCATTGTCGCAGTTGGTTGTGCTTCTAGCGCAGGATCCTCCATTTCAGCTTTACAAAATTGACTTTTTCACACTTAATTTCCTTAGTAAGATATCCGCAATGTGTTTTTCATGCTTGATCTGTCCAGTAGTAACATGCAATTTGGCCCACCTCAGCAAATGTATATGGTATGTTCAAATGACCACAGGGCTGGATGCATATGGCATCACAGTATATTGAACTGCACAGTGCAGTAAAGGTGACAATACCCTTCGGCTTTGTCTATGATATAGGAAAGACTTTGGAAATGTCATATCATCATATTATTGAAGGCAGGTTAGTTTTGACAATTAAGATGGCCCTTATGCAATTGTTACTTTGAATCCCCCTGTGTACCCACAGTATACCTGGGTGCTGTTGGTGTCATAATTCCGGCAGTGTCTTTTAAAATATGGAGCTGTGCATAAGATAGCAAAGATTCAGTACGGTAAAGTACAATTTTCTGTAGATTTGCTTGAAAAATGGCAGCGCCTGCTAAGGGGGAGATTTACCAAACCTTCTGAACAGAATAAGTCAAGGTGTTGACCAGGGTTGGGTACGAAATGTTGGCTGTCGGGAAGTCGTGGTCAGGAGACCGACAGGGGTTGGTAAGTGGTCTAACACCCTAACCCCCTACCCTACTCTAACCCTCCCTTTAAGGTGCCTTAGTCTAACCCCTCCACCCTTCCCGCAGCCTAACCCACCCAGGTGGGGCCTAAACCTAACCCCCTCTCCCCATACCCTAAACCTAATCATCTTCCCCACACAGCCTAACCCTAACTTCCCCAGGTGATGCCTAAACCCCCCCTCCCCACACCCTAAACCTAACCCCCCCCCCCCTCCCGCACACAAACCCTAAGTCTCCCACAGAGGACAAGTGGGCGTTCCGAGGAGTACACGATGACACAATTTGCACTGTATCGCGTCATCGTAGCCCCATTCAGCTATATAATCCCTGTTTTCTTGGCACTGTATAGTGTGGGGCGGTGCCACAATTACCTGATCGCGCATCACACTCCATGAACAACACACTTTCCCGCTGGCCACGTCTCCAGTGTGCCAACCAGGCTGCCCCCTCCCGGAGTAGGGGGCAGCAAAGTAGGAATGTTTGATGTAAAATCTGGTTGGTTGCTATGGGCAACGCCTCCATTTGTTGTCTTTAGAAGATTTGATCCATTTTCCCCTATGGGATCGAGTTACCGCTACAATGCCATTGAAACAACAGCAATGGCACCTCATTGTGCGGCCCAATCTTGCTCTGGGCTCTGAGCCCTGTGAGACTGTAAATAATAAGCAGTAAGTCTATAGCGTAAAGCCGTACTTACAGGAACACCATGGTTCCTTGAATTTGCCCCTAAGTGCCTGTTCTGGGCACAGGGTGCCCCTTTCACTCTGGGGTCTGCATAATATACTCTGCACCATTAAACATATGCCACTGATTTAACAGGTTTTACATTTAAGCGGGGTCTCAGGATTGTACAGCTTTTGTCAAGGTATGCTTCCATTATAGGGATCATGAGCTGTGTAAAAGTAGGGGGTTTCAGCGTTTGGAGATAACGTATCCATGAGGTTTTGTAAACAAAATGTTTTTAGGAAGAGAGTGAATACAGAACCTCACTTACTTCTAATGCTCTGCTGGTGTAGTTATAGAGTGCTATAAAATCATAGAGGAAAGTGGCTACACCCCATTAACTGTAGAAATAAAGGGGGAGATGTACTAAGCCATGTAAGTGAAAAATTTCACGGACATAAAGTACCAGCCAATCAGCTCCTAACTGTCATTCTTCAAACAGCCTGTAACATGACAGTTAGGAGCTAGTGGGTTGGTACTTTATCTCTGTGAAATTAATCACTTTTCAAGGCTTAGTACATCTAGACCAAAGACTGTTCACTACCCTTTGTCATCTCATGTACTAAGAGCCCAATTCAGACCTGATTGCTGCTGTGTGTTTTCGCACAGCAGCCGATTATCCTTTGACTGCACGTGTGTATGCACCGCAATGCTCATTGCCAAACAGCAACAGGCTGGTGCAAAAATTTCGATCACACAGCCATTCGCAAGCTGATTGACATGAAGAGGACATTTGTAGGTGGTAACTGGCCGTTTTCTGGGAGTGTCAGGAAAAACGCAGGCGTTCCCAAGCGTTTTCAGGGAGGGTGTGTGACGTCAGCTCCGGACCCGATCAGCCGTTTCTTTTCGCACTGTAGGAGTAGGTCCTGGGCTGCACACTCACTGCACGCAGTGGTAAAAACATTCAATGGTGAGTTGCGAACGGATTTGCAGCTGTCCTCTGAGGGACATTTTGGCACGGCATACACATGCGATCGCACACTTGCACGGGCGAATATACACTCCCCTTAGGCGGCGACTATCTGATCGTAAGACAACAAAATTAGCAGCACAGCAATCAGGTCTGAATCGGCCCCTAAAGTCTGTAAAGTATTGCATATCAACCTTGCCATGTACTCTCATCTGTCTAGCAATCAGAATCTAAATATGTGCCCCATTACACAAAGTATCCTTTCATATAATCTTTGCTGCATCCCTTTACCCCTTTTTACCCATTTGCCCCTCAGAATAAATGTTAATATCTTATGACTGTATGCAGGGCCGGCTCCAGGCCTACTAGCACCCTGAGCGAGAAAATGTAAAAGTGCCCCCCCCCCCCATGCGCGCGCCGAAGGCGCGCGCGCGTTCTTGGAAAAGTGGGTGTGGCCTCCTGGGAAAAGTGGGCGTGGTCTCGTCCCCCAGCAGTGCCAGCTACACATGACATGCCCTCCAGCAGTGCCAGCTACACGTGCTAGTGTTCACTTTTTAGGGCAGGTTGCTGATCACAGGGAGGGCACATTTTTAAGTTAGGTGGGCAAAATGATGTACATACTGTAATGCTTGTTGTTCCCATTTCCACACGCTAAAGCATGGACAGTGCGCGCCTTCGGCGCGCAGCAAAAATTTAGGGGAGTTACTTCGTGGGGAAGGTGCGTAGCCACATTATAGTGGCAATTCACATTACACCACACAGTAGTGCAGCTAATACACATTGCACCAGGTAGAACCTCCTATAAGAGCACGTTAGACACATTGCGCCAGGTAGAGCACTGAGACACACTGCCCAGCCACAGACGCCTAGCGGGAACACTACATGATATGCCCCCCAGCAGTGCCAGCTACACATGATATGCCCCCCAGCAGTGCCAGCTACACGTGACATGCCCCCCAGCAGTGCCAGCTACATAAATGGCCACACAGTTCCAGATGGATAAATGCCCCCACAGCGCAGATATGCCCCCACAGTGCCACATACATTAATGCCCTCCCAGTGCAAGATATGCCCCCACAGTGCAAGAAATGCCCCCACAGTGCAAGAAATGCCCCCACAGTGCCAGATACATAAATGCCCCCACGGTGCCAGATACATAAATGCCCCCACGGTGCCAGATACATAAATGCCCCCACGGTGCCAGATACATAAATGCCCCCACGGTGCCAGATACATAAATGTCCCCACGGTGCCTGATACATAAATGCCCCCACGGTGCATGATACATAAATGCCCCCACAGAGCCAGATAAATGCCCCCACAGAGCCAGATAAATGCCCCCACAGTGCCAGAAATGCCCCCACAGTGCCAGATATGTCCCCACAGTGCCAGATATGTCCCCACAGTGCCAGATATGCCCCCACAGTGCCAGATATGTCCCCACAGTGCCTGATATGCCCCCACAGTGCCAGATATGCCCCCACAGTGCCAGAAATGCCCTCACAGTGCCAGATAAATGCCCCCACAGAGCCAGATAAATGCCCCCACAGTGCCAGAAATGCCCCCACAGTGCCAGAAATGCCCCCACAGTGCCAGATATGTCCCCACAGTGCCAGATATGCCCCCACAGTGCCAGATATGTCCCCACAGTGCCTGATATGCCCCCACAGGGCCAGATATGTCCCCACAGTGCCTGATATGCCCCCACAGTGCCAAATATGCCCCCACAGAGCCAGATATGCAATGCCCCCACAGTGCCAGAAATGCCCCCACAGTGCCAGAAATGCCCCCCACAGAGCCAGAAATGCCCCCACAGTGCCAGAAATGCCCCCACATAACCAAAAATGCCCCCTGTGTGCCAGAAATGCCCCCACAGTGCGGATCTCCCCCCCCCCCCCCCCAAAATACCTGCGGCGCTGGGGAGGAGTACTGCTGTCCGCCTGTGTGGGAGCGCTGGCGGGCGGGCGGGAGGCCGGGCGAGTGAGCCTGAACCTGGGTCCGGGCGGGCGGCCACTTGTGCAGGCGGGCTATGCGCGGCGCCGGCGTCTGACGTTAGACACCGGCGCCGCGCAGCGCGCATACACAGCGCGACCGCCAAATGCTGCAGCAGCACACACACAGGGCCGGCTCCAGCATCGAATATGGCGGCGCCAGCGCGTGGCACCCATTAAGGGTGGCGCCCTGCGCGGCCGCTCTATTCGAACATGCCTAGAGCCGGCCCTGACTGTATGGCCTGCATGTGGTATGGTCAAATACCCCCACCATAGTGATTTCCTGATTACTTCTCATAGACTTCCTTCCTCCCATTTTTCCATTCTTTAGGTGGGATATTAAAGTTAACAGATTGTACAGTTACTTTTACAGTATGCCATGATGTGATTGAGAATTGTAATGTAAAGATGATGATAGTAATAATAAGTTGCCCATAACTTTATTGTGACACACTTAAACCTATATACTTAAACTAGCTTAGCACTTAGAAATAACCACACGGACACCAACTGCTAGATTTAAAAGGTCAACAGGCATTTATTGTTTGAAGACCTAAATTTAACTATGTATTGGAGGATGGCAAATAAAGGCGCTACCAACTCACCAGGACTAGTCAACTAGAATAATGCCAAATAACCTAGGAGGGGACTTACCACTGCCTCCTAACAACATAAACCGCATTGTGTAGGACTCACCACCCTTTACTCTAGCAGAGCAATGGACAAAACCGCACGGGAACGTCCGTAGTCCACCCGCAGGGGGAGGACACACTTGCCGTCTTACCAAAAGGGGGTGTCCCACAATGACCAGTTATGCAAGCTTTTGACCGCTGGCTGGAAGCGACTTTCCGCCACAACAAGGTTTACCTAAACCGCAGACGCCATCCAAACAAAAGAAAACCAAAAAACCCTAAACTAACCATTCAGTTAAAAATGCTCTCCAAAAACACACTAATGCCTGCCGGGGAAAGGTGAACACCATCTTCCCTATAAAACTGGCAGTTACGAAGGACCAGCAAAGGATGCCGAACTACCAAACCACCCATGGCCTTCACATACACAGACACCGCAGAATTCACCTTCTTACGAGCCTTTTCTATGGCAGAGAAGCGAACAGCACCCCGCCAGTGAAAACGGGGTACAATATCTGACCACACCACTCTCACCTGAGGCCAAGAGGCTCGCAAAGCCACCAAATCCATCTTGACACTTAGGATGAGGTAGATGCCCTTAACTCGACCCATGTCATTCCTGCCAAGGTGAATGACGATCTAGTCGGGTCGGCCCCACCTTCGTTCGTGATGGATAAGATTTCAAAGAAAACCAACCCAACGCAAACCTCTCACACCTAACTATCGGACTACCCTGTGACCAAAAAAGTCAGCCGTTTGTCCCGCCATAGGATGCCTCCGCCCAAAAAATGTAAGAATGGCCAACTAGTCAAATCTGTTCCAAAGTATCCAATGCAGCTGAAAAAGAAAAACCCTAACATCAACAACAATTCAAACTTAGACAATAATACAACAACAGAAATTAACCCAAGTGAAGGAGAAAACTCAAAAAACCTCCCGTGGACCGTGAATGTGCCAATTGTAATTCAGCCCCCTCTGAGGAAAATTTAAAAATTCACTTCACACCCTCAATTTCTGAATGCTAGCCATTCAAAAACTGACGGGTGAACGTTTTTGGGTTAGCACAACAGGCGCAACGAAATGCTATCAACATATAAAACACTTGCAAACCTCGTAATTCCAACGGCCAGGCTCCTACATAGCCGCTGCTGGAAGACCCGAAGCCGCAGCCAGAGCAGCCGTCCCTATCCGCAAGGATAGGTCCCACTCTCCGCAGCACTGAAAACTAAAGGCAACAGGTATAGCTGCCAACCCATTACAAATGCAAGGCCCCCATGGTGGGAAACCGCAATCCTATGCAATAAAATAAAAAACAAGAAAGCAAAAAGCTTCTTGCAAGGGCAGAAGCCATTTCGGCCTCGAAACTAGACCCACTACACAAGCGCACAGCTAATCAACAAAATGTACCACCAACTTACCCCGGAAACGACTCAATGATCTGCCGCAGGAAGGGCGGGCATGGCAAACCAAACATCGCCGCCTCAGGAACAAGCTCCCGAAATCTCGCAAAATCAAAACGGGAAAGAGTTCGCTATCCTATTGTCTGCTCCCGGGACATGTTTAGCCGTGAAATGAATATTGTGCTTCAGGCATTTGAGCACCAAATGCCGCAACAAGCGCAAGGCTTGGGGAGAGGAGGAGCGCTGGTTATTAACCGCATGCACGACCCCTAAGTTATCACAGCAAAAAACAATGCTCCGGTCGGACAAACTAGAGGACCAAAATTCCACCACCACAATTAACGGGAACAGTTCCAGAAGGAGCAAGTTCTTGGTAAAACCGCACAAAACCCATGACACAGGCCAAGGAGCAGCACACCACTCATTCGTAAAAAAGGCACCAAAACCACCAGCAGCAACCGTAAAAAGTAGTAGGAAACTATTAAAACAACGCTCGGCCGGCCATAACACCTCCCGATTGAAAGAGACCAGGAAAGTAGACCAGATCCGCAAATCATCCCTGATCTCACGAGACAGGTATACGGTATGATGGGGCTTAGATACACCAGCTGTGGACCTCTCAAGCTTACAGCAAAAAACCTGTCCTATAGGGATGATCCTGCATGCAAAGTTGAAAGAACCAAGCAACGATTGGACCTGTTTGAGTCTGACCCTATGTCTGCTGAGACACTCATCTATAACGCCCAGGAGTTTATGAACTTTACCGGCTGGTAGCCGGCAACAACTGGCCGCCGTATCGATTTCGATCCCCAAGTAACTCAGACAACAGGTGGGACCCTCAGTCTTTTCCGGGGCCACGGGGACCCCAAGTAGACCTAACAAATGCTGCGCGAGGCCTAAAACAGTACCGCAAACTGAACTATCCCCTGGGCCTACAAAGAGAAAATCATCTAAGTAATGAACAACCCCCCGGGTGACCGGAGGCCAACTGTATACACCAATGTAAGAAAGAGCTGAATTTCTCAAAGTAGGCACAAGAGACAGAACAGCCCACAGGCAAGCACCTATCCATGTAGAAACCTCTCCCTAAACGGAAACCCAGAAACCACAGGGAATCGGGATGAATCGGAAGGAGAAACGCGGATTCATTGTCCTGTTTGGCCATCAGCGCCCCAGGGCCAGCGTCCTTAACTATCTGAAGGGCCTTGTCAAAAGATTGGTACCGAACGCGACAGGCTTCCATCGGGATAACGTCATTGACTGAACTCCCAGTACGGATGGTAAAAGTGCTGAATGAGGCGGAACTGACCCGGGGCCTTTTTGGGAACCACTCCCAAGGGCGAAACACACAGACCAGGCAACGGAGGGGAAGGGAAAGGGCCGCACATGCACCCCAATTGCACCTCAGACTCAACCTTCTGGGAGACCACCTGGGGTAAATCATGCGCAGATCTCAAATTGCGGCGGGCGACATCGATAATGGAATAGGAAATGGGTAGTCTAAAACCAAAACCGTCCAACAAAAACCGACCGGAAACTGCATCCGGATAAGAACCCACTCACTTAACTAATTCGCCAACCTTAATGGAAGAAAACGCCTTACTTGCCACCTCCGGAAACATCGGCAGCCTCGGAGGGTCTGGCACCTGCAGCAGATGTGCAGTCTTTGGCCGGGTTCCTATCCCCCCCCCCCCCCCGCACACGTTACAGGAGTGGCGAAAACGACAACCGCTACCACGGGCGCACTTGCCATCATTATAGTCAAAACACTTGCCCTTAGCTGCAGTGGCCGCACCTGGGTGGACACATGGCGGGGGCTTACTGTGCTGGGTGACCTCAAGCCACACTTCAACGTCCTTCAAACCCATGGGCAAGGTCGGGTTACCGTCCTGATTCCAACTGAACATCTCATCGACGGAACGTCTCTTCTGAGCATAACCCTTGGAGGTTAAGTATATCTCATGGACTAGGAACAAATATTTGATCACATTATGATATTCGTCTGGTCTAGTATTGGCGTAGCAAGCCAAAAAGACCAAGAAACCCCGGAGCCACTGATAAAAATTATGATAAGCATTCTCACCTATGCTCCCAACCTTCTTTGCCTTATCAAACGCCTTCCTCATGTCATCCGTAAGGTGAACATGTCAACATATTTGCCCTTCCTAATCTTGTCTCTCATTCTTTTACGCAAACCCCTAGTAACTCCCGTGTTTGCTCAATGGACCATTTCCGTAAACAAAGGAGGGTCAGCCGGAACGGTACCGTCCCTCCCTTTGGCTTTCTTATCCTTGTTGTTTATGCAATGCGCAATGAGCCTAGACAATTTGCGCGGGAGCGTGGGGAATCCGGAAGACCCAGTATAGGAAGAAGAACTCAAAGAAGAACTGGCAGAAGAGGAATAAGTAACAACAAGCTCACTGGTTCCTGAAGGACCTCTGACGCCTTCGGCCACGGTAGCGGTACCGGGCAACTCCTCTTCAGGGACCCTGGATCCCCCAGCTTCACCCGTTCCAGACAGCCCGCTCCTCCGCGTCAACGACCTCACTCTCACGGCACTGGAAACAAGATCAGCTGCAAGCTTGGAGGAAACAGCAGGAGGTGAACCACCACTCACATCATCAACACCTAAAGGGGAGACAGAAGAAGGGGGTGGGGGGGACAATCCCGTCTGACGCAGGGGGGGGCAGGAGGCATGGGGGGCAAGTGGGAAGGGAAAGCTGGGAAGGAGGCGATGGCGCTGTTATGATTCTCGTACTCCAGACCAGAGGAGATCTTTATGGCAGAGGTCTGAGTACTGGAAGGATATGCTGGTACGGGAGCAGGAAAGCCTAGTAACCCCTGGCGCCCTAACTCCGTTGTCTCGCCCGTGTTATCAGAAATCCCCTGCGAGACTATGGTTGCTTGAGCCCATGGCAGCCGCGTTCGAAGGGCGGATTATGTCTGCCCAACCCCGATGCCCCCTCAGGTCTTAATGGGAGACAAAGGGAAATCCGAGACAGGGTGATAACAAGGGGCCCTCTGACTAAGCAACCAGGCCAGGGGTTACAAGCTATCTAACTTAAACCAAAAGTATGTGCGGACAAACCGCCAGGGAAAAGGACAACCAAAGATCCACTGATCCGTTACTCCTATCCAGCACCGCTGGATACCAGAGTGGATTTGTGGGAGCGGAATCCTCCGCAAAAGCTCCAGAACACAATAAACTAAATAATAAATAGTAGCGGTCAAGCCGCAACACACGGCTACGCCGCGACTCACGAACACCACAGGATGTTAAAGGTGCTCGGTCGGACTCCAGGAATAGATGACAAATTCCGAGTACTGGATCACTGAGGACAGGAACAACCGGGTTGAGCAGGACTGGAAACTCTCTGTAACTGACACAGCAAACAGGAAGCTATCACCGGCGTCTGTGAGAAGTCCTGAGAGTGCTTAAATTTGGGAGCCCTCCAATCATGATTCAGACAGGGTAATCACATAATGATGCCGTGCAGCTGCATGCTGCACGGCCAGAATACACAAGCACTGATTAATTAAGACCCAGCAACGGGGAACGCGGTCTGACCGTGGCGTCCCCGTTGCTAGGGTCTGAGCGGCTCCGTGCGCCCGGCGTCTAGCGTTGCTAGGGAGCCGGCGGCTGTCTGCCTGCGGCGTCCCTAGTTGCTAGGCGCCGGGCCGCACTGACGGGCGGACCCTCGGCGCCTAACAGTACCCCCCCCTTGAGGAGGGGTCAAGGAACCCCTAAGGCCAGGTTTCTGAGGAAATTCTCGAAAAAATGCCCTTTTGAGCCTCGGGGCATGGAGATCCTCATCCAGGACCCAAGACCTTTCTTCTGGACCATAACCTCTCCAATGTACCAAAAAATAAAGCCGACCCCGGGACAACTTGGAATCGAGAACCTTCTCCACTAAGAACTCCTGCTGACCCTGTACATCTATTGGTGATTTCCCCTGAGAGATCTTGCGAGGAAATCTACTGGACGAAACATATGGTTTTAACAAGGAGCAATGGAAGGTATTTCCGATCCGTAAAGTTTTTGGTAAACGTAACCGGAAAGCCACTGGATTGACTTTTTTGATAATAGGAAATGGTCCAATAAATTTAGGACCCAATCTGGCTGAGGTTTGTCGAAGTTTAATGTTGCGAGTCGACAACCATACCCTATCTCCAACTTTAAAAGTGCACGGCCGCCGGAGCCTGTCAGAAAATTTTTTCTCCCGAAATGCCGCTTTTCTGAGAGCCAGGTGCACTTTTCTCCAAATGAGTTTGAGATGAGAGGTCAAGGTCAGTGAGGAGACAGAGGAATGTTGAAAAAAGGAATTAGCTCTGGGGTGAAAACCAAAAACTGTAAAAAATGGAGATACATTGGTGGAGGAATGACAGGCATTGTTGTAAGCAAACTCTGCAAACGGAAGAAACTCAGACCAGTCATTTTGGAGTTTGGCCGAGTACAAACGCAAATATTGTTTTAATGATTGATTAACTCGCTCAGTCTGCCCGTTGGATTGGGGATGGTAGCCAGACGTTAAAGATAATTTCATCTTTAATGAGGCACAAAAAGACTTCCAAAATTGTGCAATGAATTGTGGACCCCGATCAGAAACAATATCAGTGGGTAACCCATGGAGTCTGAAAACATGGCGGAGGAACAAGACTGCCAATCCCTGGGCAGATGGCAATCGGGGAAGAGCAATGAAATGGGCCATTTTGATAAAACGGTCCACTACCACCCATATGACTCGGCATCCGGCTGACAGAGGGAGGTCCACCACAAAATCCATGGAAATATGAGACCATGGCCTAAGAGGAACATTCAAGGGCATAAGTTGACCGATAGGCAAGGAACGGGGAACCTTATGCTGTGCACAGACCTGACAAGAAAAAACAAACTCCTTAATGTCTTTGGAAAGACCAGGCCACCATACCGAGCGGGAAACTAATTCAAAAGTTTTAGCGATCCCCGGATGCCCGGCAACCTTGCTATCATGAAACTCCGTCAAAACCGTTGCTCTCAAAAACTCGGGGACAAAAAGACGACCAGCAGGAGTATTTCCAGGAGCTTGATGTTGAAGCTGCTTTAACTGGGTAAATAAATCTTGTGTGAGACCTGCCCGAATGACTGAAGACGGAAGTATGGGAGTAACAGGACTGTTGTCTTGAACTGGAAGAAAACTGCGTGACAGGGCATCTGCCTTGGTATTCTTGGAACCTGGCCTGAAGGTGATAATGAACTTGAAACAAGTAAAAAATAAAGCCCAACGAGCTTGCCGGGCATTCAGCCGTTTAGCTGATTCAATGTATTGAAGATTTTTGTGATCAGTCAAAACTGAAATGGTATGAGTGGCTCCTTCAAGCCAATGCCTCCACTCCTCAAAAGCCCATTTAATAGCCAGTAATTCCCGGTTACCAACATCGTAGTTGGATTCAGCAGATGAGAATTTCCTGGACATAAAGGCACAAGGATGTAATTCCAGGGAATCCGGATCCTTCTGAGATAGGATAGCCCCTACTCCAACCTCCGAGGCATCAACCTCAACAATGAAAGGCAATTCTGGGTTGGGATGTCTGAGGACCGGGGCTGAGACAAAGGCTTGTTTCAAGGCCTGAAAAGATAACTCCGCTTCACGTGACCAGTTGGTAGGATCTGCTCCCTTTTTAGTCAGTGCCACAATGGGAGCAACTAGGTCAGAGAAAGAGTGAATAAATCTTCTATAGTAATTCGCAAACCCTAAAAAGCGCTGAATTGCTTTTAAATTGGTGGGTTGCGCCCAACTAAGGATGGCTTGGAGCTTCTTTGGTTCCATACAGAATCCCCGAGGGGAAATAATGTACCCTAAAAAGGATACCTCCGTGACATGAAATTCACACTTCTCCAGCTTGGCATATAGGTGATTTTCACGTAATTTTTTTAGAACCTGACGCACCTGGGTAACATGTTGTTCAATAGAGTCAGAATATATCAAAATATCGTCTAAGTAGACTACAACGAATCTTCCAAGAAATTCACGGAGCACATCGTTAATGAGATCCTGGAAAACTGCCGGAGCGTTGGACAGGCCGAATGGCATAACCAGATACTCATAGTGGCCTGATTGAGTACTGAATGCCGTTTTCCACTCATCCCCTGACTTGATTCTGATGAGGTTATATGCTCCTCTCAGGTCAATCTTAGAAAAAATCACAGCCGAACGTAGCTGATCAAAGAGGACAGAAATCAGCGGCAAAGGGTAAGTATTCTTTACTGAGATTTTATTCAAGGCTCTAAAGTCAATGCAAGGTCTGAGTGATCCATCCTTCTTCTCCACGAAGAAGAAGCCTGCACTTAAAGGGGATTTAGATGGCCTGATAAATCCTTTCCCTAGGCTTTCTTTAACATACTCATTCATGGCCACAGTTTCAGGTCCGGACAATGCATATAACCTTCCCTTAGGCAAAGTGGCACCAGGAATTAACTCGATAGCACAATCATAAGGCCTATGGGGAGGCAGAATATCCGCATTGCCCTTGGAAAATACATCAACAAAATCCTGGTATTCCACAGGAATGGGTGCGGGAATGACAGCAGCTATTCTGATGGGAAGCGTAATACATTCCTTATTACAGATGGTACCCCATTGTAAGATCTCCCCCGACTGCCAATCAATGATGGGATTATGAAAGGCCAGCCAAGGGTGACCCAGAACCACAGGAACTGCTGGGCAATGGGTAAGGAAAAACTCAATCTTTTCAGAATGCAGAGCTCCTACCGAAAGTAGAACAGGAGGTGTACAGAGAGAAATAACCCCATTGGACAAGGGACTCCCATCTAAACCATGCATGGTGATACACCTACCCAAGGCTAATTGAGGAATACCTAAGGCCTTAGCCCATGTTAAATCCATAAAGTTCCCTGCAGCTCCACTGTCCACAAAAGCCGAGACCGAGGAACAGAGGCTGCCAAAGGAAACTTTAGCTGGAACCAACAGTGAATTATTTGAGGAGATAAGCTGCAGACCAAAGTGAACCCCCTCACAACTCACTTGGTCGAGGCGTTTCCCGACTTGTTCGGACAACAACGGGCAAAATGTCCCTTACCCCCACAGTATAAACAAAGACCAGAATTTTGCCTTCTGGTTCTTTCTTCAGGAGACAGTTTGGAGAGGCCTATCTGCATGGGCTCCTCTATGTCCACAGGAATGGAAAAAACACAAGGAGAAGACCCGACAGATGCTCCTTTTTCAGCCCTCCGCTCTCTGAGACGACGATCAATCTTAATAGAGAGCTCCATGAGTTTATCGAGAGTCTCAGGAGCGGGATACTGAAGGAGACTGTCTTTTATAGACTCGGATAAGCCGAGGCGAAACTGACTGCGCAGGGCTGGGTCATTCCATCCACCGTCGTTCGACCAACGGCGAAACTCCGTACAATAAATCTCTGCGGGATTCCTACCCTGTCTGAGAGCACGCAACTGACTCTCGGCGGATGCCTCTCTATCAGGGTCGTCATACAATAGCCCTAAAGACCCCAGAAAGGCGTCTACAGACAATAAAGCCGGATCGTCTGTCTTTAAGCCAAAAGCCCAGGTCTGAGGATCCCCCTGTAGCAAAGAAATAATAATTCCTACCCGCTGAGATTCCGTACCTGAGGAGACTGGTCTTAAACGAAAATACAGTTTACAAGACTCTTTAAAATTAAAAAACTGCTTTCTATCCCCAGAAAAACGGTCAGGCAGATGCATTTTTGGTTCAGGAATGACCCTCGGGGAAGTCCGTAACAGATCTTCCTGTGACCTCACCCGAAGGGACAGATCTTGAACCATCTGAGTAAGCTCTTGAATCTGGCTAACTAAAAGCTGGCCAGGATTTGGCCCAACACCGGAGGGATTCATGAGGCTGACAAATCTCCCAACAGAATAAGGGAAAAAATTAACTCCTGTTTTAATTTTAAATTTTAGTTGGGCCGGTGATAATGTTACTCCTATCCAGCACCGCTGGATACCAGAGTGGATTTGTGGGAGCGGAATCCTCCGCAAAAGCTCCAGAACACAATAAACTAAATAATAAATAGTAGCGGTCAAGCCGCAACACACGGCTACGCCGCGACTCACGAACACCACAGGATGTTAAAGGTGCTCGGTCGGACTCCAGGAATAGATGACAAATTCCGAGTACTGGATCACTGAGGACAGGAACAACCGGGTTGAGCAGGACTGGAAACTCTCTGTAACTGACACAGCAAACAGGAAGCTATCACCGGCGTCTGTGAGAAGTCCTGAGAGTGCTTAAATTTGGGAGCCCTCCAATCATGATTCAGACAGGGTAATCACATAATGATGCCGTGCAGCTGCATGCTGCACGGCCAGAATACACAAGCACTGATTAATTAAGACCCAGCAACGGGGAACGCGGTCTGACCGTGGCGTCCCCGTTGCTAGGGTCTGAGCGGCTCCGTGCGCCCGGCGTCTAGCGTTGCTAGGGAGCCGGCGGCTGTCTGCCTGCGGCGTCCCTAGTTGCTAGGCGCCGGGCCGCACTGACGGGCGGACCCTCGGCGCCTAACAGGCGCGACTGCAGGAGCCCCACTCATGAAGCCGATGGACGGACCGGAGGCGGGCGGTCAGGGTGGCTGGGCAACAAAACCCAGGGGCAGGGAATAAGGAACAAAATATAGAAGCAAGATAGTGTATAGCAGCGCTGGTTGTTTTGTATAAATAATTTACCCTTAAAAAAGGGTTAATTAATCCAGCACGGTAAGTGATAATTAAAATATAGTGAATTTAGTAAACACAGTCACTCTAAAACACAGATAATGTGAAAACAATGCTAATTAGCAAGGCAAATTCAGAAAATGTGACACATTTATTTGGCTCCTTGGTAATGGCAAGATCATACCCTGGCTAGGACTTCCTCTGGAATAGGATCCACAATTGGTATTGGAGGTGATTGGTAGATACCGGTAGAGTCCTTACTTCGTCCTCAGTTCCGCACCGCAATGTGCAGTAGTGTAATGGATAGGGATTGCTCTGGTTCCTCCGTAAATGGCAATAGGTCCAGAGAAAGATGTAGTCCAGTTGGTACAGGGTTAGATCAAAAGAATGGGAGCCCAAATAGTGGTGTAGAAATTCTCCAGTATTGTGTCAATAGTATCCTCTGGGCTCCACGCGTTTCACTGGTGCAGACAACCCAGCTTCTTCAGGAGCATGTGAATGCCAATACAGAGTCTGCTGAAGAGAAGCGTGGGCAAATCCCCCAGGGTAAGACCCTGGAAAAGGAGGGGGGGGCGACATGGGCGTCATTGTGGCAGACCACTAGGGCAGTACTCCCTGCGAAGAAGATACCAACGCAGGGAAATAAGGGGAAAACACGGGGGCCCTAGACAGAGGCAAACTGGGTGAAATGGCAGTACTCATGATAGGGATATGCTGGGCTCCAGACCAAGCCCCAGACGCTGCCGTAACTGAAAGTAAACATGGAGGAACTGTGTGGGAGACATTGCCCAGCACTGTAAAAGTGGCGGACAGAGCACTATGACTCGAAACTACATGTAACATCCCGGGCTGGCCAGCAGATGGTGCACTAACCCCATGTGACAAGCCCCCGGAAGCAGGCAGCATGATCTGGGAAACCGGGAATGCACCCGTATTAACCCATAAGAACTGCTGGGCAGGGAAATGGGAGTACGCAAATGCAATGGGGGCTGTAACTGTAGAGCCAGAATGGGAGAGCAGCATGCCGGACACACCACCAGCAGCAAGTGGCAGCCCAGCAACTGCATCCGGTGCCACAGCCGGAACCACGGAGGGGAAGGAAATTAACCCCCCCAGGGAGGGGAGGTGACCACCCGGACACGAGGACGCCGATAGCCTGAAGCGGTAAGGGGGCAAGCGGCCTCAGCCAGGCAGCGTGGGGGGTGGGGGTGGGGGGGCAGACCAACGCTGGGGGGAGGCATGGCAGCAGAAAGGAGAAAGAGGGGAGAAAGCCAGTACAGAGGGAAAAAACAGGTAGGGACAAGGGAGAGAGCGGGAACAAAGGGAAGGCAAAGGAGGAACAAAACAGGCTACACAATATGCACAGAAGTGACACTGTATACTCAGCTGCTTCCCAAGTAGCAAAGAGAAAGATGGCCCCCAGTACCTGTATATAAGTACTATACACTCCGCCTACAACCTCCCTAATAGGCAGACAAGAGCACCTGACCCAATATGACATCACTAAGGCTAGCACTGCCCTGTCTTTAACAATTAGTCACAAAAACCAGGGCGCTTATGTGGCTTCAAGCTTAAGCAGCCCTCAGCCTGCTTAATAATAATAATACTCTTAGAAGTATTTATTGTTCTATGAACAAAGGTGTTGGTACTTGGAATTACAGGTGCGGGTACTCAGAAATAAAAGTGCCGGTCATAAATTAAAGTGGTACAGAGTTGTGTGAGGGAAAGTTGTGTCAGGAAGAGCTATGTGAGGGAAAGCTGTGTCAGGAAGAGCCGTGTGAGGGAAAGCTATGTCAGGAAGAGCCGTGTGAGGGATAGTATGAGACTGGGGAGAGCTGTGTGAGATGTAAACTGTGTAAGGGGAGAGCTGTGTACAAGCGGCACTACTACTGTGGACATTGTGTATAAAGCGCACTACTGTATGTCGTAACGTTTATAAGGGGTACTACTGTATGGAGTGTATAAGGGGCAGTACTTTGTGGTTTTATGTGAATAAGGGGTACTACTGTTTTGTGTAATATCTTACCTCAACGCTACAGCAACCCTGATAATCTCATTCACATTTCTCCCACAAACTCCTACCCCCTATCCTGTGCCCTCTGGAATGCCAGATCTGTTTGCAACAAATTGGCCCCAACTCATGACCTTTTCAACTCCCTGCATCTCCTAGCCATTACTGAAACCTGGATTACCCCCTCTGACACTACTTCTCCTGCTGCTCTTTCTGCTGGGGGTCTCACATTCTCACACACACACCTACCCTCTAGCTACACATACCAACTTATACCTCCAGAACTGCCCCTTACATTCTCTACATTTGAGGTTCATGCGATAAGCCTCTACCAACTTACTAATCTTCGAGTTGCTGTCATTTACCCCCTCCCCCCCCCCCCCCCATCCTGGCATTTCCTCCAAATTCCTCAACAAGTTTGCTTCCTGGCTACCTCACTTCCTCTCTTCTGACATTCCCTCAATTATCCTAGGTGATTTCAACATCCCTATCGATAACCCCACAAAATCACCTGCCTCTAAACTAGAGATGAGCGGGTTCGGTTTCTCTGAATCCGAACCCGCCCGAACTTCATGGTTTTTTTCACGGGTCCGAGCAGACTCGGATCCTCCCGCCTTGCTCGGTTAACCCGAGCGCGCCCGAACGTCATCATGACGCTGTCGGATTCTCGCGAGACTCAGATTCTATATAAGGAGCCGCGCGTCGCCGCCATTTTCACACGTGCATTGAGATTGATAGGGAGAGGACGTGGCTGGCGTCCTCTCCATTTAGGTTATAAGAGAGAGAGATTTACTGGAGCTTAGGACTAGGAGGAGTACTGTAGAAGTGTAGAGAGTGCAGAGAGTTTACTAGTGAGTGACCACCAGACAGTGCAGTTTATTTAATATATCCGTTCTCTGCCTGAAAAAAGCGATACACACAGTGACTCAGTCACATACCATATCTGTGTGCACTGCTCAGGCTCAGCCCAGTGTGCTGCATCATCTATATATATTATATATCTGTCTGACTGCTCAGCTCACACAGCTTATAATTGTGGGGGAGACTGGGGAGCACTGCAGTGCCAGTTATAGGTTATAGCAGGAGCCAGGAGTACATAATATTATATAGTGAGTGACCACCAGACAGTGCAGTTTATTTAATATATCCGTTCTCTGCCTGAAAAAAGCGATACACACAGTGACTCAGTCACATACCATATCTGTGTGCACTGCTCAGGCTCAGCCCAGTGTGCTGCATCATCTATATATATTATATATCTGTCTGACTGCTCAGCTCACACAGCTTATAATTGTGGGGGAGACTGGGGAGCACTGCAGTGCCAGTTATAGGTTATAGCAGGAGCCAGGAGTACATAATATTATATTAAAATTAAACAGTGCACACTTTTGCTGCAGGAGTGCCACTGCCAGTGTGACTGACCAGTGACCTGACCACACTGACCACCAGTATAGTTAGTAGTATACTTATATTGTGATTGCCTGAAAAAGTTAAACACTCGTCGTGTGACTTCACTTGTGTGTTGTTGTTTTTTTTATTCTATAAAAATAAAACTCATTCTGCTGACAGACAGTGTCCAGCAGGTCCGTCATTATATAATATATAATATATACCTGTCCGGCTGCAGTAGTGATATATATATATTTTTTATATCATTTATCATCCAGTCGCAACAGACACAGTACGGTAGTTCACGGCTGTGGCTACCTCTGTGTCTGCACTCGGCAGGCAGTCCGTCCATAATTGTATACCACCTAACCGTGGTTTTTTTTTCTTCTTTATACATACATACTACTACGACATATCTTTATCAACCAGTCTATATTAGCAGCAGACACAGTACAGTACGGTAGTTCACGGCTGTGGCTACCTCTGTGTCTGCACTCGGCAGGCAGTCCGTCCATAATTGTATACCACCTAACCGTGGTTTTTTTTTCTTTCTTCTTTATACATACATAGTTACATAGACATCTCTTTATCAACCAGTCTATATTAGCAGCAGACACAGTACAGTACGGTAGTTCACGGCTGTGGCTACCTCTGTGTCTGCACTCGGCAGGCAGTCCGTCCATAATTGTATACCACCTAACCGTGGTTTTTTTTTCTTTCTTCTTTATACATACATAGTTACATAGACATCTCTTTATCAACCAGTCTATATTAGCAGCAGACACAGTACAGTACGGTAGTTCACGGCTGTGGCTACCTCTGTGTCTGCACTCGGCAGGCAGTCCGTCCATAATTGTATACCACCTAACCGTGGTTTTTTTTTTCTTTCTTCTTTATACATACATAGTTACATAGACATCTCTTTATCAACCAGTCTATATTAGCAGCAGACACAGTACAGTACGGTAGTTCACGGCTGTGGCTACCTCTGTGTCTGCACTCGGCAGGCAGTCCGTCCATAATTGTATACCACCTAACCGTGGTTTTTTTTTCTTTCTTCTTTATACATACATAGTTACATAGACATCTCTTTATCAACCAGTCTATATTAGCAGCAGACACAGTACAGTACGGTAGTTCACGGCTGTGGCTACCTCTGTGTCTGCACTCGGCAGGCAGTCCGTCCATAATTGTATACCACCTAACCGTGTTTTTTTTTTCTTTCTTCTTTATACATACATACTACTACGACATCTCTTTATCAACCAGTCTATATTATTAGCAGCAGACAGTACAGTACGGTAGTTCACGGCTGTGGCTACCTCTGTGTCTGCACTCGGCAGGCAGTCCGTCCATAATTGTATACCACCTAACCGTGGTTTTTTTTTCTTTCTTCTTTATACATACATAGTTACATAGACATCTCTTTATCAACCAGTCTATATTAGCAGCAGACACAGTACAGTACGGTAGTTCACGGCTGTGGCTACCTCTGTGTCTGCACTCGGCAGGCAGTCCATAATTGTATACTAGTATCCATCTCCATTGTTTACCTGAGGTGCCTTTTAGTTGTGCCTATTAAAATATGGAGAACAAAAATGTTGAGGTTCCAAAATTAGGGAAAGATCAAGATCCACTTCCACCTCGTGCTGAAGCTGCTGCCACTAGTCATGGCCGAGACGATGAAATGCCAGCAACGTCGTCTGCCAAGGCCGATGCCCAATGTCATAGTACAGAGCATGTCAAATCCAAAACACCAAATATCAGAAAAAAAAGGACTCCAAAACCTAAAATAAAATTGTCGGAGGAGAAGCGTAAACTTGCCAATATGCCATTTACGACACGGAGTGGCAAGGAACGGCTGAGGCCCTGGCCTATGTTCATGGCTAGTGGTTCAGCTTCACATGAGGATGGAAGCACTCAGCCTCTCGCTAGAAAAATGAAAAGACTCAAGCTGGCAAAAGCAGCACAGCAAAGAACTGTGCATTCTTCGAAATCCCAAATCCACAAGGAGAGTCCAATTGTGTCGGTTGCGATGCCTGACCTTCCCAACACTGGACGTGAAGAGCATGCGCCTTCCACCATTTGCACGCCCCCTGCAAGTGCTGGAAGGAGCACCCGCAGTCCAGTTCCTGATAGTCAGATTGAAGATGTCAGTGTTGAAGTACACCAGGATGAGGAGGATATGGGTGTTGCTGGCGCTGGGGAGGAAATTGACCAGGAGGATTCTGATGGTGAGGTGGTTTGTTTAAGTCAGGCACCCGGGGAGACACCTGTTGTCCGTGGGAGGAATATGGCCGTTGACATGCCAGGTGAAAATACCAAAAAAATCAGCTCTTCGGTGTGGAAGTATTTCAACAGAAATGCGGACAACAGGTGTCAAGCCGTGTGTTCCCTTTGTCAAGCTGTAATAAGTAGGGGTAAGGACGTTAACCACCTCGGAACATCCTCCCTTATACGTCACCTGCAGCGCATTCATAATAAGTCAGTGACAAGTTCAAAAACTTTGGGTGACAGCGGAAGCAGTCCACTGACCAGTAAATCCCTTCCTCTTGTAACCAAGCTCACGCAAACCACCCCACCAACTCCCTCAGTGTCAATTTCCTCCTTCCCCAGGAATGCCAATAGTCCTGCAGGCCATGTCACTGGCAATTCTGACGATTCCTCTCCTGCCTGGGATTCCTCCGATGCATCCTTGCGTGTAACGCCTACTGCTGCTGGCGCTGCTGTTGTTGCTGCTGGGAGTCGATGGTCATCCCAGAGGGGAAGTCGTAAGCCCACTTGTACTACTTCCAGTAAGCAATTGACTGTTCAACAGTCCTTTGCGAGGAAGATGAAATATCACAGCAGTCATCCTGCTGCAAAGCGGATAACTGAGGCCTTGACAACTATGTTGGTGTTAGACGTGCGTCCGGTATCCGCCGTTAGTTCACAGGGAACTAGACAATTTATTGAGGCAGTGTGCCCCCGTTACCAAATACCATCTAGGTTCCACTTCTCTAGGCAGGCGATACCGAGAATGTACACGGACGTCAGAAAAAGACTCACCAGTGTCCTAAAAAATGCAGTTGTACCCAATGTCCACTTAACCACGGACATGTGGACAAGTGGAGCAGGGCAGGGTCAGGACTATATGACTGTGACAGCCCACTGGGTAGATGTATGGACTCCCGCCGCAAGAACAGCAGCGGCGGCACCAGTAGCAGCATCTCGCAAACGCCAACTCTTTCCTAGGCAGGCTACGCTTTGTATCACCGCTTTCCAGAATACGCACACAGCTGAAAACCTCTTACGGCAACTGAGGAAGATCATCGCGGAATGGCTTACCCCAATTGGACTCTCCTGTGGATTTGTGGCATCGGACAACGCCAGCAATATTGTGTGTGCATTAAATATGGGCAAATTCCAGCACGTCCCATGTTTTGCACATACCTTGAATTTGGTGGTGCAGAATTTTTTAAAAAACGACAGGGGCGTGCAAGAGATGCTGTCGGTGGCCAGAAGAATTGCGGGACACTTTCGGCGTACAGGCACCACGTACAGAAGACTGGAGCACCACCAAAAACTACTGAACCTGCCCTGCCATCATCTGAAGCAAGAAGTGGTAACGAGGTGGAATTCAACCCTCTATATGCTTCAGAGGTTGGAGGAGCAGCAAAAGGCCATTCAAGCCTATACAATTGAGCACGATATAGGAGGTGGAATGCACCTGTCTCAAGCGCAGTGGAGAATGATTTCAACGTTGTGCAAGGTTCTGATGCCCTTTGAACTTGCCACACGTGAAGTCAGTTCAGACACTGCCAGCCTGAGTCAGGTCATTCCCCTCATCAGGCTTTTGCAGAAGAAGCTGGAGACATTGAAGGAGGAGCTAACACGGAGCGATTCCGCTAGGCATGTGGGACTTGTGGATGGAGCCCTTAATTCGCTTAACAAGGATTCACGGGTGGTCAATCTGTTGAAATCAGAGCACTACATTTTGGCCACCGTGCTCGATCCTAGATTTAAAGCCTACCTTGGATCTCTCTTTCCGGCAGACACAAGTCTGCTGGGGTTGAAAGACCTGCTGGTGACAAAATTGTCAAGTCAAGCGGAACGCGACCTGTCAACATCTCCTCCTTCACATTCTCCCGCAACTGGGGGTGCGAGGAAAAGGCTCAGAATTCCGAGCCCACCCGCTGGCGGTGATGCAGGGCAGTCTGGAGCGACTGCTGATGCTGACATCTGGTCCGGACTGAAGGACCTGACAACGATTACGGACATGTCGTCTACTGTCACTGCATATGATTCTCTCAACATTGATAGAATGGTGGAGGATTATATGAGTGACCGCATCCAAGTAGGCACGTCACACAGTCCGTACTTATACTGGCAGGAAAAAGAGGCAATTTGGAGGCCCTTGCACAAACTGGCTTTATTCTACCTAAGTTGCCCTCCCACAAGTGTGTACTCCGAAAGAGTGTTTAGTGCCGCCGCTCACCTTGTCAGCAATCGGCGTACGAGGTTACATCCAGAAAATGTGGAGAAGATGATGTTCATTAAAATGAATTATAATCAATTCCTCCGCGGAGACATTGACCAGCAGCAATTGCCTCCACAAAGTACACAGGGAGCTGAGATGGTGGATTCCAGTGGGGACGAATTGATAATCTGTGAGGAGGGGGATGTACACGGTGATATATCGGAGGGTGATGATGAGGTGGACATCTTGCCTCTGTAGAGCCAGTTTGTGCAAGGAGAGATTAATTGCTTCTTTTTTGGGGGGGGTCCAAACCAACCCGTCATATCAGTCACAGTCGTGTGGCAGACCCTGTCACTGAAATGATGGGTTGGTTAAAGTGTGCATGTCCTGTTTTGTTTATACAACATAAGGGTGGGTGGGAGGGCCCAAGGACAATTCCATCTTGCACCTCTTTTTTCTTTTCTTTTTCTTTGCATCATGTGCTGATTGGGGAGGGTTTTTTGGAAGGGACATCCTGCGTGACACTGCAGTGCCACTCCTAAATGGGCCCGGTGTTTGTGTCGGCCACTAGGGTCGCTAATCTTACTCACACAGTCAGCTACCTCATTGCGCCTCTTTTTTTCTTTGCATCATGTGCTGTTTGGGGAGGGTTTTTTGGAAGGGACATCCTGCGTGACACTGCAGTGCCACTCCTAGATGGGCCCGGTGTTTGTGTCGGCCACTAGGGTCGCTAATCTTACTCACACAGCTACCTCATTGCGCCTCTTTTTTTCTTTGCGTCATGTGCTGTTTGGGGAGGGTTTTTTGGAAGGGCCATCCTGCGTGACACTGCAGTGCCACTCCTAGATGGGCCCGGTGTTTGTGTCGGCCACTAGGGTCGCTAATCTTACTCACACAGCTACCTCATTGCGCCTCTTTTTTTCTTTGCGTCATGTGCTGTTTGGGGAGGGTTTTTTGGAAGGGACATCCTGCGTGACACTGCAGTGCCACTCCTAGATGGGCCCGGTGTTTGTGTCGGCCACTAGGGTCGCTAATCTTACTCACACAGCTACCTCATTGCGCCTCTTTTTTTCTTTGCGTCATGTGCTGTTTGGGGAGGGTTTTTTGGAAGGGCCATCCTGCGTGACACTGCAGTGCCACTCCTAGATGGGCCCGGTGTTTGTGTCGGCCACTAGGGTCGCTAATCTTACTCACACAGCTACCTCATTGCGCCTCTTTTTTTCTTTGCGTCATGTGCTGTTTGGGGAGGGTTTTTTGGAAGGGACATCCTGCGTGACACTGCAGTGCCACTCCTAGATGGGCCCGGTGTTTGTGTCGGCCACTAGGGTCGCTTATCTTACTCACACAGCGACCTCGGTGCAAATTTTAGGACTAAAAATAATATTGTGAGGTGTGAGGTATTCAGAATAGACTGAAAATGAGTGTAAATTATGGTTTTTGAGGTTAATAATACTTTGGGATCAAAATGACCCCCAAATTCTATGATTTAAGCTGTTTTTTAGTGTTTTTTGAAAAAAACACCCGAATCCAAAACACACCCGAATCCGACAAAAAAAATTCGGTGAGGTTTTGCCAAAACGCGTTCGAACCCAAAACACGGCCGCGGAACCGAACCCAAAACACAAAACCCGAAAAATTTCAGGCGCTCATCTCTACAGTCTAAACTCCTTAACCTCACCTCTTCACTTGGGCTCTCCCAGTGGACCTCTCCACCCTCCCATGTGAACAGGAGCTCACTGGATCTGGTTTTTACTCACCGTAGCGATATTTCTGATTTCTACAACTCCCCTTTTCCCCTCTCTGACCACCACCTGCTCTCTTTCAACTTATCTATCTCCGCCTCCCCATCTCTCCCTCCTAAGGCTACCATCACTAAGCGTAACATTGAGGCTATTTGCACCTCATCCCTACCCTCCCTGTTCGACTCACTTCTCTCTCCTATTCTCTCTCTCATGCCCTGAACAAGCCACATCCCTATTCAATGCATCTCTTACTTCTGCTCTTGACTCTGTTGCTCCACCTACCACTATTCACCCTCACAGATCAACACCTGAACCCTGGCACACCAAATTAACTAGATATCTTTAAAAATTCTCACGTACTGCCGAGTGACAGTGGGGGAATCACGCTCTAAGGCAGACTTCCTCCATTTCAAATATATGCTCTCATCCTTCAGTGCTGCCCTTTCCCTCGCTAAACAATCATACTTCATAATTCTCATCTCTACTGGCGCCTCTTTGCCACTGTCAACTCCCTCCTCTGCCCACCACCACCTCCTCTTCCATCCTCATTATCTGCTCTTAACTTTGCCACTTATTTTACATCCAAGAGTGACTCCATACGTCAGGACATCACATCCCACCATACCAGCAACCAGCCACCACCCATCCCTTGCCACCCCTCCCCTTTCCTCTCACCAACTCTGACATCTTTCTGCCATGTATCTGGTGAGGAAGTCATGACCCTCATCCTTTCCTCCCCCCACCATCTCCCCACTTGACCCTATCCCCTCCCACCTCCTCCGCTACCTCTCTCCTTCTGCCTGTTCCCATCTTGCCCACCTTCTTAATCTCTCCCTCTCATTAGGCACTGTCCCCTCTGCCTTCAAGCATGCTCTTGTCTCCCATATTCTTAAAAAACCTACCCTTGATCCAAACACTCTCTCCATCTATCGACCCATCTCTCAGCTCCCTTTTGCCTCCAAGCTTCTTGAGCGCATTGTCCATAACCACATCACTGCCTTTCTTTCCTCCCACTCACTGCTTTACCCATTCCAGTCTGGTTTCCACTCTCTCCACTCCACTGAAACTGCCCTCACAAAAGTCTGCAATGACCTCCATACAGACAAATCTAAGGGCCACTTCTCTCTACTTATTCTTCTTGACCTCTCTGCTGCTTTTGACACTGTGGATCACCCTCTCCTTCAGAAAATACTTCACTCTATTGGTCTGCGTGACAAAGCCCTCTCCTGGATGTCCTCCTACATCTCTGATCATTCCTTCTCTGTCTCCTCTCATGACGCTACCTCACCCCCACTTCCACTAACTGTTGGTGTCCCCCAAGGTTCTGTTCTTGATCCTCTCCTTTTATCTCTCTATATGTCCTCTTTAGGTGACCTCATTAGTTCTTTTAACTTCCAATTTCACCTCTATGCTGATGGCAGTCAAATTTGCCTTTCTTCCCCTGATCTCTAACCGGCTCTTCTCACTCGTACCTCTAACTGTCTCTCTGATATCTCTTCTTGGATGTCCCAGTGCTTTCTTAAACTCAACATGTCCAAGACTGAGTTGATCATCTTCCCACCCTCCCGCACAACCTCACCTCCCACAAACTCATTATCCATTGATGGCACGACTATATCCCCTAGTCCCCAAGTAAGCTGTCTTTGCGCAATCCTTGACTCCTCCTTCTCCTTCAAACACATTTAGCACCAGGGCCATCTTTTCATATGGGCTCAATGGGCTCAATGGGCACTTGCCCAAGGGCCCCAGGTGTATAAGGGCCCCAGACTGATAGCTGTAGGTCCCCACTTTCCAGAGGTACCAGATTTTTGAAAATCAGCCCTGGGGAACCGGAGATATCCAACTTCAAAGCAGTGGTCCCCATCCAAGCCTGTTAATTGCTCTTCCAAGCCAGATATCTCGGGTTCTGTCTGACTTAGAGTTTTTATAAGGGTATTGTCCAAAAGTTGGGACTCTCCCCTTTTGGTGGACACTGGCAGCTTGTCTCTACTATGTCCAGAACCAGAGATATCAGCCTTCAAGCTGGTGGTCCCTGCTCCAGCTCCACACTTTATTTTATACTTTTGTTGGTGGATTGCTCTGGCTCCTGAACTATTGATTCCCAAGTCCCCAGAACCTCCTGAAAGGTGGAACTCTCTAGTTCTTTATCGCATTCAAAGCTAAGAAATCTATTACAGGTTGAGTATCCCTTATCCAAAATGCTTAGGACCAGAAGTATTTTGGATATCGGATTTTTCCGTATTTTGGAATAATTGCATACCATAATGAGATATCATGGTGATGGAACCTAAGTCTAAGCACAGAATGCATTTATGTTTCATATACATCTTATACACACAGCCTGGAGGTCATTTAATACAATATTTTTAATAACTTTGTGCATTAAACAAAGTGTGTGTACATTCACACAAATCATTTACGTTTCATATACACCTTATACACATAGCCTAAAGGTAATTTAATACAATATTTTTAATAACTTGTGTATTAAACAAAGTCAGTGTGCATTGAGCC
Source organism: Pseudophryne corroboree (assembly GCF_028390025.1). NCBI lineage: Eukaryota > Metazoa > Chordata > Amphibia > Anura > Myobatrachidae > Pseudophryne > Pseudophryne corroboree. Next base: position 132,935,108 of record NC_086455.1, on the reverse strand, counting down.
ATCAGAAAACAAAGGTTTCATTATCTCACTCTCACTCAAAAAATTCCGTATTTTGGAATATTCCGTATTTCGGGATATTTTGATATGGGATACTCAACCTGTACCAGGCACTGGAGATATCTGCAGTCAAGTAAGCTGCCCTCCCACCAGAAAATTATGAATATTAAGCCCACTCCACTATCCACCCCATCCCTATGTATTAAACACCCCCTACCACCCTGGAAGTCATGTACCAGGGCCCCTTCATTCAGCCCAATGCCCCCTTCTACGGTTTAGTGTTCTCCCTCCCACTCCATCTGTGCAGTAAAGGAGTAATTAGCAGAAATGAGTCCTACATGCAAGGAAGATAGAACACCCCCTACCGCCCACGAGACATCAAAGCTGCCGCTGATAGCACCCCCTAACCTTACTGCTGGAGAATGGGTAGGGGGCCCAGTGCATTGTTGTGCCCAGGGGCCTACACTGCTGTTAAGATGGCCCTGTTTAGCACCTCTCACAAACCTGTCATTTTCAGCTAAAAAATATTTCCAGGATCAGACCCTTTCTCTCCCAGGATGCCACCAAGACCTTTATCCACTCACTGATCATTTCCAGGCTGGATTAGTGTAATCTCCTCCTAACTGGCCTTCCTGATAATGATCTCTCTCCACTCCAATCTATCCTCAATGCTGCAGCCCGGATAGTCTTCCTCACCAAACACACTATGTCCACCTCCCCTCTCCTACAAGCACTTCACTGGCTTCCCTTTCAGAATCCAATTCAAACTTCTCACACTCACTAACAAAGCACTCACCCACTCCTCTTCCATTTACATCTCTGACATTATCTACCTTTACTCTCCCACCCGTCCTCTTCGCTCTACTAATGCACGCTGACTCTCCTGTCTTCTGATTACTTCCTCCCACTCCTATCTCCAAGATTTTTCATGTGCTGCTCCCTTACTCTGGAATTTTCTACCTCTCTCCCTCAGACTCTCCACCTTCAATCAGGCTCTTAAGACCCACTTCTTTGCCAAACTCAGCCAAATCACATCCTAACCCTCTGTCCCACGCTCGGTCTACCCCACCTGTGTCACCCCTGTCTGTCTGCCCCTCGCCTTTAGAATGCAAGCTCTCGTGAGTAGGGCCCTCTTCCCTCATGTGCTTATCTTTTTCTGACTTTACTAATCCCCAACTGCCCAAATCCTGCAGTTTTCGGTCACCTTGATACTTATGTCAGTGCCGTCTACTGGTGTAGTTATGCCTAGTTACCCTGTACTTGTCCTATATTTTCTTCAACTGTAAGTCACTGTTTTCCTATTTTGATTATGTGCATATATAGTACTCTGTAATTGTGTGCTACGGAACCCTTGTGGCTCCATATAAATACAGAAAAATAATAATAATAATAATAATAATAATAATAATAATAATTAGAGTCTTTATGTGTGGTGTAATGAGAATAAGATTGTGCTACTGTATGGCATATTTTGAATTAGTACTGTTGTGTGGCCACACCCCTTATGAGACCACATCCCTTTTTTGTACTGCACACTGTTACTTTAGAAAGTATGGGTGGTGGGGCAGAAATTTATAGTTTGCATGGGGTGCCGAACACCCTAGCTCTGGCCATGGCTCCACCTAGTGGGAGGGGGAGAATGAGTGCCACCACCTCTCCAGGACCACTTTAAGCTCTGGTACTTAGAAATAACGGTGCTGGTACTTGTAAATAAAGCTCAGAAATAAAAGTGCCATTACTTGGAAATAAAGGTGTCTCAACTCGGGTATAAAGGTGCTGGTACTCGGAAATAAAGGTGCCGGTACTCGGAAATATAAGTGCTGGTACTCGGATATATAGGTGTGGTACACACCTACAGTTAGAAGACGGAGACTCAACCGTTTTCTCAAGCATTTCATTAATACCACTTTAGTTAAAAAACAAACAAACAACACAAACGCTTAGATTTATCCTACACTATTAATACTTAAGTTTTTTTTGTATCTTATTTTAAATGCAAACTTAGAGCACTTTGTGTCTGATTCTGAGTCACATGCCGCAGCGTCTGTTGGCGATCGCCCATCTGTGACTTCATGCAAATATTGCTACAAACTCCTTCCCTAGTGTACATCTGTGAGTTCAAATATGCAAGGACTGAGAAGCCCACTGCCAGCATCCGTGCACACGGTAATGCTGATTGGTGCATCTTTATACACCAACATTGATCACACCATTGGAACTTGCACCAGCCCTCTGTCCAAGTATGGCCTCCTATGGCTGTGCATCTGTGAACACAGCAGCTTGCATTGACATACCACAACACTCCCATAAACACGCCCACTGAACGGACCACCTCTCAGTTACAACCCAGGAACACCCATCACCATGGGGCTTCTGACCCTGTCCATACACTTGGTTTACTACTAGTCATTTGCCCCAGCCTATATTTGGTGTAAAAGATACATTTGGGAACCAGCATGTTCACGCTTCTATAAACCTTTGCATGGCTCACACTGGCTTTGATGCTTCCGACTGAAAATTTCCTCTGTGAGAACTCCCCATTACAGCCCAGTAACACCTCTTCAGTTGTAAGTGTGCTTGCGAATGAAATGCACCTGACTCTCTCACACTTGCACACTCTGTAGAACGTGCACTGCGAAAACTCATAGGGTACACTCTGCCATCATAGTACATCCAACCATACCTGACACCCTTTACTGTCTCTGGGAGAAGCCCAGAGGGTAGATGTGGCTGATATCTGATTATCTGCAAGGGGCAGGGCCTAATGGTGAGAGAAGCATGGCCCGTCTATGAAGAAGCCAAAGTGATGTGGTTCTATGGACCCATGAGTCCTCCTCGTCCTGCCCATTTCACAAGAAAGTGGGTCGGATGCAAGAGGACCACCCACTCTTCCGGGGTTCCAGGGGACTCCCCATAAATTCTGGAGTCTCACAGACATACCAGTAGAGTAGGTATGGATGCATTCAACTCAATAACTGCCCATGTGACTCTACACAAAACTCTGTAGTTCATAATCCAATCATAACAATGAATGTAGTTCATAATAAAATCCTGGCAAGTATGAGTCAGGTGCATTTCAGTCGCAAGCACACTTACAACTGAAGAGGTGTTACTGGGCTGTAATGGGGAGTTCTCACAGATCTCTGTGCATAGGAAATGTACCATGTGGCACTGTCTGCCAATCACAGATATCACAATATTCCAGATTTTCTCAGCAGCACCCCCTCCCCCCCCCCAAAAAAAAAACCCTCCCCCAATTCACTATGCGTCCTCCAAACAATCTGTGACTGCAATGGTGTTTCCTGCATAATAATCCACAACCTTTAATAATCTTTTAACTGCTTATGGGTATAAAAATGTAGTTACCTGGAGAAGGGGGGAAAGTTTCTTTACTTAAATTCTTTTAAAATTACGTCTTTATTGTTTCTTTTTATATGCTTGTACATTTTGTAAATAACTGCAATTATGTGTTGTCTCTTTCCTCTAATGTACTAAAGATGGGGCAACTTTGTATCTTTTTGTTGGAATATGTGTGTACAACTGGCAGTGGTATGGCAAAGTGATGGTACACACCAGCGGATGCCCTGAGTCAGTGAACAGCCCATCTTCAGTAATGAATTCTGTGACCTCTTCGCTCTAGGACACTGATTGCTATGAGATTTGTTCCCTTTTTTAGTACATAAAGCGCATCTTGGATTTATGTGACTTTAGTTTTAGTGTCAACTCTCAAGTAGGCTGTGATTCAGTAGCGGGTCTTGCCACGGGCAAGCAGGACTTTTGCCCGGGGCGCCACCTCCTGGAGGGCGCAGGGCGCCATCCGGAGGGCGCCGCACCAGGGCACGATCCGCTGCTGCTGTGCCCCCCGCTGCCCCCAGCTGCTGCTGACCGCTGTGAAGGGAAACTAGACGCGTACGCGTCTAGTTTCCCTTCGTGGACAGGTCCTTTACTGTGCGGTGCACGATGACGTCGTCGCGCACCGCACAGCAAAGGTCCTCTCCACGAAGGGAACTAGACGCTACGCGTCTAGTTTCCCTTCGTGGAGAGGACCTTTGCTGTGCGGTGCGCGATGACGTTATCGCGCACCGCACATCATTTCAGTCTGTACAGGGAGCGTAAATGACCACGCCCCCTGTACGAAGCCACGTCCCCTATTGCCGCCCGGGGCGCACAGAGCCCCAGAACCGGCCCTGCTGTGATTGTTCCAATTTTCATAGCTGTAAGTACTTAATTTCTTTGTTATAGGATCATATTTGGCTAATGTGGTGAACGTTCATCTTCATTGCAGCTGAAATGACTGTTAGCACCTGAATTAATATACCAACAATTTTTCCTGCACTATCTGTAACAATCAGTGCTGACTCATCTTCAGTGTTGTACTTCTAAAGGGCCCTGCACACTGGCAGATCTCACTGCACGATATGAACGTTCTCGTTCATTAATGAATGAGAACTCGTTCATATCGTGCAGTGTGTAGGCACCAATGATTAACGATGCGCGGCCCCGCACTCGTTAATTGTTGGTGCCCCGTCGCTTATGCATGCAGGCCAATAAGGACGAGATTGTCCATATTAGCATGCATTGCTATGGAACCGGGTGACGGGGGGAGTGAAGAAACTTCACTCCCCCGTCACTTTCCCCGCTGCCGGGTCGCCCGTCTTCCGTATCGGCGGTCGTGAAACTCGGCGGCGGGTCGCCCAGTCTGTAGGGCCCTTTAGTCTGCATAACAGTTACATTTAAATGCTTTGTGACCTAATTTGTTACATATAACACTTGTACTTGAATTTTCTGCCTGCAGTGCTGTCCACATATTTTTTGCTGACACTTTCCCATGTATGATAGAGTATACATGTAGTTTAATACTCAAACCAATTGTACCCGTGGCTGTCTCTGCATCATCTGGGTTTGGACTGACACCAGGACCTACTGTAACATTCCACATTCTACCTTACATGCTCTAGTTTCATTTCCATAGCAAACTTCCATTGGCGTTTCTATAATGGGTGCAATGGGTGCGGTGCACATGGGCCCCTGGGTCCAGGGGGGGGCCCACACCGCACCCACCGCACCCATTTTAATACTTACCTTTACGGAATCCAGCGTTGGGAGCTGTGATCGTGGCGGAAATCACAGCCAAAATGGACGCCGCGCATGTGCGGTAGCCAAATTGGTCTCCGGATCATGGTGGGCGCCATGTTTCCGGAGACCTGCGCATGCGCAGTAGACTCCGGCACCATGCTGGAGTCTACAGCGCTCTGCAGAGGAGGGGGCTCACCCGGAGGTGCACATGGGCCCCCTCCTCTGTAGAAACGCCCCTGCAAACTTCCATGTGGTCTAATTCTCTGCACATTTTACTTTGATAAACCCCAGTATTGGTGTAGTTCCTGTGTGCATACTTCTTACTGACATGATTATGCTTAGCTCCTGTGCTGACATACTGCACTGGAAACACGCTGTGCTTTGCACGCGTCTAAGATGGTGTCTGTGTGCTGCTGGGTATTCTAGAAGCTTGAGGTCTGTGTTACTGTAGCTTGTGTGCCTGGGCCCATAACCTACTGGACAATGTTGTACAACTGGCTGTGGTATGGCAGAACGATGGTACACACCAGCAAATGCCCTGAGTCAGTGAACAGCCCAATACTTAACCAGCAGGGTGGTTTAGTCAGCAGTACTGTGATTTATGCAGCTGTACTCACAGTCATACATACACAGACTCTCAGATTGGAGTGGAGCATACAGGTCACCAGCTAGTGACTGGGTGTGGGTAGCGATGCATAATGCAAGCAGTACCAGCGTTGATAGCAGGATGGATCTAGCTGTAAATGCAGGGTCTCTCTGGAGCTAAGTGGAACATGTCTGTTTCCCATTGTGGCACTTTAACACAGTGACAAGATGGTGTCACACATGCACAGAAGGTGGCCATCTTGGTTAGTAATTGAAGCCTCCCTAAAGATGCAATACGTAGTAAATGCTGTAGTACTTTCCGGCTTCCACATTTTAAACATATAGGATTATATTTATAAAGCTGCTGCATTGCTAACCTCCACTTCTCGGTGGGTTGGAGTTGAAATTTGAAGTGGCATTCACATACATTAGAAAGCATGCTGGGTTTTACACTGACTGCGAGTGCCGTTTTACATTTTCAGCTGCAACCTTTTGGGAAGGGACAGTTTCCAAAAGCTGCTGCTGCATAAATATAACCTATAACTACAATGCAGGTTGTCTTTTTCATCATTTCACAATAACCTACAACCTCACGCAATAGCTTGTAGCCACTTCTAGTTTATACTAAATTTAGTGATACAAATCGATGGGAAAAATGCAGTCTACTTTTCACTAATGTAACACTTTAATTGCTACTTTTCACTAATGTGACGCCTTGGGATAATTGGCCTGTTTTGACCTGGGGGGTCCCTTGCCCTGGGCTGTAGCCTTAGAATGTTAGGGACCCGTCTGATGATGAGGTCACCTGGACTCAGTGGGCGGGCCCGTATTTTATTTATACTAAGCACCTCATTTTTGCTCTATGTTAAATTGCAGAGTTTATAATAATAATAATAATAATAATAATAATAATAATAATTATTATTATTATTATTATTATTATTATTATTATTATTATTATTATTATGATTAGCAGTGCTTAGGGAGTGCACCTGCAATTTCTCTTCAGTTGATAAAAGCCACCAAGTATAACCCTGCTTTTAGGAATGTTGAATCTTTGATGGTGACAAGAGCGAAGCTACCACAGATGCAGGGAGTGCAGCTGCTATGAGGCCCAGAGCTAAGAGGGGTCCACTTTCCCTGTCACAATTATATGTGTTATATACACTTTTATCCATTGGTTGTTACCCAGGGGCCCTTAAAGACTTTTGTCTTGGGGCCTGCAATATATTTAGGTATGTGCAGGCTTGGACTGGCCCACAGGGGAAACCACCGGTGGGCCCTACTGCGGGGGGGCCCACCTCCTGCTCTAAGGATCAGGTTCCAGACTGTGCACTTGAATTATACATTATACATATGTTACCTTATACTGGACTATGGTGTATTTTCTACAGTGCATTGCTGTTATTAATCTGGTACATTATCATGTATGCAGCAGCTGAATTTACTGTATATATTTATGAAGGGGGCCCAGACGTTGCACTCTCTAATGTTTAGTCAGACCAATGAGGTGGCAGGCCACACCCCCTCTGCAGACTGACCACACCACTAAACATTGGCCCCTACCACTGCATTTCCCCAGTGGGCCCTTCATACCCCAATCCGACACTGGGTATGTGTCTGGAGCTGCTTATTGTAATGTGGTTTAAAATTAACTGGAGGGCATTATAATGTTACATAATATGAACTGGGGCACTGATATGGCACAATATGAAAAGGAGGCACTATAGTACGGCATAATATAAACTGGGGAACTGTAATGTGACATAATACGAACTGGGCACACTGTATATCATAATGTGAATTTAGGGCACTCCGTGGCATGTGTACTGTACTGACAGCCCTACAACGTGACATATGAACTAGGTTACTACTATGGGGCATTACATTAACTAAGGCACTATTATTGGGCATAAACTTAACACCTGCTGTGGACAGGTGTCTCTCTAGATGCTTTGGGACAGGGGCCCCTTCAAAAGGCTGCTATGGGGCCCATAACATTCTGGTTATGCTCCTGGGTGGTACCCATAGGAGCCAGCTCTGTGGATGTTTGAGCTCCCCATTATTGTGCTCCCACTATCCATGTCTATATGTGCCATTTCTCAGTCATATGGGAGCCAATTATTTTCAAAATGGACCCTTTAAGAGTGAATGAGAAGAACTGGCAAGTCAATAATGCAAATCGCCAGAGCAAACCATATATTGGTACAAATCTGTGTGGATAAGAATACGACAAGGTAGGAATCAGGAGAACACTGTATCTTACGCTTATCTTTGGTTCATAAATTAACCACAGGGGAATATTTACTAAAGGACAATTTTCATAAATTACTATAGATGAAAATCAAAGTATAAGAAAAGAAATCGATGTTGTGCTTTCAGGGGCTGAAACAAACATATGCTAACATTTAAAAATGAATATCAATTGTCTATTAGTAATGTGTGTTAAGCCCCTGAAACACAACAATGATGCATACTTCCCAACATGACCCTCTCCAGGAGGGACAGAATGCTCTGTTCCTGGACTTCCCCCTTAATCTATGATTGCCCTCAACTGTGCTGAATCACCTTTCTTATCAATTAACCTGTTCAAAACAGGTGCCAGCAATTATAAATTAAGAGGAAAGTCCAGAAGCAGAGCATTCTCTTCCTCCTTGAGAAGGTCATGTTGGGAGGTATGATGAAGTACAGTAGGTTGCTTTCCATCTATTTAAAATTGATGAAAATCGACCTTAAGTAAATATCCCCCTTACTGTCCACGTTACCATTCTTGTAGTAGAATTGCCTCTGCAGCACAAGTGCCATTGACAGAATCTCACTCCCAGATTCTCCTGGGGCAATTTATGAGAAAGAGAACACCGCTTGTGGAGAACATCCAGAACCAATATTGAACTTTAACTTGAATTCTAGAGCACTAGGAAGCATTGTAATGACACCAAACATCTACGCTCTGTCACGCTCTGCGTAAGTTGGGGTTCCGACAACCGAGTTTTGGCTGAAGGGACAGCTGCCTGTGAGGAGAGTAAACGAGGTGGCTGAATGTAGTTCCTTCTCATGGAGTGGAAGCCTAACTAAGTGTTAACGTTGGCCGGAGGGCGTAATGAAAAGGAGGACTTCGTAGGAAGATAAGTGTAGTTTAATGAATAATCAGGCTGTACACGAATATTGGAGCAATTGAAGAAACTGGAAGAATTAGAGTCTATGATTAAATGACTTGAAGAGTGAAGCTGAAGAACTCCGGTAAAGAAGAACTGAAGACTGTGTTTTATGATTAGAAGACGAGGCTGAAGAACTTGTACTTTGAAGAAATGAGGACTGTGGTTTGTGATTGAAAGACGAGGCTGAAGAACTTGGACTTTGAAGAAATGAGGACTGTGGTTTGTGATTGAAAGACAAGGCTGAAGAACTTGGACTTTGAAGTAATGAGGACTATGGTTTGTGATTGAAAGACAAGGCTGAAGAACTTGGACTTTGAAGAAATGAGGACTGTGGTTTGTGATTTAAAGACGAGGCTGAAGAACTTGGACTTTGAAGAAATGAGGACTGTGGTTTGTGATTGAAAGACAAGGCTGAAGAACTTGGACTTTGAAGTAATGAGGACTATGGTTTGTGATTGAAAGACAAGGCTGAAGAACTTGGACTTTGAAGAAATGAGGACTGTGGTTCGTGATTGAAAGATGAGGCTGAAGAACTTGGACTTTGAAGAAATGAGGACTGTGGTTTGTGATTGAAAGATGAGGCTGAAGAACTTGGACTTTGAAGAAATGAAGACATCTGCGGGAACCGCCGTTAGCACCTGGAGCTCCTCTACGACCTGGGACCCTGTGAGCGCTTCCACAAGTGGCAACGGACTTAGCAGGACTGCAGCAGCGTTTAGGTAACCGATGGATGAGAGCAACCAGGACCAGGGAACCAGAAGTAACCTGGGAGCACAGAGCTGGAGAACCTTTCACAAGGAGGTAACATGAAGCACTCGCACTCTCCCTCTGAGCCAGCCCCCTTTTGTAAGAGGATAACACGCAGGATTGGCTGGACACAGATTGGGAACATCATTAGTAATACTCTGGTCTCCAACATGGCTGCCCCCAGCACAGAAGACATACTTAGCTGTTAGCACACAGCTTTAGCCAGCTTCTATCTCTGACACACTATACTGTGTCACCAGTAGTGGACCTTACCGCAGCGATCCCCGCTGCAGCGCCCGGCTCTCCAGACCCTGGCCCTTGGCACCCGCACATCCGTCCAGAAGGACCCGCCGCCAGCAGCTCCCTGCCGCCGCAGCCACACCAACCAGCGGGATGGTAACCCGCGGGAGCACCCGCCGGAGGTAAGGCTCCGGAGCCTGACACGCTCCATAGGCTTTCAGTTTCAATATGCAATTAGGCCAGGGATGTTAACATTTGTTATCTGCTTTAAGCACGATATATCCCTGTTTTTCCTACAATGTATATGACCTTTTCTGTTCTCATGGTTTATCGGAACAGGGACTGTTGCAAAGATGAAAATAATAAAACCATATTTGCCATATCCCCAACAGAAAATTTCCCTGCTCTTCTACAAAATGGGGAAGTTCTCCTAGTCAGTGCTGTTCTGACAATACACGCTGTGACTTATCTGTACATGATTTCCCCGCCACGATTGATTCCTCTTTTTCCAAGCCACAATTGGGCTGTCTGCTTCCTTGCACGACAGGCTTCCCCTTTCTAATCTATGACAGGGGTCCTAATGGTGTCTTGATGTTCTTCCCTTGTTCAGAATGTGTATATATGTATATAAAAAAATACAACTACTATATAAAAAAACATGAAAGAAAAATGCAAACAATGTTTAAAAGAAAACTAAGTAAATTAAATAACACTAGTACAGTATGTAGAATGTTTTGCCTTGGTGTTCAATTTGAAAGATGCACACAATCTAGATTTTTTTTGCTGTTCTGAAAGTCATTAAGAGCAAACAATTGCTTGACAATTTTATGGTGATTACAGGATAAAGTGGGAAATTTATAAAATCTTGAAAAGAGATAAATTGGAGAGAGATAAAGTACCAGTCCATCTGCTTCTGACATTTTTGTCAAACAGCCTGTAAAATGTCATGAGCTGGTTGGTTATTACTTTATCTCTCTCCGAGCTTTGATAAATCTCCCCCAAAGTACTATTGTTGAAGACTTTTCAATATTTTCAATATACTAACAGGAAGCAATTAAGTATTGAATAATTGTTTTGCCCATAATTTACAGCCTTATGCTAATGTAATGTCTGATACATACTTAAAATCTGGAATTGCCGTCATAAATGGTACCAAAAACTGGCGTATAGCAGAGGTAGTGTTAATATTTAAAAAGGGCATTAAACTCCATCCTGGTAACTATAAACCAGTTAGTCTGACATCAATTGTGGGGAAACTTTTGGAAAGTATACTAAGGGATAGCATACAGGAGAACTTCCAAGCTATTAATAAGAACCAGCATGGTTTTGTGAGTAATAGGCCATGTCAAACTAATTTGATTAGCTTCTATGAGAAAGTAAGCGACAATCTTGACCTGGGTAACGCAGTAGATGTGGGCTATCTGGATTTTACAAAAGCTTTCAACACTATGCCTCACAGGAGTCTGATTTTCACATTAAGGCAGCTTGGTATAGGCAACACTATTTGTACATGGGTGGGTAATTGGCTTGATAACAGGGAACAGCGAGTGGTGATTAATGGGATGTTTTCTACCTGGACTAAAGTAATAAAGTGCTGGGGCCACTATTGTTTAACATATTTATAAATGATCTAGGAGGACTAGATGCACATTTTGCAGATGATACTAAAATATGTAGGGTAATTAAGTCAGTTGTGGATGTGGAGTCTCTTAAAAGCGATTTATTTAAACTGGAAGTTTGGGCAACAAAATGGAGTATGAGTTTTAATGTGGAAAAATGTGCGGTTATGCAGTTTGGGAATAAGAATAAACACGTAATTTACCAATTCAATGGGGAAAATATAGGGGAAACGGTATTAGAAAAGGATTTGGGGGTGCTCATTGATAGATTTAGCAGCAGTACCCAATATCAAAGTGCAGCAACAAAGGAAAATAAGGTGTTAACATGCATTAAATGGGGAATTGAGACAAGGGATGAGAATGTAATGCTGCCACTGTATAAATCATTGGTGCGACTGCATCTTGAGTATTGAGTACAGTTCTGGGCACCACACTATAAAAGAGACATGTTAGAACTTGAAAAGGTTCAGAGCTCCCAAATTGATTAAGGGGTTGGAGACACTGGACTATGAGGAGAGGCTATCTAGGTTAGATACAGTATGTTTACACTAGAAATGAGACGACTAAGAGGAGATATGATTAATATTTACAAATATATAAAGGGGCAATGGGTCTAATTCAGATCTGATCACAGCAGCAAATTTGTTAGCAGTTGGGCAAACCCATGTGCACTGCAGGGGGACAGATATAACATGTGCAGAGAGAGTTAGATTTGGGTGGGGTGTGTTCAAACTGAAATCTAAATTGCAGTGTAAAAATAAAGCAGAAACTCTGCACAGAAACGAAATAAACCACACAAATCTAACGCTTTCACACAGCAGCCGATCAGGTCTGAACTCCGCCGGCACCGCAGTGCGCCGGCGCATGCCAGACAGCCTTGCGATCGCCTCTGCCTGATTGACAGACAGAGGTGGGAGGGGGTGGGCCGCCGGAATTTGGCCGCCGTTTTATGGGCACTGTGCGGGGGCTGGCCTCGGTGGCTGTATGATGTCACATGCAGCCGCTGTGACCCAAGGGATGAGTAGCTCCCTGCCAGCGTGCAGGAGCTGCGCTGGTAGGGAACTACTCATCAAGTACAAAAGCATCGCCGCTGTGCGATGCTTTTGTACTTGTGCGGCAGGGCAGAGCCAGACATGCGGGGCGGACTAGCCCTGTGCCTGGCGTCCCCCCGCACTGATCATAGCCGTGCAAAATTTAGCACGGATACGATCAAATCTGAATTAGGCCCTTGATTTTGCCCAACTGCTAAAAAAATTGCTGCTGCGATCATAACTAAATTACCCCCAATATGTGGCGCTATCAGGTGATTTTTTATTAAGAGACCTCTACACAAAATGCACAGAAACCTACGAATGCTTGAGGAGAGGAAATTTCGTACTCAGCGCAGGAAGGGATTCTTCGCTGTAAGGGCAATACGAATATGGAATTCACTGCCAGAGAAGGTTGTAATGGCGGACTCGATCAATGCGTTTAAAAATGGGTTAGATACGGTCCATCCGTTTAGTTTATTATTGGTATCGGGTGGGGGGTGTCAGTGCTCTGCCTTGATACTTCCTCCCCCGAATCTTAGGGATTAAAGTTATTTTCAAACATAGTGGGTCAATACCCTCTTTTGATATATTGCATTTGTATCCCGCCAACGAGCTCTTTCTTTTTTATTTAGAGCTCAAACTTGGCAGCCGAGTATCCTGCCTACTGGATCATACTACGCCTGCCTTTCTCTTTTTTGTTTCTCTTTCTCCTGTTCTCCTCCTCTCTTAGATCCCGGTTACGGTACATCTGTAAATTGACATCCCTGTATCCACAGATAGATAGATTCATTTATCTAATATTGTTCGAATACAGAATTATACACTTCTATTTTTCTCTTTTTATTTCTCCTCTCTGTCTCTCTCGCCCATATTAGCAGAGTCCGGGACCCTAGGGATTTCCAACGAATTACTCCCTCTTTTGCTTCAATCATGCCGCTAACATGCCTGTCCATTTATGTCAAGGGACTGAACACTCCCCAGAAGCGCTCTCATCTCCACAGATCTCTTAAAACATTGAAAGGTGACGTGATTTTCTTATAAGAGACACACTTGAAATCGGACTCCCATCCCTCCCTGACATCTAAACAATTTCCCATGGCCTGGTACTCTAATCATACAGCTAAAAGACATGGGGTGGCCATCCTAATAAGGGGTTCCGTCCCTTTCCAATTCCTAGACTGTAAACGCGACAATGAAGGTCGTTACGTAATGGTGAGAGGAAAAATTGGACACGAGGAGGTTACCTTGGCTAATCTGTATTCTCCAAACACTGCCCAATCCAAATTCTTTCGCAAGTTTTTTCACGACCTTTACTCATATAGACGAGGTAAGACACTTGTCGGTGGTGATTTCAATATGGCTCTCACGGTCATGGACAGATCCGGCCCCTTACGTAGTAGTCAAACCCCGAACTCCTCCGTATTACGCAGGTGCATGGCCGAGGCTGGTTTGTTCGACGTATGGCGTTTCCTTAATCCGACCACCAGGGACTATACTTTTTATTCAAATCCGCATGATGTGTACTCTCGCATCGATATGTTCTTGAGTTGCGCACCTCTCTCCCGAACCGCTCGCTTTTCCTCGATAATCCCACTTACCTGGACTGACCACGCAGCTTTAACTGCGAAGTTTGACATTTTTGATATCCCTGACGGTAGACCGACATGGAGACTTAACGAGACGTTACTGAAGATCCCTAAGTTTCAGGACTTAATTAAAACTCAGCTTCAGGAATATTTTGCGGTTAATGTGGAAGGCGACTGCAATATAGCTACTATATGGGAAGCCCATAAGGCGGTAATCAGGGGATCCATTATCCAATTTGTATCCCGTCGTAAGAGAAATCGAGAAAACCAAATTGCTCTGTTAACGGACAACATTGCAACATTGGATCAGGAGCACAAACGCACAAGCTCTAAAAAAAACCCTAGCCGAACTTTCTAAAGCACGTGATGACCTACAATCTCTTTTGGCGGAGAATATTGAGCGCTCGCTTCGCTGGGCTAACCAATCGTTTTACGACAAAAGTAACAAAGCACATACTTTATTGGCTAATCACTTACGTGCTAAAAAGGCTAACCAATGCATCCATACTATTAGACAACCCTCAGGTAACATTACCTACGACCCCAAAAAAATTAATGGTATCTTTTTTGACTATTATAGGACGCTCTATAACCTTGACCCCCCGTCCGACCCTTTAGCACAAGCCGATCAGACACAACAATATCTAGACTCATGCGCTCTTCCTCGTCTAGACGAGGAAACTAACTCTACTCTCAATGCTGATATTTCTGCTGAGGAAATTGAAGCTGCACTGAAAACCCAGAAACCTTCTAAAGCACCTGGCCCGGATGGTTATCCGATGGTGTACTATAAAACCTTCGCCCCTCAACTCATTCCTCATATGGTCTCCCTGTTTAATAAAATATTACAGGGCACGCCTTTTCACACGGACTCCACGACGTCCCGCATTATTGTAATCCCGAAGCCCGGAAAGGATCCCTCGCATTGCTCAAATTACAGACCCATATCTTTGATAAACACCGATCTCAAACTTTTTGCCAAAATACTGGCATCTCGCTTGAACGCTGTGTTGCCATCATTAATAGACCCTGATCAAGTGGGATTTGTTCCTGGCCGCCAGGCCTCGGACAACACCAGACGTACTATTAATTTGATTCATCAAATAAACTCGACGAAAACACCAGCGATTGCTTTGGCACTAGACGCCGAAAAGGCATTTGATCGCATTTCTTGGCCCTTTTTGTTTTCTACCCTATCTACGTTTGGCCTCCATGGTCATTTCATCACTGCAATTGCGGCCCTCTACTCCAACCCCTCATCTACGGTTCTGACCAATGGATTGAGCTCACCTCGATTTAGTTTGAAGAATGGTACTCGTCAGTGCTGCCCTCTTTCGCCTCTACTTTTTGCTTTATGCATTGAACCTCTTGCGGCACGTATTAGACTTAACAACGACATTGGGGGGATTACAGTGGGGCAGAGCTCATACAAAATATCTTTGTTTGCGGACGACGTGCTCTTGACTCTTTCTAACCCTTTGATTTCTCTTCCTAATCTACAGAAAGAATTACTCATGTATGGCTCCCTCTCTGGTTACAAAATAAACCACACCAAATCTGAGGCCCTCACATTTAATGTTCCATCCCATGCCTATTTGATTTTAACCTCCTCTTTCCCTTTTCTTTGGAGACCCTCGGCTATCAAATACCTTGGCATATTTATCACTAAATCCTACACCACCCTATACCAGGCTAATTATGTTCCTATGATTAAAACTCTCACTCAAGACCTAGATAAATGGGACCGACTATTCATTTCGTGGATTGGACGGATCAACGCCCTGAAAATGAATTTCCTTCCCCGTATTCTTTACCTATTCCAGACGATTCCGATAATGGTGCCCCGAGTGACTTTGGCTTCCTTGCAATCATTGTGCAACAAATTTATTTGGGCTCACCGTAAATCTCGACTAAGACGAACACTGTTGACTAAGAGTGCTACCTCAGGCGGCTTGGGATACCCTAACCTTCAGGCTTATTTTAACGCCTGTCACCTTAACCACATAGTGTCCTGGCATTCCCCCCAAGGGAGCAGAAAATGGGTCGATATTGAGAATTCAGTATATCAGGGTATCCCCCTCGACTCTCTTCTATGGCTCCCCAGGTCCTACAGGCCAGCCTCGGCCTACTCAGTTCCCACGATTAAATTCACCCTTGGACTGTGGGACAAACTTCGCAGCGCCCACAGTCTATCTTCATACCCCTCACCTTTAACACCCATTTGGGGTCACCCCGTCTTCCCCCCAGGCTGCGAGCGTAAAACAGCTGCCCCATGGCAATCTCAGGGAGTCACGAGATTTATCCATGTTAAAGGCCACTCAGCACCGACCTCTTTTGGAGATTTTCAAGAGCGCCTTGGTATTCCATCCTCGTATCATTACTGTTACATCCAAATTATTAGCTTTCTCAAATCCCATCTTAAAAATACCCCTTTGAAACCACCCACCTCCTTTGAACATATGTGTTTACTTTCAATTGGCAAAAAGGGGAATATCTCAACAATATATAATTCTATTTTGACTCCAGATCCTCCTGCCCGTGAACCCCATGAACTAGCCTGGGAATCAGATCTCTCCCATCCGTTGGAAGATGATCAATGGGAGGAAATCAGATTGCGCATCGCTAAAGCTTCTATTAGTGTGGCACTTAGGGAAACATGTTATAAGGTCTATACCAGGTGGTATTTAGTTCCCTCCAGACTTCATTCCATTTACCCCACGACATCAAATCTTTGTTGGAGACTCTGTGGAGAGGAAGGCACCTTCTTTCATATATGGTGGACTTGCCCCTCTATACGCCCCTTTTGGAACATGGTTGGAGCACTTATTGCTCAAACCTGCGGACACAATCTGGTTCTTTCCCCTGAAACTGCTTTACTTCATGCCCCCATACCGTCACTTCCCAAAACCCAAGACAAGCTTACCATGCAACTCTGCATGGCGGCTAAATCTCTGATCGCTAAATGTTGGAAAGACCATAAACCACCCTCTAAGGCTTTACTGATGTCCAAGATTAACTATATAGCCAGTATGGAATACATTACAAGCCTGAGGAATAACACTGTGGCCCAGTACCACAACATTTGGTCTCCTTGGTACCTCGCACGATCTTTATTGATGCCCGGACTCTGCTGATGCGGCTAATTCCTCTAACACTTTAGTTATCTCCCCCTCTGTTGTTAATACAGTGGCCTGTTCCCAACCTCTTGCTTCCTTATATGTAAGCTTCTCAACGCTCCCCCTCTATTAATATATATTTTCTTGCCTCTTCTCTCCTTTCCTCTTCTTTCTCTATATTGCTTTAACTCTTCACGGGATTGTACTCTGTATTGGTATAGTCTCTATACTATATCTGAAAAATCAAATGAGAATGATCATGTACACGTATGGATATACACAGGGCGCATACTGCTAATACTTAATGGCCTATATTATCATAGAACTGTCTCTACTGTTCTGACTTGGCATGTAAACTTTTTGTATTCATGTTCAATATCCCTAACCTGTACAATTTTGTTACTGTTAATGTCCTGGTTACTGATCACTCTCAATAAAAATTCTAACTTTAAAAAAAAAAATGGGTTAGATAAATTTGTAACAGAAAAAGATTTCCGAGGATATAGCCTTTAACCAGAAGAGAATAGAGAATATAATAATAATAATAATAATAATTGTATTTATATAGCGCTCTTTCTCCCATAGGACTCAAGGCGCTTAACAGATACATAGCATAATATAGCACAGAAAATAATGAAGTACAGAACAGATTTTCATAAAATACAGAAGCATGGAGATACTAAAGGGACATTTATGGGAATGCTTGAGTAAAAAGAAAAGTCTTGAGTCTACTTTTAAAGGATTCTATAGTTGGGGCCTCTCGCACTGTGCGGGGAAGTGAGTTCCATAGAGTCGGAGCCGCATGACTAAAAGCTCGACCCCTAGATGAATTACGGTAGATTCTAGGTACTGCTAAAAGTCCTTCATCTACAGATTGCAGTAATCGAGTGGGGCAGTATGGGGTCAGTCGCTGCTTCAGGCACCTTGGTCCCTGGTCATGTAGTGCTTTGAAGCTCAGTAAGCCAATGTTGAAGATGATTCGCCATCTTACAGGCAGCCTGTGACGGGAGTAGAGTATGGGTGTTATGTGGCTAGAACGGGGCTGGTCGGTTAACAGCCTGGCAGCTGTGTTCTGCACCAGCTGTAAGCGGTGTAATTCTTTTGCTGGGAGACCAAGGTAGAGGGCATTACAGTAGTCTAATCGAGATGATACAAATGCATGTATGACTTTTGGCAGATCATATGAGGGAATTAAGTGCTTGAATCTGGCTATGTTCCTCAGGTGAAAGAATGAGGATTTGATTGTGGCTGATATCTGATGTTTAAGTGTCAATCCAGGACAACGCCAAGATTCCGCACACGATCAGTGGTTTGTAATTCTGAATCCCCGAGTGTAAGTTCAGTTGGTTGGCTATGCTGCAATGCTGCAGTCTTGTCCTTGGATGTTGCGGTCCTATCATAAGGACCTCTGTTTTATCCGGGTTCAGTCGCAGCCAACTGGCACTCATCCACTCCTGGAGTTCAGCTAGACAGCCATTTAGGGTTGCTATTGGGTTATAATGATAATATTCAGGTTGAACTCGATGGACTACTGGTCTTCTTTCAAGTTCACCAACTATGTAACTATGTAAAAAATATAAACTTTTATTTTTTATGTAGCATTCATATGTTACTCTTAAATGAGGAGCCCAAGTAACTTTGGATATGTATTATGAAAAACACTCAGGTGTATAATGAAGCTGAATAAAAATATGCAATTACATGTGTATATACTAAGATACATCACGCTTGGCAACAGTAGCACATGCGACAGGTTTATGCCCAATGAAGCATGCAGTAGGTCATACTTGTTTACTCTCTCGCATGTGCTGGGGACTCACAATTTTTCAGGCAGTCCCTCACAACCACAGTAGAGTGGCCAGATCTTCCACATACCGTCCGCTTTGTAGTGAAGCTGGCAGGACGAGGAGATTTTATGAGAGGGTGCGGAGCTTAATGACACAAATTTATGTTATTTAGCCCCACCCTTCTTCGCGAACCCACAAATCGCGTGATTTTGGGGTGGTGGGGGGCTAGTGACTGACAGCCCAGCCCCACCCCTGGAGGTGTAAGCAGCATCTCCTCTCTGGGCTTCTCCTGGAGAAGAGACTTTAAAGGTAGGGAAGTATGCGCTAGATACAAGCCAGGAGTAACACAAACATAAAGATATGGGCCCTCATTCAGCTTCAATTGCAAAACTGCAACTAGCTTCCCAGCACAGAACACGGCCGCCCAGCATGCAAATACCCAGCAGGGATGCGATCGCAATGTAATTGCGATCACATCGCTGATTTGTGGAACCCCCGCTTCCTCAGCCAGGCTGCAAAGTCAGGTGAAAAGTATTTTTTTGTTGTGTCGCAGCAGCTGCGTGTGACGCCGTCGCCCCGAACCTGCCCACATTTTTGACGAAACGCCCGTCCAATGCCAAGCCGACGTTCTTGCAATGCTGCGTCCAGTTCCGGATTAAGGGAGGTCCCAGGGGGTAAGTTTTAGGGGGCCCCGCCGGAGCAGCTCTATCCCAGCTCTGAAACTGTTGTCTCCCTTCTCCTGCCTCCACCAACAGTAACAACGGAGGCTAGAGATTACAGAATCAGTCCACACACTGCTGCCGAGAGGGGATGGAACAGGTACTAATTACCCGGGTCCGCTGCTGACCCCTCCATCCCCAACCCCCACTTCCTGCCAGCAGCAGCAGTATTGTGCTCCAGCCTGCAGCAGTCTTTTCTACCTGTGCGGGTGGAGTCATCACACTGATCATGCCCTCCTCTGGATTTGGGTGCAAAATCTGCCAAAATATTTAGGTTCCGTAATTTGCATAAGGTGGCATGGCCATGCCTCCCTTGATTAGGCAACACCCCTGAGCCTGTACCCAGGCAGCCGGTACAGCAATGTGGTAGTTGCTGGCAAAAGGGTGTGGGCCCCCCCTGACTTAAGTGCCCTGAGGCCCCCAAAGGCATAATCCGGCCCTGGCTGCATCACCGCCCTGCAAACTGATCTGCTGGTGTGGAAAATGTAACTTTAGCTAATGACACTGTCAAATCATGGGGATTATTCAGTATAGGATGTAACTGAGATGCGATCGCATCTCCCTGCCCGCGCAGAGTGGACCCTGCGCGTGTGCACTACGGGGGCCGACGAGGAGATGCGATCGCATCTCAATTCCGTCCTATACTGAATACCCCCCCAAGATTTGACAGTGTCATTAGCTAAAGTTACATTTTCTACACAATATAATGCTGTAATGTGGTGTCTGAACTGTGTTATTAATAAAGTTGCATTTACTATGTGAAATACTATCAATTACACACAGGAATTAAAAATGAAAGTACAAAATGAATTAAATTAAATGCAAACACATGTTGCCTTCCTATTTAAAATTGGAATATATTCTTAACTGCAACAGGCTAAATGCAAATATCAGTTATGTAATATGAATATATCACAACTTCATAAAACATAGCAGCCAGTGATTGAAGATGTCAGTGTATTACTAATCAGCACTAAGGGGGTTATTGAGAGTCCTTAGCAGTTTTTGGTAAATTAGTAAATTTTGCAGATCATATCACATGCTAAGGGCAACCCAGCACAGGGCAAGGCCACCCAGCACGTATCACGCTGCCCCGCGATGCGATCGCAATTCAATTGTGATGGTATCGCAGGAATCAATTAGAGGACAACCTCCTGCATACGTAGCCGTGCTGCGTATGCAGGTGCACCGCCACCATGTGTCCAATCACAGGAAATGCAGGCGTCATCGGGCCACCCCGAAAATGGCCATGACATGCCCGCCCAACACCGCATCACCGCCCCCGAATGCCTGCCGCCTGTCCCTCATTTTGCAATCGCATCCTTCTAGAATGCAACTGCATAATGTGGCTGCAGCGCATGCGCAAATGGCCATTTACGATTTTCTCAAGACTGCGTCCCTCTCAGAATAGCCCCCTAAATCTGTATCCACACTCCATTGTATCCACACTCACATTGACAATACAGATTTTGTTCATGCAGCAATTTACCAATCAAAAGGAGCCCTGGCAAAAAAACATTAAACTCTGCTAGGGTTTTCTCTCCATCACCGGCAGGCTAATAATGCTGGCAAAGGGTCACAGTGAAATGTGCACAAAGTTTTTCACCCCTACATAAAGCCTCCAACACCATAGGCAGAGCCGGCCCTAGGCATAGGCAAAATAGGCAATTGCCTAGGGCATCTGGTGTGCCTAGGGGCACAAGCAGATTCTGCTGATTAAAATGATATGCGGCATGCCTATATTCTGTGTGTAGCATTTCATATGCAGATACAGCCACAGTCGCACACAGTATTTAGGCATGCCACATATCATTTTAATCAGCAGAAGCTGCTTCTGCATCCTAGCCACATAGGAATGCAAATAATATGCATTTTCATAAAAAAAAATAGGCACCCGACATTAGCAGAGCTGCCAGTTGACTCATGTCAGGAACTATATGTGTCATTATGTGTATAAGGGCATTAATAATGTGTAATATATGTTTAAGGGCACTATGTGTGTCATGTGTATAAGGGCACTAATAATGTGCGGCATATGTTTAAGGGACATTATGTGTGTCATTATGTGTATAAGGGCATTAACAATGTGCGGCATATGTGTAAGGGAAATTATGTGTATAAGGGCATTAATAAGGGTTGGCATAATGTGTAAGGTGCATTATGTTTATAAGGACATTAATAATGTGTGTCATATGTGTAAGGGGCATTACTGTGTGGTATTATGTGTATAAATGCATTACCAATGTGTGGCATTATGTGTATAAGGTGCTCTACTATGTGTAGTAACGTATAGAAAGGGCACTACTGTGTGGTCTAATGTGAATAATGAGCAATATGGTGTGCTGTAATGTGACTAAGGAGCAATATGGTGTGGTGTAATGAGAATAAAGAGCAATATCGTGTGGTGTAATGTGAATAAGGGACACTATTGTATGATAAATTGTGAATAAAGTTGCACTACTGTGAGGCATAATTTGAATTGGGGGTACTATTGTGTGGCCATGCCCCTTGCCAGCAAATACACATACCTTTTTGGGCTGTGTGTCAGGAATCGACTCACCATAGCCACATCTGTCCGTCGGTGCGGACTCCGTCCGGGGTCCCTACGTTCTGCTGTCGTCCGCTCCTCTGCCGCCAGACATCATCCTGGGCCTAGGAACGCTCCTGTAACAGCGGGCGTGTGAGCACGCCGCGTTCCCGCTGGGCCGCGGCATGGGCGCCGCCATGACAGTCTCCATAGGTCAGAGTACGGCGGCCAATCCGGAGCTTGGCCGCACCTCCTTTTCCCACTCCAACCAATGTCTGCACACCAGGGGGTATATCAGGAGCTGCAGGGTGAGCCTGTGGTTGTCCTGAACTTTGTGTCACTCCTGCGACCCATGTGCCTGGATCCTCCGTGTTCCTGGTTACCTTCCTGTTTCTCCGTGTTCCTGGTTACCTTGCTACATCTCCGTGGAACTACAAGCATCAGCAACCCCTGCATCTGTATTTGGCTCCACACCTAACTACAACCGCAGTGTGCTTCAGCCTCTGCAGTAGAGACTCTCTCCAGGTGCATTCCATCACCTCACCTGTGAAGCAGCTTGCTAGCTGCCTGTGCTTAACGAACTGCTCTGTGAACTTCCACCTGAGTCTCCTGCATCTGCTACCAGGTTTGCTACACATTTATTACCATCTCTGCTGGCTCCACGTTTTAAACCATTCTGGTTCTCACACCAGTGAACTTATCCATCATTACCATTTCCTCCATAGACTCTCAGCTTCCAAGCTGCACCATTTCCATTGCATACTTTTTATTGTTTATTCCTGCACGTTATTCTGCTGCCTTATTGTGTGAACTTTTATGTTAATAAAACACCATTGCGCTGATGCGCAGAAACCCAATCCAGCCTCCTCACTTCTTCCATCCTACCTCCACTGACCCACTAGCGCCCCCTCCGGGGACACAAGTAAAACCGAACCTGACAGTAAGTTCAGGACCGATGGACTCGGACGGTGGTCAGAGTGTGGGGTCAGGGGCCTTACAAAATCTGGTCTCCCGCTTGGATGGTCAAGGGGCTGTGCAGCAGCAGATGTTCCAGTTTCTGCAAGGGATGTCCTCCCGGATTGATACACTACAGCAAACCCTGCCTAGTGTACTTGCTACTCCAGTTCCAGTTACCCCAGCACCTGCAAGTGCTGTGAGTTCTTCTACGCCGGCTGCATCAGCTCCAGTGTCACGCTTGCACCTGCCCGTGCCTAGCAAATATGATGGCAGTCCGAAGTTATGTCGCGGGTTCCTTAACCAATGTGAAATCCAGTTTGAATTATTATCACACAATTTCCCCACGTCAAGATCCAAGGTTGCCTACATTATCTCACTGCTCTCTGGTTCTGCTTTGAGTTGGGTGTCTCCTCTGTGGGAACGTGCTGACCCTCTGATGAACAACTACGCTGAATTTGTGTCAACCTTCAGACGTATCTTTGACGAGCCAGGTCGTGCAACATCAGCCTCGGCAGACCTTATTCAGCTTCGTCAAGGTACCCGGAGTATTAGACAATATGTCATCCAGTTCCAGACGTTAGCCGCAGAGATTCAGTGGAATAATCAAGCCCTGGTAGCAGCCTTCTGGCATGGACTTTCAGATCGGATCAAGGATGAACTGGCAACCCGCGATGTCCCTGAGCAATTGCCTGAACTGATTTCTCTATGCATCAAGTTGGACTCTCGCATCCGCGAACGCAACAGTGAGCGTGCTCGTAGTGAGCCGCGCAAGTCAAGAATGGTACCTTCAGTACAATTTCAGCCTCCACCTTCTGATGAGCCTATGCAAATCAATAGGTCCCGTCTAACTCCTGAGGAGCGGTCAAGAAGACTCCGTGAGAGATTGTGTCTTTATTGTGCGGCTGCAGGTCACCAGATCAATTCTTGTACAGTGCGTTCGGGAAACGCCAGATCCTGACTTGTAAAGGAGGAGTCAAGTTGAGATCTTCTAGACAAGCTCCTTCAAACCAAGACCTCATTCTTCCTGTGACTTTAGAGACTACAGATGGTCTTCAGTCTGCATCTGCGTTAGTGGACTGTGGAGCCGCAGGAAACTTCATCACTCAAGCTGCGGTAGATAAGTTTCGTTTGCCTATCTGCGAACTCTCATATCCAGTCTACATCACTGCAGTAGATGGTAGCCGAATCTCCAAGGGGAATATCTCTCACCAAACCAGACCAGTGGTTCTGGGAGTCGGGTTCCTGCATTCTGAAGTAATAAAGTTTTTAGTTATTCCTCAGGCAACCCAGGAGATCGTGTTGGGAATGCCCTGGCTCCAACTACATAATCCGCAGATTGATTGGTCTACGTTACAACTCACTTCCTGGGGTTCGCATTGTCGCCAGTCCTGCTTAGCCCAAGTTTGTCCTATCAAGTCTTCTGAAGTCAAAACCCAGTCAAATCTTCCTGCGGCTTACCAAGATTTCTCTGACGTCTTGAGTGAAAAGGCCGCTGATGTTCTGCCGCCCCATAGAGAGTGGGATTGCCCCATTGACCTCATTCCCGGCAAGAAACCACCAAGGGGGCGTACCTATCCGTTATCCGTTCCTGAAACTGAGGCGATGAGCGACTACATCAGGGAGAACTTACAGAAAGGATTTATCCGTCCCTCATCTTCACCCGCTGGTGCGGGCTTCTTCTTTGTTAAAAAAAAGGATGGAGGATTACGTCCATGCATTGACTACCAGGGTCTCAATGACATTACCATCAAAAACAGTTATCCATTACCACTCATCACTGAATTGTTTGATAGAGTTAAGGGAGCCCGCATCTTCACCAAGTTAGATCTCCGCGGTGCCTACAACCTCATCAGAATCCGTAGTGGTGACGAATGGAAGACAGCGTTTAATACTCGAGATGGTCATTACGAGTACCTGGTAATGCCATTCGGGTTGAGCAATGCCCCAGCAGTGTTCCAGCACTTTGTTAATGAAATCTTCTCTGACGTTCTGTACAAATACCTCGTAGTTTACCTGGATGATATCCTCATCTTCTCCCAAGATCTCTCTTCTCATCGTCTGCAAGTCCGTGAGGTCCTCCGACGTCTTCGTGAGAACCGTCTCTACGGCAAATTATCCAAGTGTACCTTCGAAGTTCCCTCCATACCCTTCCTGGGGTATATAATTTCCGGATCGGATCTCCAGATGGACCCGACAAAGTTGGAAGCCATTGCCAATTGGTCCATTCCAAGTAGTCTCAAGTCTATTCAGCGATTCCTGGGATTCGCCAATTATTATAGGAAGTTTATCCGAGGATTTTCAACTCTCATCGCTCCTATTACCAACTTAACTCGGAAAGGGGCAGATCATTCCAACTGGTCAGAAGAAGCTTTAGCGGCATTTCAAAAGATCAAGCTGGCCTTTATGTCTGCTCCAGTTCTGTCTCAACCGGATGTAAACAAGCCATTCGAGTTGGAGGTGGATGCCTCCACAGTAGGAGTTGGAGCTGTTCTCTCCCAGAAGGGAACTGATGGGAAGATTTACCCTTGTGGATTTTATTCTCGTAAATTCCTCCCTGCAGAAGCTAACTATTCCATTGGAGATCAAGAACTACTAGCGATCAAGCTGGCCCTTGAGGAATGGAGGTATCTCCTGGAAGGGGCCAAATTTCCGTTCAACATCTATACGGATCATAAAAATCTGCTTTATTTGAAGGCAGCCCAGTGCCTCAATCCTCGCCAGTCCCGGTGGGCTATGTTCTTCTCTCGTTTTAACTTTAAGCTTCATTTCCGCCCAGGTTCTCAGAATATCAAGGCAGACGCTTTATCCCGATCTATGGAGTCCGAAGAGGAGACGTCCGACTCGGTTCCGCATTCCATCCTGAGTCCAGTAGTATTTGCTTCGTCTCAAGTTTCTTCTGCTCCACCTCCTGGTAAGACTTTTGTTTCCCCAGAACTCCGTTCCAAGTTGCTGTCTTGGGCTCATCAGTCCAAATTCACTGGGCATCCTGGTGTCCTGAAAACTTTCAAGTTCCTCTCTGAGACATACTGGTGGCCGAAGATGAAAGTTGACATCAAAGATTTCGTGGCATCCTGCCCGAAGTGTGCGCAGCACAAGACTCCTCGACAATCTCCAGCAGGTCAGTTACAACCATTATCTGTTCCCAGCCGTCCCTGGTCACACTTGTCCATGGATTTCATCTCTGACCTTCCCTCTTCTCAAGGATTCAATACCATCTGGGTTGTGGTTGACAGGTTTACCAAAATGGCCCATTTTGTACCACTCCAGGGTCTTCCTTCCGCACCAAAGCTTGCCCAAATCTTCCTATGGGAGATTTTCCGCTTACATGGACTACCCACTGAAATTATATCTGACCGTGGAGTTCAGTTTGTGGCAAGATTTTGGAGAGCCCTTTGTTCTGCCATGCAAGTCAACCTCAAGTTTTCGTCAGCCTACCACCCTCAGACGAATGGGCAGACGGAGAGGGTAAACCAAGAGTTAGAAACCTTTTTAAGACTTTATGTTTCGTCTTCTCAAGATGACTGGTTGGACCTGCTCCCATGGGCTGAATTTGCCCACAATTTCCGCTACCATACTGCTACAGAAACAACTCCGTTCTTTGCTGTATATGGACAACATCCCCGTGTTCCAGATTTTCAAGAACTTCCTCACATTGATGTTCCTGCTGCCACTGCTGTCTTGAGTCAGTTCTCTTCAACCTGGAGGAAGATTCATGCTTCTCTCAAGAAGGCTTCTAGCCGGTATAAGTTCTTTGCTGACCGCAAAAGACGTGCAGTTCCTAGCCTGAAACCTGGTGACTGTTACGATTCCTGTACTCCAGACTGGAGAAGATCTTATGGCAGAGATCTGAGTACAGGAATGAAATACAGGTTGTGGGAGCTGGAGAGCCTAGTAACCCCTGGTGCCCTAACTCCGTTGTCTCGCCCGTGTTATCAGAAATCCCCTGCGAGACTATGGTTGCTTGAGCCCATGGCAGCCGCGTTCGAAGGGCGGATTATGTCTGCCCAACCCCGATGCCCCCGCAGGTCTTAATGGGAGACAAGGGGAAGTCCGAGACAGGGAGATAACAAGGGGCCCTCTGACTAAGCAACCAAGCCAGGGGTTACAAGCTAACTTAACTAAATCAAAAGGTATGTGCGGACTAGCCGCCAGGGAAAAGGACAACCAAGGATCCACGGATCCGACACTCCTATCCGGCACCGCTGGACACCAGAGTGGATCTTGTGGAAGCGGAATCCTCCGCAAAGCACCAGAACTCAACATAAACACAATAATAAATAGTAGCGGACAAGCCGCAACACACGGCTGCGCCGCGACTCACGAACACCACCAGATGTTAAAGGTGCTCGGTCAGACTCCAGGAACAGATGGTAACTTCCGAGTACTGGATAACTGAGAACAGGAACAAACGAACAGACCGGGACTGGGAACTCTCTCTGCAGCAGAATCAGGCAAACAGGAAGCTATCACCGGCGTCTGTGAGGAGTCCTGGGAGTGCTTTTAACAGAGAGTCTTCCAATCAGCTGTTTGGAGGCTGATTGGATTAAATGCCATGCAGCTGACAAGCTGCATGGCCAGGGAAACAGATGAGTGATAATTACAACATGCCGTGCAGCTGCATGCTACACAGCCAGGAAACCAGTGATGATATAAACTTAGACCCAGCAACGGGGAACACGATCCGACAGTGGCGTCCCCGTTGCTAGGCGCCGGCCGCACTGACGAGCGGACCCTCGGCGCCTAACAGTACCCCCCCCCTTGAGGAGGGGTCAAGGAACCCCTAAATCCGGGTTTCTGAGGAAATTCTTGAAAAAATGCCCTTTTGAGCCTTGGGGCATGAAGGTCCTCATCTAGGACCCACGACCTTTCCTCAGGACCATAACCTCTCCAATGCACCAAAAAATAAAGCCGACCCCGGGACAGCTTGGAATCGAGAACCTTCTCAACCACGAACTCCTGCTGACCCTGTACATTAACTGGTGATCTCCCCTGAGGTTTTTTACGAGGAAATCTGCTAGATGAAACATATGGTTTGAGCAAAGAGCAATGGAAGGTATTTCCGATTCGTAACGTTTTTGGTAGCTGTAACCGGAAAGCAACTGGATTGACTTTTTTGATAATGAGAAATGGTCCAATAAATCTAGGACCCAATCTGGCTGAGGTTTGTCGAAGTTTGATATTGCGAGTCGACAGCCACACCCTGTCTCCTACTCTAAAAGCGCACGGCCGTCGGAACCTGTCCGAAAAATCTTTTTCCTTGAAAGCTGCTTTTCTGAGAGCTATGTGCACTTTTTTCCAAATAAGTTTAAGATGAGAGGTCAGGGCCAGAGAGGAGACAGAGGAATGTTGGAAAAATGAATTAGCTCTGGGGTGGAAACCAAAAACTGCAAAAAATGGAGACACATTGGTAGAGGAATGACAGGCATTATTATAAGCAAACTCTGCCAATGGAAGAAACTCAGACCAGTCATTTTGGAGTTTGGCCGAGTACAAACGCAAATATTGTTTTAAGGATTGGTTCACTCGCTCAGTCTGTCCATTTGATTGTGGATGATAACCGGAGGTTAATGATAATTTCATTTTTAACGAAGCACAAAAAGACTTCCAAAACTGTGCAATGAATTGTGGACCCCTGTCAGAAACAATATCAGTGGGTAACCCATGGAGTCTGAAAACATGACGGAGGAACAAAACTGCCAATCCCTGGGCAGATGGCAATCGGGGAAGACCAATAAAATGAGCCATCTTACTAAAACGGTCCACTACCACCCATATGACTGTGCATCCAGCTGACAGAGGGAGATCCACCACAAAATCCATGGAGATATGCGACCATGGTCTAAGAGGAACATTCAATGGCATAAGTTGACCAATAGGCAAAGAACGGGGAACTTTATGCTGTGCACAGACCTGACACGAAAAAACAAACTCTTTAATGTCTTTAGAAAGACCAGGCCACCACACTGCGCGGGATACCAATTCAAAAGTTTTAGCGACTCCCAGATGCCCTGCAACTTTGCTATCATGAAATTCCTCCAAAACAGTTGCTCTCAAAAACTCAGGAACAAAAAGACGACCAGCAGGAGTATTTCCCGGAGCTTGATGTTGAAGCAGCTTCAATTGAGAAAAAACATCCTGTGTGAGACCTGCCTGAATGACTGAAGGCGGAAGTATGAGAGTAACAGGACTGTTGTCTTGAGCTGGAAGAAAACTGCGTGAGAGGGCATCTGCCTTGGTATTCTTGGAACCAGGTCTGAAGGTGATAATGAATTTGAAACGAGTGAAAAATAAAGCCCAACGAGCCTGTCGGGCATTCAGTCGCTTAGCTGATTCAATGTATTGAAGATTTTTGTGATCTGTCAAAACAGAAATGGTATGGGTCGCTCCTTCAAGCCAATGTCTCCACTCCTCAAAAGCCCATTTAATAGCCAGCAACTCCCGATTACCAACATCGTAGTTGGATTCAGCAGATGAGAATTTCCTGGACATTAAGGCACAAGGATGTAACTCAAGGGAATCTGGATCCTTCTGAGAAAGGATAGCCCCTACACCAACCTCCGAGGCATCTACCTCAACGATGAAAGGCAATTCTGGGTTGGGATGTCTAAGGACAGGGGCTGAGACAAAGGCTTGTTTCAAGGCCTGAAAAGATACTTTAGCTTCACATGACCAATTGGTAGGATCTGCTCCCTTCTTAGTGAGTGCCACAATGGGAGCAACTATGTCAGAGAAAGAGTGAATAAACCTTCTGTAGTAGTTCGCAAACCCTAAAAAGCGCTGAATTGCTTTTAAGTTGGTGGGTTGCGCCCAACTCAGGATGGCTTGGAGCTTCTTAGGTTCCATTCGGAATCCCCGAGGGGAAATAATGTACCCTAAAAAGGATACCTCCGTGACGTGAAATTCACACTTCTCCGGTTTGGCATACAAGTGATTTTCACGTAATTTCTTAAGTACCTGACGCACCTGGGTAACATGTTGTTCTATAGAGTCAGAAAAAATCAAAATGTCGTCTAAATAGACCACAACGAATCTTCCCAGAAACTCACGGAGCACATCATTAATGAGATCCTGAAAGACTGCCGGAGCGTTAGATAGGCCGAAAGGCATGACCAGATACTCATAGTGACCTGATTGAGTACTGAATGCCGTTTTCCACTCATCCCCCGATCTGATTCTAATGAGATTATATGCTCCTCTCAGGTCAATCTTGGAAAAAATAACAGCCGAACGTAGCTGATCAAAGAGGACAGAGATCAGAGGCAGAGGGTAAGTATTCTTTACTGAGATTTTATTCAGGGCTCGAAAGTCAATGCAGGGTCTGAGGGAACCATCCTTCTTCTCTACGAAGAAAAAACCTGCACTTAAAGGGGATTTAGATGGCCTGATAAACCCTTTCTCAAGACTTTCTTTCACATACTCATTCATGGCCACAGTTTCAGGACCAGACAATGCATATAACCTTCCTTTAGGCAACGTGGCACCAGGAATTAACTCAATGGTACAATCATAAGGCCTATGGGGAGGCAAAATATCCGCATTGCCCTTGGAAAACACATCCAAAAAATCTTGGTACTCTCCAGGAATATGTGCGGGCCTGGCAGCAGCTACTCGGATAGGAAGTGTAATACATTCTTTATCACAGATGGTACTCCATTGTAGAATCTCCCCAGACTGCCAATCTATGATGGGATTATGAAAGGCCAGCCAAGGGTGACCCAGAACCACAGGAACTGCTGGACAATGGGTAAGAAAAAACTCAATCTTTTCAGAATGTAGAGCTCCCACCGAGAGCAAAACAGGAGGTGTACATAGAGAAATAACCCCATTGGATAAGGGACTCCCATCTAAACCATGCATGGTGATACACCTACTTAAGGTTAACTGAGGAATACCTAAGGCCTTGGCCCATGTTAAGTCCATAAAGTTTCCTGCAGCTCCACTGTCCACAAAAGCAGAGACCGAGGAACAGAGGCTGTCATAAGAAACTTTAGCAGGAACCAATAGTGAATTATTTGAGGAGATGAGCTGTAGACCAAAGTGAACCCCCTCACTATTCACTTGGTCAGGAAGTTTCCCGACTTGTTTGGGCAACTACGGGCAAAATGTCCCCTACCTCCGCAGTACAAACACAGACCAGAATTTTGCCTCCTGGTTCTTTCTTCCGGAGACAATTTGGAGAGACCAATCTGCATAGGCTCCTCCATGTCTATCGGAACGGAAGAAACACAGGGAAAAGAAACTACAGATGCCCCTTTCTCAGTCCTCCGCTCTCTGAGCCGACGATCTATTTTAATAGAGAGCTCCATGAGTTTATCAAGGTTCTCAGGAGCGGGATACTGAAGGAGGCTGTCTTTTATAGATTCAGATAAGCCGAGGCGAAACTGACTGCGCAGGGCAGGATCATTCCAGCCACAGTCGTTCGACCAACGGCGAAACTCCGTACAATAATTCTCTGCAGGATTCCTACCCTGTCTTAGAGCACGCAACTGACTTTCTGCGGATGCCTCTCTATCAGGGTCGTCATACAATAGCCCTAAAGATTTCAAAAAAGCGTCTACAGACGATAAGGCCGGATCGTCTGTCTTTAAACCAAAAGCCCAGGTCTGAGGATCCCCCTGAAGCAGAGAAATTATAATTCCAACCCGCTGAGCCTCCGTACCTGAGGAAACTGGTCTTAAACGAAAATACAGTTTACAAGACTCTTTAAAATTAAAAAACTGTTTTCTATCCCCAGAAAAACGGTCAGGCAGATGCATTTTTGGTTCAGGGATGACCCTCGGGGAAGTCCGTAACAGATCTTCCTGTGAGCTCACCCGGAGGGACAGATCCTGAACCATCTGGGTAAGTTCCTGAATCTGACTAACCAAAAACTGGCCAGGATTTGGCCCAACACCGGTGGGATTCATGAGGCCGACAAAATTCTCCCTACTGGATAAGTGAAAAAATTAACTCCTGTAGAAATTTTTTCTTTTGTCTGGCCGGTGATAATGTTACGATTCCTGTACTCCAGACTGGAGAAGATCTTATGGCAGAGATCTGAGTACAGGAATGAAATACAGGTTGTGGGAGCTGGAGAGCCTAGTAACCCCTGGTGCCCTAACTCCGTTGTCTCGCCCGTGTTATCAGAAATCCCCTGCGAGACTATGGTTGCTTGAGCCCATGGCAGCCGCGTTCGAAGGGCGGATTATGTCTGCCCAACCCCGATGCCCCCGCAGGTCTTAATGGGAGACAAGGGGAAGTCCGAGACAGGGAGATAACAAGGGGCCCTCTGACTAAGCAACCAAGCCAGGGGTTACAAGCTAACTTAACTAAATCAAAAGGTATGTGCGGACTAGCCGCCAGGGAAAAGGACAACCAAGGATCCACGGATCCGACACTCCTATCCGGCACCGCTGGACACCAGAGTGGATCTTGTGGAAGCGGAATCCTCCGCAAAGCACCAGAACTCAACATAAACACAATAATAAATAGTAGCGGACAAGCCGCAACACACGGCTGCGCCGCGACTCACGAACACCACCAGATGTTAAAGGTGCTCGGTCAGACTCCAGGAACAGATGGTAACTTCCGAGTACTGGATAACTGAGAACAGGAACAAACGAACAGACCGGGACTGGGAACTCTCTCTGCAGCAGAATCAGGCAAACAGGAAGCTATCACCGGCGTCTGTGAGGAGTCCTGGGAGTGCTTTTAACAGAGAGTCTTCCAATCAGCTGTTTGGAGGCTGATTGGATTAAATGCCATGCAGCTGACAAGCTGCATGGCCAGGGAAACAGATGAGTGATAATTACAACATGCCGTGCAGCTGCATGCTACACAGCCAGGAAACCAGTGATGATATAAACTTAGACCCAGCAACGGGGAACACGATCCGACAGTGGCGTCCCCGTTGCTAGGCGCCGGCCGCACTGACGAGCGGACCCTCGGCGCCTAACAGTGACAAGGTTTGGCTTTCCACCCGGAACCTCCGTCTTAGAGTCCCGTCGATGAAATTTGCACCACGTTTCATCGGTCCCTTTTCCATCGAAAGAGTCATCAGTCCTGTGGCCTACAAGCTCAAGTTACCACCTTCTCTACGAATACCTAATGCCTTTCATGTCTCTCTCCTCAGACCGTTAGTCCTGAATCGCTTCCAAAGAGCTCTTCCAGTCGGCCCCAAAGTGCGAACTCAGCGGGGCGTGGAGTTCGAGATAGAGAAGATTCTGGATTCCCGTTGCCGGTACGGTCGTCTACAATACCTTATCGACTGGTCCGGTTATGGTCCTGAGGAGAGAAGTTGGGTGAATTCGTCAGATGTCCATGCTCCAAGGTTGGTCCGTGTCTTCCACAGAACTCATCCTTCCAAGCCACGTGGGTGTTCAGTGCCCACCCATAAAGGAGGGGGTACTGTCAGGAATCGACTCACCATAGCCACATCTGTCCTTCGGTGCGGACTCCGTCCGGGGTCCCTACGTTCTGCTGTCGTCCGCTCCTCTGCCGCCAGACATCATCCTGGGCCTAGGAACGCTCCTGTAACAGCGGGCGTGTGAGCACGCCGCGTTCCCGCTGGGCCGCGGCATGGGCGCCGCCATGACAGTCTCCATCGGTCAGAGTACGGCGGCCAATCCGGAGCTTGGCCGCACCTCCTTTTCCCACTCCAACCAATGTCTGCACACCAGGGGGTATATCAGGAGCTGCAGGGTGAGCCTGTGGTTGTCCTGAACTTTGTGTCACTCCTGCGACCCATGTGCCTGGATCCTCCGTGTTCCTGGTTACCTTCCTGTTTCTCTGTGTTCCTGGTTACCTTGCTACATCTCCGTGGAACTACAAGCATCAGCAACCCCTGCATCTGTATTTGGCTCCACACCTAACTACAACCGCAGTGTGCTTCAGCCTCTGCAGTAGAGACTCTCTCCAGGTGCATTCCATCACCTCACCTGTGAAGCAGCTTGCTAGCTGCCTGTGCTTAACGAACTGCTCTGTGAACTTCCACCTGAGTCTCCTGCATCTGCTACCAGGTTTGCTACACATTTATTACCATCTCTGCTGGCTCCACGTTTTAAACCATTCTGGTTCTCACACCAGTGAACTTATCCATCATTACCATTTCCTCCATAGACTCTCAGCTTCCAAGCTGCACCATTTCCATTGCATACTTTTTATTGTTTATTCCTGCACGTTATTCTGCTGCCTTATTGTGTGAACTTTTATGTTAATAAAACACCATTGCGCTGATGCGCAGAAACCCAATCCAGCCTCCTCACTTCTTCCATCCTACCTCCACTGACCCACTAGCGCCCCCTCCGGGGACACAAGTAAAACCGAACCTGACACTGTGCGCTGAATGTGCACACTGTTCTTATTTAAATTACAGGGGGTAGGAAAACAAAAAAAAGAACTGCTATGGGTAGGTGGTGATGGTGCTGGGAAAGGGGTGCAAGGTCAGAGGCGGAACTAATGGTGGTGCTAGGGGGCACCAGCTAAAATCTTGCCTAGGGCATCATATTGGTTAGGGCCGGCTCTGACCATAGAGGTCTATAGTGAAAGGAGTTAAAAGAACTAAATTGGTTATATATGGATAAATTAAGAATTGCCCAGAAACAGGGCTTTTCTCAACTTAATTGAAAGACCCATTATATTCTATTGATGCACAATCAACCAATCCAAAGTGCCTGATGATGACTGACATCATCACAAGTGCATATTTTGCACCAGGTTCCTAGAACTTACAAGAGATATGCCTCTGGTAGCAGCAGCAGCAGCAGCATATGCTTCTTTGTCCAGATCTATCTAGTGTTACAAATCGGACTCTTAGCCTCACTTACTGCACTTAGAGGTGCCACATTACTGTACTCTGCATGTCTACTGTACCTCAGTAGCAGTGGTGCAAGTATAAAAAAAATTCTTAGTGGTACTGTGTGTGCCAAAAAATGGGTGTGGTCACATGCCACATGGGGTGTGGCCAATAAAAATAGGGGTTTGATACACATATGAGGGGCCAGATACACATATGACCCCAATAGGGCAGTGCCAGATACACATATGCCCCCAATAGTGCCAGATACACATATGCCCCCAGTAGTGCATATGACCCCACAGTGCCAGATACAAATATGCCCTCAGTTTCAAATACACATATGCCCCCACAGTGCTAGATACAAATATGCCCCCACAATGCCAGATACACATATGCCCCCAATAGTGGAGTGCTAAATACACATATGCCCCAATAGTGCCAGATACACATATGCTCTCAGTAGTGCAGTGCCAAATACACATATGCCCCCACAGTGCCAAATATGCCCCTGCAGTGCCAGATACACATATGATCCCCACAGTGCCAGATATGCTCCCACAGTGCCAGATAAAAACATTCCCCCACAGTGCCAGAAACAGATATGCCCCCACAGTGCCAGATACACATATGCTTTCAGTGACAAATATGCCCCACAGTGCCAGATACACATATGCCCCCAGTGCCAAATATGCCCCCAGATATGCCCCTACAGTGCCAGATACACATATGTCCCCACAGTGCCAGATACACATATGCCCCCCAGCGCCAGATATGCCCCACAGTGCCAGATACACATATGCCCCCAGTGCCAGATATGCCCCCATAATGCCAGATATGCCCCCACAGTGCCAGATACACATATGCCCCAACAGTGCCAAATATGCCCCTGCAGTGCCAGATACACATATGATCCCCACAGTGTCAGATATGCTCCCACAGTGCCAGATAAAAACATTCCCCCACAGTGCCAGAAACAGATATGCCCCACACAGTGCCAGATACACATATGCCTTCAGTGACAAATATGCCCCCACAGTGCCAGATACACATATGCCCCCAGTGCCAAATATGCCCCATAGTGCCAGATATGCCCCTACAGTGCCAAATACACATATGCCCCCCCAGTGCCAGATATGCCCCACAGTGCCAGATACACATATGCCCCCAGTGCCAGATATGCCCCCATAATGCCAGATATGCCCCCACAGTGCCAGATACACATATGCCCCCAAAGTGCCAGATCCATATATACCTCAACAGTACCAGATACACATATGCCCCCAGTGCCAGATATGCTCCCATAGTGCCAGATATGCCCCTACAGGGCCAGATACACATATGCCCCCAGTGCCTGATATGGCCCCACAGTGCCTGATATAGCCCCACAGTGCCTGATATGCCCCCACAGTGCCAGATATACCCCCACAGTGCCAGATACACATGCACCCAGTACCAGATATGCCCCCCCAGTGCCAAATACACATATGCCCCCACAGTGCCAGATAGACATATGCCTCCAGTGCCAGATATGCCCCCATAGTGCCAGGTATGCCCCTACAGTGCCAGATACACATATGCCCCCAGTGCCAGATATGCTCCCATAGTGTCAGATATGCCCCCACAGTGCCAGATACACATATGCCCCCAGTGCCAGATATGACCCCACAGTGCCAGATACACATATGCCCCCAGTGCCAGATATGACCCCACAGTGCCAGATACACATATGCCCCAGTGCCAGATATGCCCCCATAGTGCCAGATATGCACCCACAGTGCCAGATACACATATGCCCCCAGTGCCAGATATGCACCCATAGTGCCAGGTACACATGCTTCCTCCCCTCCCCATCCCTGCTCACCGCTGCTGTGCTGTCTTTGATGCCAGGAAGGAGAGGGCAGCGCGCACCTCTTCTGTGTCCCTCAGTAATCATCTGGCCTACTCTCCACCGCCTCATTTCAGAGACACGCCGCCGCCAGAGAGTAGACGATTACTGAGGGACACAGGATAGGCGTGTGCTGCCCTCTACTTCATGCCATCAAAGACAGCACAGCAGTGGCTGCAAACTTGGCAGTCAGCTGTTGGTACTGCGTACCGGCTGACAATTTCTTACTGGTACGCAATACCGCCCCCATACCGCCATACTTGCTGCACTGCTCAGCAGTATCCTGGCATATAATGTAAACAAACTGGCTGGCTGCATGGAAGCGGCTAACTTGGATTTCCCCATGTAAGTTCTTATTCTAATCTCAGTGCAGCAGCATTACTCACATGACACAGGAAGCCTATGGGCTTCCATTGGAGCCTATTTAAACCTTCTATTGAATACAACACATTGCCAGAGCAAAGTCTTCCTTGTGAGATAGTTCCTGGTTTCCAGGCTTGTCATTCATGTGCTGTTCCTGTGACTTATTGCTGTACTCTTGTTTCAGGGTTGCTACAGCTGCCACCTGTTGCCAGTACCCTACACTGCGATGTACTACAAATCTGCCGGCTCATGCAGTTTCATGCTCAGTCTCAGAAAGTTCATCAGCCATCTTCACCTATACTCGCAGATTTTCACAGCAGTCCTCTGCATTCCTGTCTTCTTCACTTGCACCCAGGGCCGGTTCTAGACCTTGTGGCGCCCAGGGCGAAAGTTTCCTTAAGACCCCCCCCTCCCCCCCCCCCCGACGGTGAAACAGGATTAGTACGCGCCGCAGGCTTGCGTAAAAAAATGGCTTCATAGGAAAGGGGCGTGGTCAGTTTTGCTCCCTGTAGTTTGGCCCCCTGTAGAGTTGTGCACCCTGTAGAGCTGTGCCCACAGTAGCTGTTGTGCCCCCTGTAGCTGTTGTGCCCACTGCAGCTGTTGTGCCCCCTTGCATAGCTGCTCTTTTTTTTCGCTCCATGAGCAGCCAGTTCATCAAGTCTCCCACTTTCACACACACTCCTACTTCAGCTGGTCCCAAGATGGATCTCAAACCTTCAAGGCTTGTGACTACTAGTTTCCATTTGCGTTAACCCGAACGTACTTGACTCTATGCATGCCCGCCCGATCCCACCTCCAGAGAGTACAAAATGTAGAGAGTACAAAATGTAAGATGTAGCCAAGTTGAAATACGTACACAAGCATAACACTTTGTGTGCATGCAAAGTACATCAAATTCTACATGAACCCCCATTCTGTTCTACTTACTGTATGTAATGATTCACTAACAATGTGACCATATTATTACTTTAGCTGTATGTGCTGGTAATGTTGGATAACAGATACTCAAATAGTTTCAAAATCACATTACTGCTATAAATTTACATTCTGCAATATTATTTGCTTTTACAGATTAAAAAAGTCCTTGTGAAATAGTTTCTACCACAAATTTTAAGTAAAGCAATATGATTATATTATATTCCTGCAGAGCAATGTATATAAAACAGGCAAAAGTACTGTGAAAAGTTAGACTACCGTATAAATTCTACAGACAATTCTTTAGAGAAAAAAAAAGAGGAGAACTTTTGTGCAGTCAATTCAACAACAAAAAGTTTCAGTGGCGGTGATTGTGCTATGCTAGGCTATTACCTTTCCTGTAAAGTGAAATCTTCTGAGGTTTGCTGTATGCTGCTTTAGCCTAGCTCTACATAGGTAAATATATAAAAATAACTTCACATCACAATGAGAGCAGAACCCAGCAAAGCATTGCTGCTACTGACCAGTTCCAACTGGACTGAGATTTATATCATTGCCACTTAAGCAATCCCAGCCTTAAGGTTTCTTCCAAAAACAAAGCATGTAGTTGTTTGAACGCATGTGGTTGTATGCTTGGGTGATTATAAAGCCAAACAGATGGGACTCTTGCTTTGAAATGTCCTCGGAAGGTGGACACTGCATGTTTCCCAAACTGGAAGCAATGTGTAACCCTCTAACCATGTGCCACACAAGAAGGGCTCACATGGCTTGTACATAATGATTTGCATTTTTCCAAAAAAAAGTTACTTTGAAGGCAGCCATAATAAAATACAAATTTTGTGGGGTTGTTTTAGTAAGTAGTGCCAGTCCTAATTATACAAGTTTATTTTCTGGATGCAAGAACAAAATGTTGCCTTAAGTAATGTGCTGACAAGATGGGTTCTAGGTGGAGGAAGAATTTTGGGAGCAGAGATGGCCACCTTTAACACTGATTTAATATAGGCCCTCATTCCGAGTTGTTCGCTCGCAAGCTGCTTTTAGCAGCATTGCACACGCTAAGTCGCCGCCTACTGGGAGTGAATCTTAGCTTAGCAAATTTGCGAACGAAAGATTCTCAAAATTGCGAATAGAAATTTCTAAGCAGTTTCTGAGTAGCTCGACGCTTACTCTGCCACTGCGATCAGTTCAGTCAGTTTCGTTCCTGGTTTGACGTCACAAACACACCCAGCGTTCGCCCAGACACTCCCCCGTTTCTCCAGTCACTCCCGCATTTTTTTTCCAGAAACGGCAGCGTTTTTTCACACACTCCCATAAAACGACCAGTTTCCGCCCAGAAACACCCACTTCCTGTCAATGACACTCCGATCACCAGAACGAAGAAAAAACCTCGTAATGCCGTGAGTAAAATACCAAACTTCTTAGCAAATTTACTTGGCGCAGCCGCAGTGCGAACATTGCGCATGCGCAGTTTGCGGAAAATTGCTGCGATGCGATGAAAAAGAACGAGCGAACAACTCGGAATGAGGGCCATAGTCTCATACTTCTCCAGAATGCAGTCAGCTTTGGACATCTCCACCAGAT
This sequence comes from Pseudophryne corroboree, assembly GCF_028390025.1. NCBI lineage: Eukaryota > Metazoa > Chordata > Amphibia > Anura > Myobatrachidae > Pseudophryne > Pseudophryne corroboree. The sequence continues at coordinate 132,895,443 of NC_086455.1, read as the reverse complement.
ATGTTAGAAGGACGCTAATACAGCATATACTCTCCAATATTTCTCGGAGGGGCATGGGTAAATCTTATGCAACTTCAGGTAACAATGATACAATAGTTTATGTGTTCTCCATCATTTTAACAAAGCAGCTTTTTCCTCTTCTTTTTCTTTGTATAACTCAACTTGTCTCTGGTAGCACCCCCGAACGTCCAGTAATTAGTACCTAATCAAACTGACGGACATTTATCGGGGTTCTCTCTCTTTTTTCTTCAAATAGCAATTATTTAGAATTAGTAGCTGGTGCAGAACATATCCCCCTCCCCTATTTCCCTACATACAGTGGCGTAACTAGAAATTTTTCTCCCCCAAGCCAAAAAATTTTTGGCGCCCCCCCCCCCCCCCCCGCTGCATAACTGGGAGCAAGAAAGGGACAAATATGCGCGCGCCGAAGGCGCGCGCTGCAAAAAAAGGGGCGTGGTTTTGTTGGAATGGGCGTGGTTTCTCGTAAAGGGGCGTGGTATTGCAGGAAAAGACTACCTTATACCCCAGTTTTGCAACCTGCACGCCCAGACGTTAGCCACCACAGGAAAGAAAAATAATCCTGATTCATGCCCCTTACATTATTTGTCATTTTTCCTCCTTATAGTAATGCCCAGTATACATTATGCCACATACTGCAATGGCCCTTAGACATTATGCCGCACACAACAATGCACATGACACAATATGCACACACTGTAATGCCCCCGACACATTATGCCACACACCGTAATGCCCCCGACACATTATGACAGGAATCGCAATGCCCGTTATACATTATGCTACACACTGCAATGCCCCTGATACATTATAGCACATACAATGCCTGTGACACATTATGACACACACCGCAATGACCTTGAGACATTATACCACAATGCCCGTGATATAGTATACCATACACCGTAATGCCTGTGACACATACCGCAATGCCCTGCCCGTTATACCCTATGCCACACACCGCAATGCCCGTTATGTATTATGCCACACTGCAATGACCCTGAGACATTATACCACATACCACAATGCCCGTGATATAGTATACCACACACCGTAATGCCTGACACATTATGACACACACCGCAATGTCCGTGATACATTATGCCACACACTGCAATGACCCTGAGACATTATACCACATATCACAATGCCCGCGATATAGTATACCATACACCGTAATGCCTGTGACACATTATGACACACACCACAATGTCCGTGATACATTATGCCACACACCGTAATGCCCATTACACATTAAGTCCTACAGTAAGGCTTCTAATTACTTTTCAATTACCTTCTCGTTGTCAGGGGTTTCATGCACTGGGTGTCATGCTCGTTGCCAGGTGTTTCATGCACTGGGTGTCATGCTCGTTGTCAGGTGTTTCATGCACTGGGTGTCATGCTCGTTGCTAGGAGGTAGTCCTTGTTGCTAGGGCTGTGCTCCCAGTGCCACATATGTCCCCAGTGCCAGATATTTCCCCACGGTGCCAGGTACTCACATGCCCCCGGTGCCAAATATAGCCCCCCCCCCCATGTGCCAGGTACACATATACCCCCCCAGTGCCAGATATGCCCCCAGTGCCAGATATTCCCCCCCAGTGCCACATATGCCCCCAGTGCCAGATATTCCCCCCATGCCAGATATGCCGCCAGTGCCATATATTCCCCCCCAGTGCCACATATGCCCCCAGTGCCAGATATTCCCCCAGTGCCAGATATGCCGCCAGTGCCATATATTCCCCCCGAGTGCCATATATCCCCAGTGACAGATATTCCCCCCCAGTGCCAGATATTCTCCCCCAGTGCCATATAAGCCCCAGGGCCAGATATTCCCTCCCAGTGCCAGATATCCCCCCCCCCCCCAGTGCCACATATCCACCCCGTGCCAGATATCCCCCCCCCAGTGCCATATATGCCCCAGTGCCAGATATCCCCCCCAGTGCCAGACATCCCCCCCCCCCCAGTGCGATATGCCCTAGTGCCAGATATCCCCCCCCCCCCCAGTGCCATATATGCCCCAGTGCCAGATATCCCCCCCCCCCCTTCCCCAGTGCCAGATATGCCCTAGTGCCAGATATCCCCCGCCCCCCCCCCACAGTGTCATATATGCCCCAGTGCCGGATATCCCCCCTAGTGCCTGACATCCCCCCCCCAATGGCCATATATTCCCCGGTGCCAGACACCCTCTCCTCTCTCCCCCCCCGTGACAGATATGCCGCAGTGCAGCCGCCGCTTGTTGGAGAACTTGGAGGGACACGGCGGGCGCAGCGTGTGCCTCTCCTGTGTCCCTCCTGAGTCCTGCATCATCTCCGGCGGCCGCGGGTCTGATAGGGGGAAGTGCCGTCCGTGAGCTCTAATTGGCTCACGGACGGCACTTCCCCCTATTAGACCCGCGGGCCGCCGGAGATGATGCAGGGCTCAGGAGGGACACAGGATAGGCACACGCTGCGCCCGCCGTGTCCCTCCAATAAAGCAGACTGACATGCGGACGTTCGTCCGCATGTCAGTCTGCTGTAATCAGTGGCGCCCCCGCAGCCCCTCGCCCCCAAGCCACCGCGAGGACTGCGGGGGCAGTAGTTACGCCACTGCCTACATATAACAAAGCAGCTAGCTATGTTTTCACTTATTATATTCCTCCTCATCCAAGACACCTGCCAGTTTTCCTTGTCCATGAGGGGTGTTTTTACCAGGTGACCAGTGTTCATTTCAGAGTACATTGTGCAAATTAGACCTTTCAGAGATACGGATTTTTTAATATTACGGACGCTGTCTGCCGTAATGTTAAAAAAGGGGGACGCTGTCTGCCGTAATGTGTAAAAAAGGGGACGCTGTCTGCCGTAATGTGTAAAAAATGGGACGCTGTCAAATTGACTCATTACATGCCGCCTCTGAAGTCTGCGCCGTGCGCCGCCGCCGCACTGGGGAGGAGAGCTGCAGCGCCGGGCAGCGGAGAAGGAGGAGGAGGGAGAGGGACTGGAGCCGCAGCAGCACTATTTCATTGGTAGTAAGCCCCTGCTGCAGCAGCCCCCTCTCCTTCCGTATTGGCTGCCCGGCGCTGCTGTGGATGCTGGGATGCGGTTCCTCCATCCCAGGATCCACAGCAGCGCCGGGCAGCAAATACGGAAGGAGAGGGGACAGCTGCAGTGGCGCTCACTACCAATGAAATAGCGCTGCTGCGGCTCCAGTCCCCCTCCCTCCTCCTCCTTCTCACCTGCCTGCACCGAGGGAGCTGCACGAGCTGCAATGTGTAAAAAGGGGGCCTGGCTGACGCAATGTGTAAAAAGTGGGATGGCTGCCGCAATGTGTATAAAGGGGGACGCTGTCTGCCGTAATGTGTAAAAAATGGGACGCTGTCTGCCGTAATGTGTAAAAAATGGGACGCTGTCTGCCGTAATGTGTAAAAAGGGGACGCTGTCTGCCGTAATGTGTAAAAAGAGGGACTGTCTGCCGTAATGTGTAAAAAGGGGGACTGTCTGCTGTAATGTGTAAAAAGGGGGACTGTCTGCTGTAATGTGTAAAAAGGGGGACGCTGTCTGCTGTAATGTATAAAAGGGGCTCTACCTGGTGTAGTGGCGCTACTGTGCAGCGTAATTTGAATAATGGAGACTACTGTGCACTTTCTCTATACTGTGCACCTTAGTATGAATTGCTATTATTTTGTGGACACGCCCCTTCCCCGTGAAGCCACGCCCCTATATATTTTTCACGCACCTACGGCGCGCACTTCCCCTATCTTACATGGGGGCGCCAATGTCGTTTCTTGCACACAGCGCTCTAATGCCTAGTTACGGCACTGGCTGTATCTGTCCTGGCCTTCTGCAGCACTCCTGATTTCCTGTTTTTTTCATTTTCTGGACTACATGGTAGCACTTATGGTGGATGCAGTCAGGTGACTGATCCATCCACTCATATTCTGAATACTGTGCTCACATGACCTCTACATCCAATCTCAGCCTGAAGTGGCCTATTTAAGTCTGCACTTGTAACTGTCACGTTGGAACAACTTACTTCACAGTGTATGTGCTCTCTGACCCCTGGTCACGCTGGCCCATTTAGCTGTGGACGGATTCGTGGCTCATTCAGCAAAGTACTGATGTTCTGTACTTTGCACATCGCAAATGCAGTATGGGTCTGCTACATCAGTGGAGATTTTCTTTCCTCTAGATAGGACTTGCGATAGTGTTGGAGATGATCCGATACTTCAATGCAGTTCAGATCAGTAATTCAGCAGTGTCAGGAACCGGGACTTAGTGTCTCATGCCTTACTGGTGGGCCCTTCATACTGCCTCCTGCTGCACTAGCTCTGGTACCCCTGAACTTTGCTCCTGCCCCCCCATTGTCACGGATGCTGCCGTGTTGCTGTGGATCAGCTGATCGCAAGTCCTCCAACCACAAGCATCGTTTAGGAACATGACTCTGCTGTCCAATGGATAACCAGCAAGGGGGGGGAAAGGGCTAGACAGAGCTCTAGCAAATCGCCCAGAACAACATCGCTATCTCAGTTACGTTCAGGCTCAGGCTGCAGTGTTCATTCTATGTTCCTGTTGTCCTGTTCATTACCAGAGTTCCAAGGTACTAGCAGTACAACCAGCACTGTATTCCAGCCCAGAGTATTTCATCTGCACTGAGACTCCAGCAGCATTACCAGCACTGTGATTCAGCTCCAAGTATTTCACTTGCACTAAGTATCTACCAGCATTGCCAGCACTGTGTTTCCAGCACTAAGTACTTGCACATGTATTGTGATTCCAGCAGCATTGCTAGCTAAGTGTTTAGTACTTGCACATGTACTGCATACTTGACAACCATCCCGGAATGGCTGAAAACCGTGTGGCCCTCACGGCCCCCCTGGAAAGATGGGCAAGTCTCCCGCTTTCCCTGCCAGCCCCTCTGCATCACCCCTCGGCCGCGCACAGCAGAGAACAAGTGGGAGATCCGATGATGCGATTCACGCTGAATTGTATCATTGTAGCTCCGCCCCCACTATACAATGCCTATTTTCTTGGCACTGTATAGCGGGGGGCGGAGCCACGATGATGCAATCATGATACCACGTGCCTGGACTGCCCACTTCCCTGCCAGCCATTCCCCCAAAATGACCCACCCTGCCTCCTGGCTATGCCCCAGGACAGCCCATCTTGCTGCTGACCACGCCCCCATGCACCTACAATGATGCCTCCTCCCAGAGGAGGGGGCAACAAAGTAGATAAGTACGATGTACTGTGATTACAGGAACTACGTTTTCTCTTCAGTGTGTTCTAGAGTGTGTTGCTACTCCAGTCCCAGAACAATCCACCCAGTGTTTACCTGTGTGTACTGCGGTTCAATTTTATCAGCTTCAAGTTCCAGGCTGACTCCAGTTTCGGTTGTCTCTCCGGTTCCAGTCCGGTTCAAGTTAAACAGTTTCCAAGTTCTGACTCCAGTTCCAGTTGTCTCTCCAGCTCCAGTCTGGTTCAAGTTAGACAGTTTCCAAGCAGACTCCAATTCCAGTTGCCTCACCGGTTCCAGTCTGGTTCAAGTTAGACAGTTTCCAAGCAGACTCCAATTCCAGTTGCCTCACCGGTTCCAGTCTGGTTCAAGTTAGTCCTTTCTCATAACTGCAGACTTTGTTATATCTTCTATGCAGACTTTGGTCGCATCTAGACTATTCAATTCAATTGCAGTATGTCTTCCATGTAAATCTTCAATAAATATTTCTAAAGATATTGGCCCTCATTCCGAGTTGATCGCTCTCTAGCTACTTTTAGCAGCCATGCAAATGCATAGTCGCCGCCCACAGGGGAGTGTATTTTAGCATAGCAGGAGTGCGAACACCTGTGCAGCAGAGCGGCTGCAAACACATTTTGTGCAGAACAAGACCAGCCCTGTAGTTACTTATCCTGTGCGATGATTGCTGCGACGAATGACACAGTAATGACGTCAGATACCCGCCAAGCAAACACCCGGCCACGCCTGCGTTTTTCCACACACTCCCAGAAAATGGTCAGTTGCCACCCAGAAACTCCCATTTCCTGTCGATCTCCCTGCGTTCACCAGTGTGACTGAAAGCGTCTCTAGAACCTGTGCAAAACCACGATGCTCTTTGTACCCGTACGCCGTGCATGCGCATTGCGGTGCATACGCATGCGCAGTTTTGCCATTTTTTTAAATGATCGCCAGAAAGCGAACAACGGCAGCTAGCGATCAACTCGGAATGATGGCCATTATCTTCTCTCTATGTCCCTCATGCGCAAGACTTACCTACATCCACCAAGTTTCCTGCACCGTGTGCCTACCACAGAATCACACATACACACAAACTTCAGTTCACAAAATACCAGAGTTCTGACAAGCAGGAGGCGTGACACCTCCTGCTGCATTACCTTAATAGAGCTATTGCTGCTGCTTCTATGTCAGCAGCAGTGTTATTCCCTACAAGCACACCTGAATGAGGGCCTATGTGTGGTTACCCGTATGAAGCATCTGTGTTACCAGCCTGTGCCAGTGTTATCATCCTGAATACAGTACGTCTGCAGCCTGCATGTATTCCGCTCTTCTGTTATCAGAATGAGTCGGCGCTCCTGTTAATTACTTGAACCCAGTGTTCAGGACCCCCATCGTGAGGGACTGCAGGGACTGGAATCCTGGGCCCGGACAGAGGGGGGGGGGCACCACTGCAGCTGTGCATGAGGGTATAAAAACTGTATGAAACTGTCCTCAATAAAATGTCCGCCACCATGGTGGAGACAAAACAATCAAGCTTCGGCTGCTGGTGAGAAAATTATAGATGACTGTGACGCTGCCCTAGTGCCCTGATCGTGGAAGCCGTCATCTTCCTGCTCTTCCTTGGCACCTCCTGGCTGGGCACATCAGCTATAACAATGGGAAGCATAGTAATGAGCAACTCTCTGCACCGGGGCAGCTGTGGCTGCCCACACACTAATGCTACACCCAGGGATGCAAGACACAGGTTAGTGGTACAAGGAGCAAACACTTAGTTTGTTACTATTTATGGTCATTTTTATTTATTTTATTTTTTTAATCTTGTTTATGCACCAATTGATGCCACACCACCACTGTAGCGCCACCTACATTATCTACAGCTCTGTCTCCCCAGGGGGGCCCTGCCTATTTTGTCAGTTCTAGGCCCCCGCAGTTTATGATGGCAGCCCTGTCAGTGTTTCTGTCATCTACCTGAGACCAGCACTTCTGTTATCCACCTGTGTCCACTACCACCAAGGTTGTAATTCTCCAGAATACTCCTTAATCCGATTCTGAACAGCTTGGAACTAATGAGACGGTGAATTATCCTGCTGAAATATTCCATCATTGTGAGGTTACAAGAAGTCCATGAATTGCTGCAAATGGTCACCAAGTACCTCATTGTAGCAGTTACTTGTCAATTACATGTTCAGGTGGACGGGCAAACCTAACCCATCCAACTTGACTACAACCCACACCATTATGGAAACACCAGCAGCCTACACAGTACCTTGTTGACAACTGGGGTCCATGGCCTTATGGGGTCTGCACTACACCCAAACCCTACTATCAGCCACAAACAATTGGAACCGTGACACATCGGACCACGCCACATGTTGTCCATTTTCCAGGTGAAGTGCTGTGCCCAGTGTCTTAGTGTTAACAGGGGAACTTTGGTGGGTCTTCAGCTCTCATATCCCATGGAATATAAAGAAAGCTGCACTTACCTGCTGGATATGCATCTGGTACCTCCTGCATTTAATGTGGATGTGATGTGAACCAGTGCCGCTTGTCTGTTACCACAGACAATTCTGACCAGACGCTGCTGGTTACTATCACTAAGCATCCATGGTCGACCACTGTGCTGTCAACGATGGGTGGTAATGCCTTCCATGAGGTATTTCTGGTACACATATATCACTGTAGATTGAGGAAGGTTGAATGTCCGCACAACTTTGGAAAAGGCATGTCCCATCTGTCGGGCACCCACTGTCATGCCCCAACTCCTCCTCTCCCCCCCCCCTCCCCCCAAAGTCACGATCCAAGCCCGGTTCCGAGCCCAGCTTGGAACTTCCCGCCAGACTCGGAAACTAGAATGAGGCAAAACGTCATCATCCCGCTGTCAGATTCTCGCGGGTTTTGGATTCCATATAAACAGCCGTGCGTCGCAACTATTTTCACTCCGGACTTGGAAAGTGAGGGATACAGAGCTCTGTCTCTCTGTGGGTGGTGGCATCGGGTGGTGTCAGTGTGTGCTCTGTAGGGGTACTGCTCTTGTCACTGTCGTGTACCTGTGCTGTTAGGGGTGCTGTCCTGGCTGTCAGTGTCACTGGTGTTTCATGTGCTGTTAGGGGTGCTGCAACTATACATGGGTGTTGTTGCTGTCCTGACTGTCACAGTGTTGTACAGGGAAAAGGGGCACTATCCTCCTGTATGCTGTAAAAAACCATGGTTGCTGTTGTTAAAATAAAAGCACACTGGTCCTGTACGCTGTGAAAATACAGGGGTGCTGGTTCAATCTTGTATGCTGTGAAAATTCAGGGGTGCTTCTGTTGGTAAAATAAAAGCACACTGGTCCTGTATGCTGTAAAAATTGAGAGGTGCAGTTGTTAAAATAAAAGCACACTGGTCCTGTATGCTGTAAAAATACAGGGGTGTTGGCCCAGTCTTGTATGCTGTAAAAATTCAGGAGTGCTTCTGTTAAAATAAAAGCACACTGGCACTGTATGCTGTAAAAATACAGGGGTGCTGGCCCAGTCTTGAATACTGTAAAAATTCAGGGGTGCTTCTGTTGGTAAAATAAAAGCACACTGGTCCTGTATGCTGTAAAATTCAGGTGCAGTTGTTAAAATGAAAGCACACTGGTCCTGTATGCTGTAAAAATTCAGGGGTGCTGCTTTTAAAATATTAAACTGGCCTTGTATGCTGTAAAATTCAGGGGTGCAATTATTAAAATAAAAGCACATCGGTCCTGTATGCTGTGAAAATTCAGGGGTGCTGCTGTTAAAATATTACACTGGCCCTGTATGCTGTAAAAATTCAGGGGTGCAGTTGTTAAAATAAAAGCACACTGGTCCTGTATGCTGTGAAAATACAGGGGTGCTGCTGTTAAAATATTACACTGGCCCTGTATGCTGTAAAACTCAGGGGTGCAGTTGTTAAAATAAAAGCACACTGGCCCTGTATACTGTAAAAATACAGGGGTGCTGGCCCAGTCTTGAATGCTGTAAAAATAAGATTTTAAACCAACCGGTAAATCTTTTTCTCCTAGTCCGTAGAGGATGCTGGGGACTCCGTAAGGACCATGGGGTATAGACGGGCTCCGCAGGAGACATGGGCACTATAAAGAACTTTTAGTATCGGTGTGCACTGGCTCCTCCCTCTATGCCCCTCCTCCAGACCTCAGTTAGAGAACTGTGCCCAGAGGAGATGGACAATATGAGGAAAGGATTTTGTTAATCTAAGGGCAAGATTTATACCAGCCCACACCAATCATACCATATAACCTGGAATATATGCAACCAGTTAACAGTATGAACAAAAAACAGTATCAGTCAAAGACCGATTCTAACTGTAACATAACCCTTATAAAAGCAACAACTATATACAAGTCTTGCAGATGTAGTCCGCACTGGGACGGGCGCCCAGCATCCTCTACGGACTAGGAGAAAAAGATTTACCGGTAGGTTTAAAATCTTATTTTCTCTTACATCCTAGAGGATGCTGGGGACTCCGTAAGGACCATGGGGTTTATACCAAAGCTCCCAACCGGGCGGGAGAGTGCGGATGACTCTGCAGCACCGACTGAGCAAACGCAAGGTCCTCATCAGCCAGGGTATCAAACTTGTAGAATTTTGCAAAAGTGTTTGAACCCGACCAAGTAGCTGCTCGGCAAAGCTGTAATGCCGAGACGCCTCGGGCAGCCGCCCAAGAAGAACCCACCTTCCTAGTGGAATGGGCCTTTACTGAATTTGGTAACGGCAATCCAGCCGTAGAATGAGCCTGCTGAATCGTGTTACAGATCCAGCGAGCAATAGTCTGCTTAGAAGCAGGAGCTCCAACCTTGTTGGCCACATACAGGACAAACAGAGCCTCTGTTTTCCTAACCCTAGCCGTCCTGGCTACATAAATCTTTAAGGCTCTGACTATATCCAGGGACTTGGAGTCCTCACAGTCCCCCGTAGCCACAGGCACCACAATAGGTTGGTTCACATGAAATGAAGAAACCACCTTAGGCAAAAATTGAGGACGTGTCCTCAATTCTGCTTTATCCACATGGAAAATAAAATAGGGGCTCTTGTGGGACAAGGCCGCCAATTCGGACACCCTCCTTGCAGATGCCAAGGCCAATAACATGACCACCTTCCACATGAGAAATTTTAATTCCACTGTTTGAAGAGGTTCAAACCAGTGAGATTTCAGGAAACTTAACACCACGTTAAGGTCCCACGGTGCCACTGGGGGCACAAAGGGGGGCTGGATGTGCAGCACTCCCTTCACAAACGTCTGGACTTCTGGGAGAGAAGCCAATTCCCTCTGGAAGAATATAGATAGGGCCGATATCTGTACCTTAATGGAGCCTAACTTCAGGACCATATCCACTCCTGTCTGTAGAAAGTGGAGTAACCGACCCAGATGGAATTCTTCCGTAGGAGCCTTCTTGGCTTCACACCAAGATACATACTTCCTCCAGATACGGTGATAGTGCTTTGCCGTCACCTCCTTCCTAGCCTTTATCAGAGTAGGGATGACTTCCTCTGGAATACCTTTCCCAGCTAGGATGCAGTGTTCAACCGCCATGCCGTCAAACGTAACCGCGGTAAGTCCTGGAACACACATGGCCCCTGCTGTAACAGGTCCTCCCTGAGAGGAAGAGGCCACGGATCTTCTGTGAGCATTTCCTGAAGATCTGAGTACCAGGCCCTTCGAGGCTAATTTGGAACAATTAGTATTGTCTGCACTCTTCTTTGTCTTATGATTCTCAATATTTTTGAGATGAGAGGAAGAGGAGGAAACACATAGACCGACTGAAACACCCACGGTGTCACTAGGGCGTCTACTGCTACTGCCTGAGGGTCCCGTGACCTGGCACAATACCGCCGAAGCTTCTTGTTGAGGCGCGACGCCATCATGTCTATTTGAGGAATTCCCCAACGACTTGTTATCTCTGCAAAAACTTCTTGATGAAGTCCCCACTCTCCCGGATGGAGATCGTGTCTGCTGAGGAAGTCTGCTTCCCAGTTGTCCACTCCCGGAATGAAGACACGTGACAGAGCGCTTACGTGATTTTCTGCCCAGCGAAGAATCCTGGTGGCTTCCACCATCGCCACTCTGCTCCTTGTCCTGCCTTGGCGGTTTACATGAGCCACGGCTGTGACGTTGTCTGATTGAATCAGAACCGGTAGGGCGCGAAGAAGATTCTCCGCTTGTCGTAGGCCATTGTATATGGCCCTCAATTCCAGTATGTTGATGTGTAGACAAGCCTCCTGGCTTGACCATAGTCCCTGAAAATTTCTTCCTTGTGTGACTGCTCCCCACCCTTGGAGGCTCGCGTCTGTGGTCACCAGAACCCAGTCCTGAATGCCGAACCTGCGACCCTCTAGAAGGTGAGCACTCTGCAGCCACCACAGGAGAGACACCCTGGCCCTGGGGGACAGGGATATTTTCTGATGTATTTGTAGATGGGACCTGGACCACTTGTCCAGAAGGTCCCACTGAAAAGTCCTCGCATGAAACCTGCCGAAGGGGATGGCCTCGTAGGCTGCCACCATTTTTCCCAGAACACGAGTGCATTGATGAACAGACACTCTTTTTGGTTTTAGCAGTTCTCTGACCATGTTCTGGAGATCCTGGGCTTTTTTCAATGGGAGAAAAACCCTCTTTTGCTCCGTGTCCAGAATCATGCCTAGGAATGATAGCCAAGTCGTTGGAACCAATTGTGACTTTGGCAGATTGAGAATCCAACCGTGCTTTTGCAGCACTTTCAGAGAGAGCGACACGCTCTTCAGCAATTGGTCTCTCGATCTCGCCTTTATCAGGAGATCGTCCAGGTATGGGATAATTGTGACTCCCTGCTTGCGCAGGAGCACCATCATCTCCGCCAATACCTTGGTGAAAATCCTCGGGGCCGTGGAAAGCCCAAATGGCAACGTCTGAAACTGGTAATGACAGTCCTGTACAGCGAATCTCAGGTACTCCTGATGAGGGGGGTAAATGGGGACATGAAGGTATGCATACTTTATGTCTAGTGACACCATCAAATCCCCCCCTTCCAGGCTGGATATTACAGCGCGGAGCGATTCCATCTTGAATTTGAACTTTTTCAAGTATAGGTTTAGGGATTTTAGATTTAAAATGGGTCTGACCGAACCATCCGGCTTCGGGACCACAAACAGGGTTGAATAATACCCTTTTCACTGTTGGACCAGGGGAACCTTGACCACCACTTGCTGTTTACACAGCTTTTGAATTGCAGCTAACACCACTTCCCTCTCCGGGGGTGAAGCTGGCAAGGCCGACTTTAAAAATCGGCGAGGGGGCACCTCTTCGAATTCCAGCTTGTAGCCTTGGGAGACAATTTCCATTGCCCAAGGATCCACGTCTGAAAGAATCCAGATCTGGCTGAAAACTCGAAGGCGTGCCCCCACTGGTGCGGACTCCCTTAGGGGAGCCCCAGCGTCATGCGGTGGATTTTGTAGAAGCCGGGGAGGACTTCTGCTCCTGGGAACTAGCCGAAGCAGGTGTTCTCTTTCCTCTACCCTTACCTCTGGCAAGGAAGGAGGAGCCCCAACCTCTTCTGGACTTATGCGACCGAAAGGACTGCATCTGATACTGTGGAGTTTTCTTTTGCTGTTGGGGAACAAAAGGTAAAAAGGTAGATTTACCCGCGGTAGCTGTGGCAACCAGGTCCGCGAGCCCCTCCCCAAACAACACTTCACCCTTGTAAGGTAAAACCTCCATATGCTTCTTTGAGTCTGCATCACCCGTCCATTGGCGGGTCCATAGAGCTCGTCTCGCAGAAATAGCCATGGCATTGGCTCTGGAACCCAGCAGCTCAACGTCTCTTTGAGCGTCCCTCATATATAAGACTGCGTCTTTAATGTGGGCTAAGGTTAATAAAATGGTATCCCTGTCTAGGGTACCAAGGCCAGCTGACAAGGTATCTGTCCATGCTGCAACCGCGCTACATACCCATGCCGATGCTATTGCCGGTCTGAGCAAAGCACCTGTATGCGCATAAATAGACTTTAAAGTAGTCTCCTGTCTGCGATCAGCAGGATCCTTGAGGGCAGCCGTGTCCGGAGACGGTAGTGCCACCTTCTTAGACAGGCGTGTTAAAGCCTTGTCCACCCTGGGAGAGGATTCCCAACGTACCCTGTCCTGTGCAGGGAAAGGATACGCCATAAGAACCCTTTTGGGAATCTGCAGTTTTTTATCTGGAGTTTCCCAAGCTTTTTCAAATAACTCGTTAAGCTCATGAGATGGGGGGAAGGTTACCTCAGGTTTCTTTTCCTTATACATGCGCACCCTCGTGTCAGGGACAGAGGGGTCATCTGTGATATGCAAAACATCTTTTATTGCAATAATCATACACTGAATACTTTGTGCCACCCTTGGGTGCAATTTAGCATCATCGTAGTCGACACTAGAATCAGAATCCGTGTCGGTATCAGTGTCTACTATTGGGGATAGGGGACGTTTTTGAGACCCAGAAGGGCCCTGTGGCCCAGTCCAATCCGTGGATTGACTCCCTGATTTCTCCCTGGACTCTGCTTTGTCCAGTCTCTTATGTAATGAGGCCACATTTGCATTTAACATATGCCACAGGTCCATCCAATCATGAGTCGGCGTTGCCGACGGAGACACAGCCATCTGCTCCACCTCCTCCTTGGACGAGCCTTCCGCTTCAGACATGCCGACACACACGTACCGACACCCCCACACACACAGGGATATATCTATAAGGGGACAATTCCCCCACAAGGCCCTTTGGAGAGACAGAGAGAGAGTATTCCAGCACACACCCAGCGACAACTGACACTGGAATAAAACCAGATAGCGTTTTATATATATATCTCAATGAAATACACTCACTGCGCCAATAATTGTGCCCCCCCCCCCTCTTTTCCAGCCCTCTTTCACTGAGTTCAGCAGGGGAGAGTCAGGGGAGCCAGCTTCTCTGCAGCTTCTGTGGAGAAAATGGCGCTGTTAGTGCTGAGGGATCAAGCTCCGCCCCCTCCAGCAGCGGGCTTCGGTCCCGCTTCAATTTTCAAAAAATGGTGGGGGATCTCTGCATTTACTGCCCGGCAGCCAGTCTGGAGGTTTATTGCTGCCCAGGGTGCCCCCCCTCAGTGAAGATCTGAAGTCTTCTGCCGCCTTGAAGTCTTCTTTTCTTCTTATACTCACCTGGCTTCTATCTTCCGGCTCTGCGAGGAGGACGGCGGCGCGGCTCTGGGACGAACGGCGGGCTGAGACCTGCGTTCCGACTCCCTCTGGAGCTAATGGTGTCCAGTAGCCTAAGAAGCAGAGCCTATCATTTAAGTAGGTCTGCTTCTCTCTCCTCAGTCCCACGTTGCAGGGAGACAGCAGTGTTCCCTGAAAATAAAAAACCTAACAAAATTCTTTTTCAGAGAAGCTCTGGAGAGCTCCTCTGTAATGCACCCTATCTCCTCTGGGCACAAAATCTAACTGAGGTCTGGAGGAGGGGCATAGAGGGAGGAGCCAGTGCACACCCATACTAAAAGTTCTTTATAGTGCCCATGTCTCCTGCAGAGCCCATCTATACCCCATGGTCCTTACGGAGTCCCCAGCATCCTCTAGGACATAAGAGAAAATTCAGGGGTGCTTCTGTTGGTAAAATGAAAGCACATTGGTCCTGTAAGCTGTAAAAATTCAGGGGTGCTGCTGTTAAAATATTACACTGGCCCTGTATGCTGTAAAAATTCAGGGGTGCAGTTGTTAAAATAAAAGCACTATGAGAACGAGAAAAAGTTTCCAGCGCTTCACTTTGTATAAACCCAATAAGGACTTTTGTTATAGACAGATTTTTATAAATATATTCTTTTTATTGTTAACACAAATTATAAACACTTTGGCAGATAAAAGATAGTATTAAAAAATGTTTTTTCCACTTGTGATCACAAGAATGTATTTACTTATAAAAGTGCAAATTTTCACAGATATGGACAATACACATACACAAACAAACATTAAGACACATATATTTGTGGTAACTGTTTCTAAAAAATTAAGAAGGATAAACAATACATAGACACTTTAAAAAGAAATCAACTTTTAAAATACAACACTAACAAGAAAGAAGAAACAGAAAAACAAAAACAGAACATAAATTTCATAACAGAATATTCTAGACAGAGCAAATCTCTAGAAATCATCTTGAAAAAGCACTGGCACATTCTCCAAACTGATGAAGATTTAAAGGACATAATACCAAAAAAACCGAGGATTATCTACAGAAGACCCCCAACAATAAAAACAAGTCTGGTAAGAAGCTACATGACGAATTCAAATAAAGAAAGGAATTCTGGGACATGGTTGAATGATAACGCAAGAGGTTTCTACCATTGCAGAGCATGCGCAGCTTGCAAAAAAATAAACAACAAATCCAATAAAGCAATAACAACAATTACGGCCTATTCAAATAAAAAGGTTTATAAGATCAGAGAGAAAATTACATGTCATACAAAAGGGGTAGTCTATTTATTATTCTGCCCATGTGGACTACAATATATAGGGAAAACATCAAGAAAATTAACCACAAGGATAAACGAACATCTATGCAACATTAAAAACAAAAAAGAAGACCATAGTGTCCCGGCGCATTTTTTAAAATACCATGGAGGAGACCCTACATAAGTACAATTTGTAGGATTGAAACAGGTCAAACGACCATGGAGAGGAGGAAATGTAGAAGACCTGCTATTAAAAGAAGAAACCAAACTTATCTATGAATTGGGCACCCTAAACCCAAATGGACTCAACATAGATTTTGAACTGAAACCTTTTCTCAAGGACTGAGACAATCCTCTAAAGATATAAAACGTCATCTAATAAAAACAAGAATAAATTGTAATCACCACCAACATATTAATTTTACATATATATCTATCACTTTTATATATGTATTTATTATTCATTATATTTTAAATAATTAATTTTTTATTCAAAAAAAAATTTTTATTCATAATTTTTTAATCACAATTTTCCATTCAAAAAAATGTATTCATACTTTTTTGTTTATCCATAAAAAATAAATAAAATATATTGTATTCATAAATTTTTGTGGTTATAATAAATAACTATACAAATGCACAGGTCACTTTAGTATATTTTTAAAACATATATGAAGTAATTAATAAAGAACAAGATCGATATCGGCGGTATACTTATGTTATTTGTAAGTCTAAATGTTATCATGTCTTTGTCAAATTAAATTCATTGTGGTAACTGTACTAGTAGATTATTATCATAATTGATTGAATCACTCACATTGAATTGATATAATTCTAACAAAATAACTACTCATGGAATACTTGGCTACACTGCTAAATATCAAAGACATTGATTATAACGAATTAACTATTCCTGGAATACCTTGCTGAACTGTTAAACAGCAAAGGCAATGATGAAATTAAGCAGGAGATTCATTCCATCAAGGAATAATTTATTCAATGGACAACAAACGCACATTGAGGAAATAAAGCAATTATCCAAGACGGCAATGTCAATTAAGGACGGACCGCATCTAAGATAAAAAGCAGCCCGCAATACAATCGACCATCTCGACTATCCTGACGAAGCCTGGACAGGCGAAACGCGTAGATCGTAGAGAGCACGGACCATCGCTGAGCCCGCAAGTCCTCACCGAACACCGGACACCGTAAACGGGGAGCCCAGGACTAAGGAGGAGGACGACGCGGTAAGCGAACGTCTAAGTCTGCCGGCAGACTAAAATCATTTGTAATTGCGGAGCAGCAAGTAAAACTTTGATCTGTCATTTGACTAATGCGGGACACATCATCTGAACCCGCACATCAATAGACTGCTACTTTGTATGATATAAAACCAAACCAACAAAAAGTGACATTTGAAAAGAGGAAACATTCCACAATACAGGGGAGTAGAGTAAACCACTACAAAGTGTATCAACTCCCTCTGAATTAGAAACAGTTACCACAAATATATGTGTCTTAATGTTTGTTTATGTATGTGTATTGTCCATATCTGTGAAAATTTGCACTTTTATAAGTAAATACATTCTTGTGATCACAAGTGGAAAAAACATTTTTTAATACTATCTTTTATCTGCCAAAGTGTTTATAATTTGTGTTAACAATAAAAAGAATATATTTATAAAAATCTGTCTATAACAAAAGTCCTTATTGGGTTTATACAAAGTGAAGCGCTGGAAACTTTTTCTCGTTCTCATAGTGCATATATCGTTTTGGGGAAGGAGTACCCCTGACAATCCCATATTTCCAATAGCAGCTACTTTGTATCCAATATATAGAAAGAGTTGAGCGCAGCTTGCCACCATCCAAACTTTGCTGTCCTCGTTAAAATAAAAGCACACTGGTCCTGTATGCTGTGAAAATACAGGGTTGCTGCTGTTAAAATATTACACTGGCCCTGTATGCTGTGAAAATGCAGGGGTGCTGCTGATAATATATTACACTGGCCCTGTATGCTGTAAAAATTCAGGGGTCCAGTTGTTAACATAAAAGCACACTGGTCCTGTATGCTGTGAAAATACAGTGGTGCTGCTGTTAAAATATTACACTAGCCCTGTATGCTGTAAAAATTCAGGGGTGCAGGTGTTAAATTAAAAGCACACTGGTCCTGTACACTGTGAAAATACAGGGATGCTACTGTTAAAATATTACACTGGCCCTGTATGCTGTAAAAATTCAGGGGTGCAGTTGTTAAAATAAAAGCACACTGGTCCTGTATGCCTTGAAAATACAGGGGCGCTGGCTCAGTCTTGTATGCTGTAAAAATTCAGGGGTGCTGCTGTTAAAATAAAATCACACTGGTCCTGTATGCTGTAAAAACTCAGGAGTGTTGCTGTTAAAATATTACACTGGCCCTGTATGCTGTAAAAATGCAGGGGTGCTGCTGTTAAAATAAAAGCACACTGGTCCTGTATGCTATAAAATTACAGGGGTGCTGCCGTTAAAATATTACACTGGCCCTGTATGCTGTAAAAATTCAGGGGTGCTGTTGTTAAAATAAAAGCACACTGGTACTGTATGCTGTGAAAATACAGGAGTGCTGGCCCAGTCTTGTATGCTGTAAAAATTCAGAGGTGCTGCTGTTGTTAAAATAAAAGCACACTGCTCCTGTATGCTGTAACAATTCAGGGGTACTGCTGTTAAAATATAACACTGGCTCTGTATGCTGTAAAAATTCAGGGCTGCTGTTAAAATAAAAGTACACTGGCCCTGTATGCTGTAAAAATACAGAGGTGCTGCTGTTAAAATAAAAGTACACTGGCCCTGTATGCTGTAAAATACAGGGGTGCAGTGAAAATAAATGTACACTGTCCTTGTCTTGTATGCTGTAAAACTACAGGGTTGTTGTGAAAATACAGGAGTGCTGGCACTGTCCGCAGTTGCGATGTCTAGGCCTGACCTTCACAACACTGTATGGAAACATGAGGCTCCTACCACCACTTGCACACCCTCTGCAAGTGCTGGGAGGTGCACCACCAGTCCAGTTGCTGATATTGAGATTGAGGATGTCACTGTAGAAGTACACCAGGATGAGGAGGATATGAGTGTAGCTGGCGCTGCAGAAGAAATTGACGATGAGGATTCTGATGGTGATGTGGTTTGTTTGAATAAGGCACCAGTGGAGACAGTTGTTGGCCATGGGATGAAAAAGCCCATTGTCATGACTGGGCAAAATACCAAAAAAGCCACCTCTTCGGTGTGGAATTATTTCTCCACAAATCTGGACAACAGGTGTTAAGCCATCTGCAGCCTTTGTCAATCCATAATATGTAGGGGTAAGGACGTTAACCACCTAGGAACATACTCCCTTATACGTCAGCTGCAGCGAATACATCATAAGTCATTGTCAAGTTCAGAAACTTTTCATAATAGCATAAGCAGTCCACTGACACCTATATGATGTGGTTTTGTTTGAATATTATTTTTCTGTGAGGATGAGGATGTAAACACTGAAGGGGGGGATCTGAGGATGAGGACGACATCTTGCCTCTGTAGAGCTATTTTGTGCAAGGAGAGATTAATTGCTTTTGTTTGGTAGGGACCCAAACAAACCAATCATTTCAGACCCTGTCGCTGAAATGATTGGTTGGTTAAAGTGTGCATGTCCTGTTTATAAAACATAAGAGTGGGTGGGAGGGCCCAAGGACAATTCCATCTTGCACGTCTTTTATTTCATTCCAGGGGTGCTGCCCTATATGGGGTGCTGCCCCTCTGCCCTATCAGTCCAGATGAGCTGCCCCACTGCCGTTTAAGTCCAAGGGTGCTGTTGCCTGTCTGCTGTGTAATTCTGAAGGGGTGCTGCCTATGCTGTATAAATCCAGGGGTGCTGCCGTATAATTCCAGGGGTGCTGCTGTACTTGATCTTAGGTTTAAATGAAATCCTAGAGCAGATATGAAACAAGCTTCAACATCACAAACAGAGTTGTGAAAACATAGCCGCAAAGGTGAAAATGGAAATTGCTATTTTGATTAAGTGTTTTTTAATAAAGTGCGGAGAGACCACATTTGTGGCCAAAGTCAGTTTGACTCAGAAGAGACTGAATCATAATCCAGCGCAACTGCCGGAGAGGTAAAAGTGAGATTTTCTGCCGGAGCATTAGAGAGAGGTTCTTCAATTATTTCATGTTAGGGACTCACTCAAATGAATGGCTCTAATTAGTCAACCTTCATTTTGATTTATTATTGATGTTCCACATTTTGGGATTATTTATTTAGAAGATGTGCATTTGTTCAACAGGGTTCATTCCTAAGGGCTGCGAAGGGTTATCGCAAGACCTTGCGGTGTTAGAAGAACAGTTTCAGTGATCTTGCATTTGTCACGTCTAGCAAAGTTTGAGGATCCGGCAGCTGAGACTTGCCCGAGGAGGTAGATGGCTATGGGTGAACAAGATGAGGGGGTTGGATATAGTTCCTTCACATGGGACACGGAACAATGAAGAACGTAGGTGGGGTTGAAAGTCAAAGAATAGTATTTATTATGTACAGGGCTGAGGTAAAGAACCGTGGCTGGAGCACGTTGGTTAAAGAACGTAGTTGCGGATAAAGCACTGTAGGTTGTGGCTTGGAAGACAAGGCTGTGAATAATGAGCTGCGGAACTGTGGATGGTGGTTAAAAGACGTGGCTGGAGGTAAGAACTGTGGACTGTGATTTGAAAGACGAGACTGTAGGTAATGAACTGTGGAACTGTGGATGGTAGTTGAAGACGTGGCTGGAGACAAGGACTGTGGACTGTGGTTTGGAGGATGAGGCTGAAGATAACAATCTGCAGATTGTGGTCGGTGGTACAAAGACGTGGCTGGTGAAGTAGATCTGTGGAGTGTGGCTTGAAAGACGAGGCAGAAGACCCGGGGCCGACTGTGCCCAAAGGGTCTTACTGGACCGGGTTTTCCAGGAGCGCTTCCACAGGCAGTAGCAGGTTAGGAACGGCAGGACTACAGCAGCAATAGAGAACCGACCAAGCAGGAGCAGGAGTAACCAGAATACGACGAGGATCCTGGGAGCACAGGCTAAAGCACCTGCTACAGGGTTGTAACTTGAAGCACTGGCGTCCCTGTCCTAAACCAGCCCCCTTTTATAGGGAGAGCTTCCCCTGGATTGGCTGGAAGAAACAGGAAACAGGAACTATGCTTAAAACTTGGTCTCCAACATGGCGGCGCCCAGTAATGCAGACCTTTCTGCAAAGCCACATTGCTCACTGCCTCTGGTCTAGCAACGGCTCAGCAAGAGCGACCCACTGTAGCGGCGTCCTGCCGCCACAAGCGGAACCCCTCTCCGCCGCCACTGCTGCCCACGGACCCGGCGCAGCAGCCCACCTCCGCCGCTGCCTGCACACCGCCAGAGAAGCCAGCCCTGCGGCCCCAGCGTACCAGTAAGACTCCGGACGCTGACAGCATTACATCAGCTTTCCATTGCATTGCAGCACTAGATGGGCAAGGCGATCTTGTGAGGCACAGTTACTGAATAAGGCCCAGTATCATGGTGGGTTACAGCCAGGAAGATGTCCGGCTCGCCAGGCTGAGGCATGCTGTGGGCACAGAGGTTAGCATTGCTTCCTCCCACAGTCCTACTTATATTATGAAATGATTTTCGACTGTAGAGTGGTAAGCTCCACACCAAGCAGGGGCTCAATAACAAAAAATTCACTGCACGGTCCTGATTAGTACTGTACCGAACCCACCCGAACTCAACTTGCCTCATCCGGGGCTGCTGTGGGGGCTCAGGAGGGGTTGCTAAAACATCTAAGGGGCTGCTTTATTTAAAAATGAAATATGCAAAAAATAAACAAGACACACAGGTATGCTCACATGCGTGTAACTGGGACACACAGGTATGCTCACATGCGTGTAACTGGGAGCTGTGAAAAATGAAAATAAGGCATCTGTCACAAAATATGTAAATAAATAATAAAAATGCAATTACAAAATGGAAAAAAAGAAACCCAGGAGATTTTCACAAAATAAGTCTCCAGACTCCGTGGAGGGGAAAATATCACCAGTTTATTTGCATCCCACCATTAAATCTGAGATTATCTTAATCCCTGAAAATGGAGAAGGGGGTACAATTTTGGAGGCTTTGGCCCCTAGTTTTTCAGTTTGTCCAGTAATGTGGTAATTATATATTTGCTTGGTTGAAGTCCTTTCTGTTCCACCCCAATATAGGAGTGGAGGTGAAAGCCTGTGTGTTGCTCCTGATTGCGTGTGCCTCTCTAAATTTTAATCGCCTTCTTGACACAGGCCCTCATTCCGAGTTGTTCGCTCGCTAGCTGCTTTTAGCAGCATTGCACACGCTAGGCCGCCGCCCTCTGGGAGTGTATCTTAGCATAGCAGAATAGCGAACGAAAGATTAGCAGAACTGCTAATAAATAATTCTTTGCAGTTTCTGAGTAGCTCCAGACCTACTCACAGATTGCGATCAGCTCAGTCCGTTTAGTTCCTGGTTTGACGTCACAAACACGCCCTGCGTTCAGCCAGCCACTCCCCCGTTTCTCCAGACACTCCCGCGTTTTTCCCTGACACGCCTGCGTTTTTTAGCACACTCCCGGAAAACGCTCAGTTACCACCCAGAAACGCCCCTTTCCTGTCAATCACTCACCGATCAGCAGAGCGACTGAAAAGCGCAGCAGAATCCACAGCAAATCTACTAAGTTTTTAGTTAAATAACTAAGCGCATGCGCCCTGCGTGCCTTGCACATGCGCATTTTGCAACAAATCACAGCATAGCGACAGTCTGATGCTGTTTTGGCGGTGGCGTCAGTCACCGTTTGGGAAAATGGAGGCGTGTCACTGTCGTTTAAGGGGAGGGAAGAGTCCACGGATCTCCGTCTTTGGAAGATTTCCTGGCCTCCATAACAGGTGACTTGCGTGGCACCATTGGTGCTGTAAGCCACCCGATGGTGACTGCGTGACCTGATGCTGGCGCAGGTTGGATCACTACTGCAGCAGGAGGCATCTTCTTGTAATAGACTCCTCCTGCTGCATCACCATACAGAGCGACCACTGTTACTTCAAAGGAAGCAGCAGCGAAAGCTACTCCAACCACATCTGAATAACCCCTACTCTGAAAGGCAATAAAAACAATAGTTGTCTCCTTTATTTCTCAGTCATTCACAAAATATGTTATTATTGACCCTTAATATGTATTAGATATTTTTAACGGGTGTGGTATGGAAGGTAGACAGTAACTAGGTCGACAGTGTCTAGGTCGACCACTATTGGTCGACAGTAACTAGGTCGACAGGGTTTCTAGGTTGACAGGTCAAAAGATCAACATGAGTTTTTAAGGGGGGGGGGGGGGGTTTGTGTCGTTGTCTTCGTAGAGTGACCCGGAACCCCAGTTAGTGCACCGTGTCCCCTTGCATGGCTCGCTTCACTCGCCATGCTTCAAGCAAGGTGCCTCGCTGCACTCGGCACGGGTTACCATTCCCAATTGTAGTCCACGTGGATCGTTAAGTATGAAAAAGTTCAAAAAAAGCAAAAAGATATGAAAAACTCATGTCGACCTTTTGACCTGTCGACCTAGTTACTGTCGACCTAGAGACCCTGTCGATAGGTCGACAGTAACTAGGTTGACAGTAACTAGTGTTGACCTAGTTACTGTCGACCAGTAGTGGTCGACCTAGATAGTGTCGACCTAGTTACTGTCGACCTAGAGACCGGATCCCCTTCCTAACACAAACAAGTTTCTATTTAAGCGGAATACCCTAATGTGTACCAGTGACGTGTGGTGGGGTGAGGCAGATGAAGCAGTGCTTTTTCTGTCATACTAACATTTAGGGGTATATTTACTAAAGTGCAGGTTTTTAGAAGTGGAGATGTTGCCCATAGCGACCAATCAGATTCTAGCTATTATCTCTAGAACAGGCATTCCCAACCTCGGTCCTCAAAGGTCACTAGCAGGGCACATTTTAGTGACATCTAGGCTTCAGCACAGATGGTTAAATCAAATTTACTGAGGTACTAATTAAGAGGTCTATTTACTAAGACTTGGACGGAGATAAAGAACCAGCTAATCAGCTCCTAACTGTCATTTTTCAAACCTAGTCTGTGACATGGCAGTTAGGAGCCGATTGGCTGGTACTTTATCTCCATCCACTTTATCTCCATCCAAGGCTTAGTAAATAGACCCCTAAGTCACCTGTGCTCAAGCAGCCGAGTGACCTTCAGGTTACTCACAATGGCCTGTGTTTCACATCGCTGGGACCGGGAAGTCTGCATTGGGAGAAGCAGACACTGGCCTAGACATACCTTATAAAAGGGGCAGTCACGTCCGCATTTCCAAAAACATTCTCAGTCGATCCCTCCGCTCTGCCCCCAGATGATGAAGAACACGATCTGCACATGCACAGTTTAGTAAACATCGGAGATGTACATAAATCATTGGTTTGCATACATCTCAGAATGAACCACTATGGCCCTCATTCCGAGTTGTTCGCTCGTTATTTTTCTTCGCATCGGTGCGATTTTCCGCTAATTGCGCATGCGCAATGTTCGCACTGCGGCTGCGTCAAGTAAATTTGCTAAGAAGTTTGGTATTTTACTCACGGCATTACGAGGTTTTTCCTTCGTTCTGGTGATCGGAGTGTGATTGACAGGAAGTGGGTGTTTCTGGGCGGAAACTGACCGTTTTATGGGTGTGTGTGAAAAAACTAGTGATGTGCACCGGACATTTTTCGGGATTTGTGTTTTGGTTTTGGATTCGGTTCCGCGGCCGTGTTTTGGATTCGGACGCGTTTTGGCAAAACCTCACCGAAAATTTTTTGTCGGATTCGGGTGTGTTTTGGATTCGGGTGTTTTTTTCAAAAAACCCTAAAAAACAGCTTCAATCATAGAATTTGGGGCTTATTTTGATCCCATAGTATTATTAACCTCAATAACCATAATTTCCACTCATTTCCAGTCTATTCTGAACACCTCACAATATTATTTTTAGTCCTAAAATTTGCACCGAGGTCGCTGGATGGCTAAGCTAAGCGACACAAGTGGCCGACACAAACACCTGGCCCATCTAGGAGTGGCACTGCAGTGTCAGGCAGGATGGCACTTCAAAAAAATAGTCCCCAAACAGCACATGATGCAAAGAAAAAAAGAGGCGCACCAAGGTCGCTGTGTGACTAAGCTAAGCGACACAAGTGGCCGACACAAACACCTGGCCCATCTAGGAGTGGCACTGTAGTGTCAGGCAGGATGGCACTTCAAAAAAATTGTCCCCAAACAGCACATGATGCAAAGAAAAAAAGAGGCGCACCAAGGTCGCTGTGTGACTAAGCTAAGCGACACAAGTGGCCGACACAAACACCTGGCCCATCTAGGAGTGGCACTGCAGAGTCAGGCAGGATGGCACTTCAAAAAAATAGTCCCCAAACAGCACATGATGCAAAGAAAAAAAGAGGCGCACCAAGGTCGCTGTGTGACTAAGCTAAGCGACACAAGTGGCCGACACAAACACCTGGCCCATCTAGGAGTGGCACTGCAGTGTCAGGCAGGATGGCACTTCAAAAAAATTGTCCCCAAACAGCACATGATGCAAAGAAAAAAAGAGGCGCACCAAGGTCGCTGTGTGACTAAGCTAGTATACTTGACGACACAGAGGTAGGTAGAGCAGTGGCCTACTGTACCGTAATGCTATATATTATATACTGGTGGTCAGCAAACTGTGCAAAACTGAAATGCACCACAGGTATGGATGGATAGTATACTTGACGACACAGAGGTAGGTACAGCAGTGGCCTTCCGTACTGTACTGCTATATATACTGGTGGTCACTGTGTCAGCAAACTGCACAACTAAAATGCACCACAGGTATAGAATGTAGATGGATAGTATACTTGACGACACAGAGGTAGGTACAGCAGTGGCCTTCCGTACCGTACTGCTATATATACTTGTGGTCACTGTGTCAGCAAACTGCAAAACTAAAATGCACCACAGGTATAGAATGTAGATGGATAGTATACTTGACGACACAGAGGTAGGTACAGCAGTGGCCTTCCGTACCGTACTGCTATATATACTGGTGGTCACTGTGTCAGCAAACTGCAAAACTGAAATGCACCACAGGTATAGAATGTAGATGGATAGTATACTTGACGACACAGAGGTAGGTACAGCAGTGGCCTTCCGTACCGTACTGCTATATATACTGGTGGTCACTGTGTCAGCAAACTGCAAAACTAAAATGCACCACAGGTATAGAATCTAGATGGATAGTATACTTGACGACACAGAGGTAGGTACAGCAGTGGCCTACTGTACCGTAATGCTATATATTATATACTGGTGGTCACTGGTCAGCAAAACTCTGCACTGTACTCCTCCTATATAATATTATACTGGTGGTCCCCAGTCCTCACAATAAAGCAGCACACTGAGCACAGATATGGAGTGTTTTTCAGGCAGACAACGTATACTGGTGGTGGTCACTGTCAGCAAAACTCTGCACTGTACTCCTGCTATGCTGCTCCCCAGTCCCCACAATTAAGCAGTGTGAGCACAGATATATGCAGCACACTGAGCACAGATAAGGAGCGTTTTTTTCAGGCAGAGAACGGATAAAACTGGTGGTAAAACTCTGCACTGTACTCCTCCTATATTATTATAAAGCTGCTCCCCAGTCCCCACAATGATATAAGCAAGCACAAATATTTGCATCAACTCAACAATGAATAAACGGAGAGGACGCCAGCCACGTCCTCTCCCTAACATTTCCAATGCACGAGTGAAAATGGCGGCGACGCGCAGCTGCTTATATAGAATCCGAATCTCGCGAGAATCCGGGTTAACCGAGCCATACGGGAGAATCCGAGTATGCCTCGGCCCCGTGTAAAAAATGGGTGAAGTTCAGGGAGGTTGGGTTTCCGAGAAACCGAACCCGCTCATCACTAGAAAAAATGCTGCCGTTTCTGGGAAAAACGCGGGAGTGGCTGGAGAAATGGGGGAGTGTCTGGGCGAACGATGGGTGTGTTTGTGACGTCAAACGAGGAACGACAAGCACTGAACTGATCGCACTGGAAGAGTAAGTCTCGAGCTACTCAGAAACTGCAAAGAAAAATCTTTTCGCAATATTGCGAATACTTCGTTCGCAATTCTGCTAAGCTAAGATTCACTCCCAGAGGGCGGCGGCTTAGCGTGTGCACTGCTGCAAAAAGCAGCTAGCGAGCGAACAACTCGGAATGAGGGCCCATGTGTGCTGAATGAGAGTATATCTTTCTATCCCTAACATACATATTACATGGTGCACATCCCTGGAAGAAGTTATTGTATTATTTCACATAATTAATATATACAGACAAAAGGAAGCTTACTTAAGGTCTGTGCGAATGTATGCCAACCTTGTTAAATTTTGCCGGATCCCATAAAAATTTAAATCTCTTCATACCCCTTAAATACCTCTTAGACTTCCCCACTTGTCCCTTTTACGCATTCAGATCCCTCTACATGCCCCTTTATAAGGAGCTGTCCATGAATAATGTCCCCTGGCTAGTCATATTGTCCTAGAACGGTTAGCACAGATTCAAACAATTATTTTCCTCACACATCGGGGACATTCTGACCCGATCGCACACTGCAGTTTTTCGCAGCGGTGCGATCGGGTCAGAAGTGTGCATGCGCCGGCGCCGCAGTGCGCCATCGCATGCCCGCCCGTCGCTGCACTACGATTGCTTCTGCCTGATTGACAGGCAGAGGCGGTCGATGGGCGGGGGGGGCGAAACGGTGGTGTTTGGCTGCCGTTTCGTGGGCGCGGTCCGGCCAACACAGGCGTGGCCGGACCGTGCGGGGAGTGGCCTGCAGCGGCTGCATGACGTCACATGCAGCCACTGCGGGCCGGGGAGCAAAGAGTAGCTCCCGGCCAGCACGCTAAAGCTGCGCTGGTCGGGAGCTACTCTTGAAGTGCAAAGGCATCGCCGCTGTGTGATGCCTTTGCACTTCTGCGGGGGGGGGGGGGAGGCACTGACATGCGGGGGGGCTAGCCCTGTGCACGGCGTCCCCCCACATGTCTGAGTTCATGATCGTAGCTGTGCTAAAGTTAGCACAGCTACGATCAACTCGGAATGACCCCCCATAGAGAGCACCCATATTGAAGTTCACCTTTGTAGAAGAAATTAACTCACCAACTGATCTGTCTTAGCGCAGAGGACAGACCAATCATTTATTTGTCAGCACATCTTTAAAAGTAGGATGGGAAATCATATAAATGATTTTAAATATACATATTGTATAATGGCATTGGGTATGGTATGCCAGCGTCCGGGATCCCGGCAGTTAGCATACCGACACTGGTATCCCAGCCGCCAGAATGCCGGCAGGGGAGAGAGCGCAATAAAGCTCCTTGCGGGCTCGGTGGTGCTGCGCTCGCCACAGGTTCTATTCCCACTCTATGGGTGTCATGGACTGCAATTTAGGTTTCAGTTTTAATATACCCTGCCCAAATCTAACTCTCTCTGCACATGTTACATTTGCCCCACCTGCAGTGCACATGGTTTTGCCCATTAGAGGAAGATTTTGCTTTTGCGATCAACCTTGAATTAGGCCCAGTGTTTGCAAATTGATAGTATATCTATATTTTTTGTCCCAGGACAGGTGATCTAGAGGCAGGTGTTTGAGCACCGATGCCATTTCTCACCCAGTATGCTAAACTATCTAGCCACAGCTCTGGTGAATAATAGGCTGCATTGTCATATCACTGCAGAAACACAGGAAGGGGGGGGGGGGGGGGTATCAGTTTCCAAATGCTTGCATAAGGATGTCTATTTATGTATCACATGAGTACTTGTACTGCCACCAGTGTCGGACTGGGGCATGAAGGGCCCACCGGGGCAATGCACAATGCAGTGGTAGGGGCCCATGTTTAGGGGTGTGGTCATTATCCAGAGGGTGTGTGGCCACGGAGGCTTGGCTAATCATTAGAGAGTGCATGGTCTGGGCCCCTTGATAAGTATATATATAGCAAATACTGCTAGTACATGCATGATAATGTACCAGATTAATAAAAGCAATGCAATGTACACAACACACCACAGGCCTGTGCCGTATAACGGGGGTAATTCCAAGTTGATCGCAGCAGGAATTTAGTTAGCAATTGGGCAAAACCATGTGCACTGCAGGGGAGGCAGATTTAACATCTGCAGAGAGAGTTAGATTTGGGTGGGGTGTGTTCAATCTGCAATCTAAATTGCAGTGTAAAAATAAAGCAGCCAGTATTTACCATGCACAGAAACAAAATAACCCACCCAAATCTAACTCTCTCTGTACATGTTAAATCTGCCTCCCCTGCAGTACACATGGTTTTGCCCAATTGCTAACTAAATTCCTGCTGCGATCAACTTGGAATTACCCCCAATGTGTACTGTATTATTCAAGTGCACAGTCCGGAACCTGATCCCTAGAGGAGGAGGTGGGGCCCACCGGTGGTTTCCCCTGTACCCCTGTGGGCCAGTCCAACCCTGACTGCCACAATACCAGTGACAGAAAAGGCCTGGAGGTGAGAATGACTTAAAAATAGCACATAGCCCCTCCCACACTGAGGTTCTCACTACCTATTGCACCCACCTGATGCACCCGCTCCTATCTTTTGAGCATTATCATAGCAGCATTTATTACTCCAACTCCAAGCAGGACGGCTTTTTAAACAAGTAGCTGGGAGGCAATCACAAGACCGCCTGCCGGGATAATGCTGACGCCGGAATCCCAATAGGCGTTGAAATGCCGTCGCCGGAATACCGGCACCACAGGCTTTTTTTCCTCTATGGGTGCCCACGACATCCATAGAGGGAGAATATAACCTGTGGTGAGCGCAGCGTGGCGAGCACAGAGAGCCCGCAAGGGGCTTTCTAGCGTTCGCTCCACTGCCGCCATACTGGTGGCCGGGATCACACTGTTGGTAAAACATATGTATTCCAAGTAGCTGCCTCCTCTTCTTGTCTACTGTGTTCTCATGAGTTTAGCTGAATAGGAACTCACTGTTACATTGTAAAAGAAATCACGTATGAGATTATAATGATGCCAGCAATGAGAATTCACGCATCATGACATATTTATTGTTCATGGGGGTGGTTTATAAAAATAAAATATGAACTAACTTAGTGATAAAATTGTAGACATACTCTCATCCCCTTCCCCACCACCACCACCTCCCGCTACTCCGACAATGCCTAAAAAGTGTTATCTGCATATGGTTCATATTTACAATATTTTATTCCCTTCTGTTCTTGAGCCTGTTCATTTTATACATTTTGTTGTTTCAGTGATGTAACACTGGCCCTCATTCCGAGTTGATCGCTCGCTAGCTGCTTTTAGCAGCAGTGCAAACGCTAGGCCGCCGCCCTCTGGGAGTGTATCTTAGCTTAGCAGAAGTGCGACCGAAAGGTTAGCAGAACTGCTGGTAAAAATTTTCATGCAGTTTCTGAGCAGCTCCAAACCTACTCCTACCTTGCGATCACTTCAGTCTATTTAGTTCCTGCTTTGACGTTACAAACACACCCTGCGTTCGGCCAGCCACTCCCCCGTTTCCCCAGGCATGCCTGCGTTTTTTACCTGTCACGCCTGCATTTTTTAGCACACTCCCGGAAAACGGTCAGTTACCACCCAGAAACACCCACTTCCTGTCAATCACTCACCAATCAACAGAGCGACAGAAAAGCGTCGCCCGACCTTGTGTTGTAAAACAGCATAGATTTGTGTGAAAGTACTTGGCGCGTGCATACCGCGGCCCGTACGCATGCGCAGAAGTGCCGATTTTATTTTGCCTGATCGCTGCGCTGCGAACAAAGGCAGCTAGCGATCAACTCAGAATGAGGGCCACTATCTTTTGGATTGTGGGAGGAAATTGGAGTACCCAGAGGAAACCCACACAAGCATCGGGAGAATATAGAAACTCCACACAGTTAGGGCCATGGTGGGAATTGAACCCATGACCTCAGTGCTAATGATAACCGTTACACCCTCTGTGCTGCCCCCTGACATTTGTTTGTTTTCCTATTTTTTTGTTTTGTTTTATTTACTTTGCAACTGTATCGGTCTGCTCCCCTGCCCTGTGATGTTTTTTATTTTTTTATTTTTTTTTATCTATTTGAAACTATAAATAAAGTTATAAAAAAAATGTAAATATGTTGTTGACAAATTTTAAAACATTAATAGACCATTAGATTTTGAAGAAAACGATGTGGCCCACTGTGCAGTGGAAAGTGGGTTCTGCCACGGCCTGTTAGAAAGCAGGGTTGTGTGACACAATATTAGGCTGTACAATTCCTACTTTCACAACAGTAAAAAACATTCCTACTCTCCTGGAATGTCCGTCAGACTCCCAAATTTCAGGGAGCCCCCATGGACTAGTTTAAGAGCAGGCCACCGACCTGCATCCCCCCTTCCTAGTGCAATGTGCAGGACGGGAGGGAGGATTATGTGATTCTTGCTAAATTGCATCACCATGGACCCACTCCCTCTGTACAGTTCATAGATTTGCTACACTTATTAGATGGAAGCTAGTCATTGATGATGAGATTTGTAACGCCGATTGGCTCTGGTTACTTGCATTTCAACTCTTCCAACTCCAAAGGGGAAACTACATTAACATTAAATATGGTAAAAGGTAAAATTAAAAAAACTTTTCTCTTGGTGGCCAACATCAGCGTACTGCATCTGCACGGTTGCTGAAGGAAAGTAATGATTTCAGAACACTCCCATAAGTGGGCCCCTGCATAAATATTAATTAAACTCCCAAAACGGCTTTCTCCGTGTTTTGTAGGTGATGGGCCATTTTTAAGTTACATATTAAGAGCAACTTGGGATAAAATTTAGAAGTCGCAGAAGAACTGTACTTGATAGTTTATTTGCTCGCCATGCTGCAATCCATTAGTATGATCAGGCATTTAATACAAGTGCAGCCTTCATCACCAAGACATTGGAGGAGGTCCAGGTTGGCCCGTGCGCTCAGAAGTTATTTATTGGGTTCTTGTTGAGTGAGTTTCCCGCAAGCAGGTCCCATAATCACTCTGCAGAGGTAGAGCCCGAATCTACAGCAGAGACCAGCAATGATCTTGGCAGTACTGTATCTATGGTGTGATTTCCTGCAAGCTGCTCATTTATTTCAGAGGAAATTGAGATTTATAAAGGCTTCCCAAAATGTAAAAGTGATTATCCCTTTTGGGACATCTCAGGGAAGGGTACATTTTGCTGTTTAAAATGATCACAGAGTTCCAGCTGCATGCGCAATTTAACACTGAACTGATACATCTGAAAGGCAAAATTCATTTATTACTGAAATAAATACTGCTGACCCTAGAGAGAGATATTTGTGCTTGTTATTCAGTTACAGAAGCGATGTTTTGGATCTATTGTGATCCTTTATCGAGCTACATTATACCTGTACACGTCTAGCTTGTGAAAGGATCACACTACATGCGAAATTTTAATTCTGCAACTTTATAAATTTTTATGTTTATTGCAATCTCCTGGAGTGCCGTCTATGCCGTGGATTATGTTCACTTTTTATTCTGACACCTGGAGTTGACATTTTTGGGAGGTGACATTTTTTTCACCGTGTTTATACATCATACAAAAAGTTAAAAATGCCACAAATATTATCTCCCTGCCAAAGTGCTAAATAAATGATTATACATGTAATATTGGGATGCAGGCAGGATCCGGGCAATCAGATTAACGACACCGGAAATCCCGACACTATTCGGAATGCCGGCACCGGCATACCAAATAGGTAAACATCCTGGTGTCGGAAACTAGGGAATTATTATGAGGCATAAAATGAACAACTACTGCAGAGAGGTGTCTCTCAAGAAGCACTGGCATATGGGCCCCTTCAGAATGTTGCTATGGGGCCCACAAGGTTCTGGCTACTCCCCTGTCCTGAACATCAGTTACCCGTATCACACCTAGCCCATACATAACAATCTAGGCCCATAACAAATCCACTAGCCATAACAAATAAACAAAATAGGTTTAAAGTGTTTCTTTGCCATGGTACCCTTCTAATATTTGTTCATGTAAATAGTAGGCATGTGTAAAACTTTTTTGTTAATTTTTATTCTTTTTTTGGATGTCACAGTGATTTTTTCATCCAAATCTTTGAGGCAGTGCTTTAAATAGAAGAGTTTCTCCTGTACTGTACTCTCATCACTTGAACTTTCTGGGGGTTTTATGTTTTTCTCCCCTTCCACACTGTTGTCGGAAAGTTCTATTATGTCTATGTGGGCAGAAGACAAAAATATGTTGAGCTAAAACATTTTTTACCCTTCCACCCACACTTGACTAGCCCTATGTGCTCACCATGGACACTGCTGGATATGGATATCACTTGATGTCCCTCTGATGTATCCCTCTTGTGATGAATATCATCTAGAGATGGCAAGATAAGGGATATATATTCACCAATAGAGACAGACTGGGTTTGCCATGTAAATGATTGGCACTTTAAAAAAAAAAAGAACTCTCACAAAATCTCTCACTTTCAGATTCTCACACCCTATTTTATTCCCCCATCATCCATCAGCAAAGATCAGACAGCTTATTGACAACAATATCAAAACTTGTTTGTACTCACTTTTCTTTATTATTCCACAAATTTTCTTTAACTTAGGCTTACTTTATGTTTCAAAATGGACCATCTTTTTTGGAGTTGTTACTTGCTGCGTTTTTTGCTCGATTTTCTGTAACTTGTTGATGCATGATAAGGTCTTTTCTGTAGTTTGTTCTTGGATAACTTTTCCGTAAACAATCGTAGTCCTGTTGATCCAGAATTTCGACCATGAGGTCTACCTCAGCAGATGACATGGCTGTGGCGCTTTTAATTTTTCTATCTTGTTTTCCTCCATCCCCCATACCGCTATTTGCAAGCCACCCCCCCTTCCATGTTTTCTTGAGCCTCTCCCTACAGCATGGCTTCTTGCTGTCCATCTTGCTGTTATGCAACATCTTTGACATGCATGGAGCCTTGTTTCAATTGGTATGGACCAATCACATTGCTTTGTAGGACATAGTCAATGAAGAATCTCCATTCGGCATTAGCAGGACATTCGTTCCATCCAGCGAATAATAGATTCATAATACACAGTTTTTTCTCTCAGTGAGTATGAACATACTGGGGCATATCCGCATATGTAATAGGGCCCGAATTTGCCAGAGGTGCTAGATGCCGGCTGATCTCTGCAAGGCAAAACTATGCCTTGTAAACGATTGCCGCTTTTAAAAAAACATCCGAGATCAGCCGTCATCCTGCACCTCCGGCAAACTTGGACCCTATTACATATGCCCCACTGTATTCAACTTTTATAATGATTCCTCCAATGTGCTGACTGGTTGATTTATATAGTGTGCTTGACAACATAGTTTGCTCTTTATCATGGTAGATAGTGTCCATATAAATATATATATATATATATATATATATATATATATGCGTATGTATATTTTGTATGCAATAAATGAAGTAAACAGCGTGTTGCATATAGAATTGTGTATTCTATGTATTCTAAAAGATATAGATCTGGTGCACTAGGTTCAGTTTAGTTTTAAAAAGTCTCCTTATCGGTTTTGGGATAGGTATATTTAGTAGAGATGAGCGCCTGAAATTTTTCGGGTTTTGTGTTTTGGTTTTGGGTTCGGTTCCGCGGCCGTGTTTTGGGTTCGAACGCGTTTTGGCAAAACCGCACCGAATTTTTTTTGTCGGATTCGGGTGTGTTTTGGATTCGGGTGTTTTTTTCAAAAAACACTAAAAAACAGCTTAAATCATAGAATTTGGGGGTCATTTTGATCCCAAAGTATTATTAACCTCAAAAACCATAATTTACACTCATTTTCAGTCTATTCTGAATACCTCACACCTCACAATATTATTTTTAGTCCTAAAATTTGCACCGAGGTCGCTGTGTGAGTAAGATAAGCGACCCTAGTGGCCGACACAAACACCGGGCCCATCTAGGAGTGGCACTGCAGTGTCACGCAGGATGTCCCTTCCAAAAAACCCTCCCCAAACAGCACATGACGCAAAGAAAAAAAGAGGCGCAATGAGGTAGCTGTGTGAGTAAGATTAGCGACCCTAGTGGCCGACACAAACACCGGGCCCATCTAGGAGTGGCACTGCAGTGTCACGCAGGATGGCCCTTCCAAAAAACCCTCCCCAAACAGCACATGACGCAAAGAAAAAAAGAGGCGCAATGAGGTAGCTGTGTGAGTAAGATTAGCGACCCTAGTGGCCGACACAAACACCGGGCCCATCTAGGAGTGGCACTGCAGTGTCACGCAGGATGGCCCTTCCAAAAAAACCTCCCCAAACAGCACATGACGCAAAGAAAAAAAGAGGCGCAATGAGGTAGCTGTGTGAGTAAGATTAGCGACCCTAGTGGCCGACACAAACACCGGGCCCATCTAGGAGTGGCACTGCAGTGTCACGCAGGATGTCCCTTCCAAAAAACCCTCCCCAAACAGCACATGACGCAAAGAAAAAAAGAGGCGCAATGAGGTAGCTGTGTGAGTAAGATTAGCGACCCTAGTGGCCGACACAAACACCGGGCCCATCTAGGAGTGGCACTGCAGTGTCACGCAGGATGTCCCTTCCAAAAAACCCTCCCCAAACAGCACATGACGCAAAGAAAAAAAGAGGCGCAATGAGGTAGCTGACTGTGTGAGTAAGATTAGCGACCCTAGTGGCCGACACAAACACCGGGCCCATCTAGGAGTGGCACTGCAGTGTCACGCAGGATGTCCCTTCCAAAAAACCCTCCCCAAACAGCACATGACGCAAAGAAAAAAAGAGGCGCAATGAGGTAGCTGACTGTGTGAGTAAGATTAGCGACCCTAGTGGCCGACACAAACACCGGGCCCATCTAGGAGTGGCACTGCAGTGTCACGCAGGATGTCCCTTCCAAAAAACCCTCCCCAATCAGCACATGATGCAAAGAAAAAGAAAAGAAAAAAGAGGTGCAAGATGGAATTGTCCTTGGGCCCTCCCACCCACCCTTATGTTGTGTAAACAAAACAGGACATGCACACTTTAACCAACCCATCATTTCAGTGACAGGGTCTGCCACACGACTGTGACTGATATGACGGGTTGGTTTGGACCCCCCCCAAAAAAGAAGCAATTAATCTCTCCTTGCACAAACTGGCTCTACAGAGGCAAGATGTCCACCTCATCTTCACCCTCCGATATATCACCGTGTACATCCCCCTCCTCACAGATTATCAATTCGTCCCCACTGGAATCCACCATCTCAGCTCCCTGTGTACTTTGTGGAGGCAATTGCTGCTGGTCAATGTCTCCGCGGAGGAATTGATTATAATTCATTTTAATGAACATCATCTTCTCCACATTTTCTGGATGTAACCTCGTACGCCGATTGCTGACAAGGTGAGCGGCGGCACTAAACACTCTTTCGGAGTACACACTTGTGGGAGGGCAACTTAGGTAGAATAAAGCCAGTTTGTGCAAGGGCCTCCAAATTGCCTCTTTTTCCTGCCAGTATAAGTACGGACTGTGTGACGTGCCTACTTGGATGCGGTCACTCATATAATCCTCCACCATTCTATCAATGTTGAGAGAATCATATGCAGTGACAGTAGACGACATGTCCGTAATCGTTGTCAGGTCCTTCAGTCCGGACCAGATGTCAGCATCAGCAGTCGCTCCAGACTGCCCTGCATCACCGCCAGCGGGTGGGCTCGGAATTCTGAGCCTTTTCCTCGCACC
Organism: Pseudophryne corroboree; assembly: GCF_028390025.1. Lineage (NCBI taxonomy): Eukaryota > Metazoa > Chordata > Amphibia > Anura > Myobatrachidae > Pseudophryne > Pseudophryne corroboree. Next base: position 132,859,017 of record NC_086455.1, on the reverse strand, counting down.
CCCAGTTGCGGGAGAATGTGAAGGAGGAGATGTTGACAGGTCGCGTTCCGCTTGACTTGACAATTTTGTCACCAGCAGGTCTTTCAACCCCAGCAGACCTGTGTCTGCCGGAAAGAGAGATCCAAGGTAGGCTTTAAATCTAGGATCGAGCACGGTGGCCAAAATGTAGTGCTCTGATTTCAACAGATTGACCACCCGTGAATCCTTGTTAAGCGAATTAAGGGCTGCATCCACAAGTCCCACATGCCTAGCGGAATCGCTCCCTTTTAGCTCCTCCTTCAATGCCTCCAGCTTCTTCTGCAAAAGCCTGATGAGGGGAATGACCTGACTCAGGCTGGCAGTGTCTGAACTGACTTCACGTGTGGCAAGTTCAAAGGGCATCAGAACCTTGCACAACGTTGAAATCATTCTCCACTGCACTTGAGACAGGTGCATTCCACCTACTATATCGTGCTCAATTGTATAGGCTTGAATGGCCTTTTGCTGCTCCTCCAACCTCTGAAGCATATAGAGGGTTGAATTCCACCTCGTTACCACTTCTTGCTTCAGATGATGGCAGGGCAGGTTCAGTAGTTTTTGGTGGTGCTCCAGTCTTCTGTACGTGGTGCCTGTACGCCGAAAGTGTCCCGCAATTTTTCTGGCCACCGACAGCATCTCTTGCACGCCCCTGTCGTTTTTTAAAAAATTCTGCACCACCAAATTCAAGGTATGTGCAAAACATGGGACGTGCTGGAATTTGCCCATATTTAATGCACACACAATATTGCTGGCGTTGTCCGATGCCACAAATCCACAGGAGAGTCCAATTGGGGTAAGCCATTCCGCGATGATCTTCCTCAGTTGCCGTAAGAGGTTTTCAGCTGTGTGCGTATTCTGGAAAGCGGTGATACAAAGCGTAGCCTGCCTAGGAAAGAGTTGGCGTTTGCGAGATGCTGCTACTGGTGCCGCCGCTGCTGTTCTTGCGGCGGGAGTCCATACATCTACCCAGTGGGCTGTCACAGTCATATAGTCCTGACCCTGCCCTGCTCCACTTGTCCACATGTCCGTGGTTAAGTGGACATTGGGTACAACTGCATTTTTTAGGACACTGGTGAGTCTTTTTCTGACGTCCGTGTACATTCTCGGTATCGCCTGCCTAGAGAAGTGGAACCTAGATGGTATTTGGTAACGGGGGCACACTGCCTCAATAAATTGTCTAGTTCCCTGTGAACTAACGGCGGATACCGGACGCACGTCTAACACCAACATAGTTGTCAAGGACTCAGTTATCCGCTTTGCAGTAGGATGACTGCTGTGATATTTCATCTTCCTCGCAAAGGACTGTTGAACAGTCAATTGCTTACTGGAAGTAGTACAAGTGGGCTTACGACTTCCCCTCTGGGATGACCATCGACTCCCAGCGGCAACAACAGCAGCGCCAGCAGCAGTAGGCGTTACACGCAAGGATGCATCGGAGGAATCCCAGGCAGGAGAGGACTCGTCAGAATTGCCAGTGACATGGCCTGCAGGACTATTGGCATTCCTGGGGAAGGAGGAAATTGACACTGAGGGAGTTGGTGGGGTGGTTTGCGTGAGCTTGGTTACAAGAGGAAGGGATTTACTGGTCAGTGGACTGCTTCCGCTGTCACCCAAAGTTTTTGAACTTGTCACTGACTTATTATGAATGCGCTGCAGGTGACGTATAAGGGAGGATGTTCCGAGGTGGTTAACGTCCTTACCCCTACTTATTACAGCTTGACAAAGGGAACACACGGCTTGACACCTGTTGTCCGCATTTCTGGTGAAATACCTCCACACCGAAGAGCTGATTTTTTTGGTATTTTCACCTGGCATGTCAACGGCCATATTCCTCCCACGGACAACAGGTGTCTCCCCGGGTGCCTGACTTAAACAAACCACCTCACCATCAGAATCCTCCTGGTCAATTTCCTCCCCAGCGCCAGCAACACCCATATCCTCCTCATCCTGGTGTACTTCAACACTGACATCTTCAATCTGACTATCAGGAACTGGACTGCGGGTGCTCCTTCCATCACTTGCAGGGGGCGTGCAAATGGTGGAAGGCGCATGCTCTTCACGTCCAGTGTTGGGAAGGTCAGGCATCGCAACCGACACAATTGGACTCTCCTTGTGGATTTGGGATTTCAAAGAACGCACAGTTCTTTGCGGTGCTTTTGCCAGCTTGAGTCTTTTCAGTTTTCTAGCGAGAGGCTGAGTGCTTCCATCCTCATGTGAAGCTGAACCACTAGCCATGAACATAGGCCAGGGCCTCAGCCGTTCCTTGCCACTCCGTGTGGTAAATGGCATATTGGCAAGTTTACGCTTCTCCTCCGACAATTTTATTTTAGGTTTTGGAGTCCTTTTTTTACTGATATTTGGTGTTTTGGTTTTGACATGCTCTGTACTATGCCATTGGGCATCGGCCTTGGCAGACGACGTTGCTGGCATTTCATCGTCTCGGCCATGACTAGTGGCAGCAGCTTCAGCACGAGGTGGAAGTGGATCTTGATCTTTCCCTAATTTTGGAACCTCAACATTTTTGTTCTCCATATTTTAATAGGCACAACTAAAAGGCACCTCAGGTAAACAATGGAGATGGATGGATTGGATACTAGTATACAATTATGGACGGGCTGCCGAGTGCCGACACAGAGGTAGCCACAGCCGTGAACTACCGCACTGTACTGTGTCTGCTGCTAATATATAGACTGGTTGATAAAGAGATAGTATACTCGTAACTAGTATGTATGTATAAAGAAAGAAAAAAAAACCACGGTTAGGTGGTATATACAATTATGGACGGGCTGCCGAGTGCCGACACAGAGGTAGCCACAGCCGTGAACTACCGCACTGTACTGTGTCTGCTGCTAATATATAGACTGGTTGATAAAGAGATAGTATACTCGTAACTAGTATGTATGTATAAAGAAAGAAAAAAAAACCACGGTTAGGTGGTATATACAATTATGGACGGGCTGCCGAGTGCCGACACAGAGGTAGCCACAGCCGTGAACTACCGCACTGTACTGTGTCTGCTGCTAATATATAGACTGGTTGATAAAGAGATAGTATACTCGTAACTAGTATGTATGTATAAAGAAAGAAAAAAAAACCACGGTTAGGTGGTATATACAATTATGGACGGGCTGCCGAGTGCCGACACAGAGGTAGCCACAGCCGTGAACTACCGCACTGTACTGTGTCTGCTGCTAATATATAGACTGGTTGATAAAGAGATAGTATACTCGTAACTAGTATGTATGTATAAAGAAAGAAAAAAAAACCACGGTTAGGTGGTATATACAATTATGGACGGGCTGCCGAGTGCCGACACAGAGGTAGCCACAGCCGTGAACTACCGCACTGTACTGTGTCTGCTGCTAATATAGACTGGTTGATAAAGAGATAGTATACTCGTAACTAGTATGTATGTATGTATAAAGAAAGAAAAAAAAACCACGGTTAGGTGGTATATACAATTATGGACGGGCTGCCGAGTGCCGACACAGAGGTAGCCACAGCCGTGAACTACCGCACTGTACTGTGTCTGCTGCTAATATATAGACTGGTTGATAAAGAGATAGTATACTCGTAACTAGTATGTATGTATAAAGAAAGAAAAAAAAACCACGGTTAGGTGGTATATACAATTATGGACGGGCTGCCGAGTGCCGACACAGAGGTAGCCACAGCCGTGAACTACCGCACTGTACTGTGTCTGCTGCTAATATAGACTGGTTGATAAAGAGATAGTATACTCGTAACTAGTATGTATGTATAAAGAAAGAAAAAAAAACCACGGTTAGGTGGTATATACAATTATGGACGGGCTGCCGAGTGCCGACACAGAGGTAGCCACAGCCGTGAACTACCGCACTGTACTGTGTCTGCTGCTAATATATAGACTGGTTGATAAAGAGATAGTATACTCGTAACTAGTATGTATGTATAAAGAAAGAAAAAAAAACCACGGTTAGGTGGTATATACAATTATGGACGGGCTGCCGAGTGCCGACACAGAGGTAGCCACAGCCGTGAACTACCGCACTGTACTGTGTCTGCTGCTAATATATAGACTGGTTGATAAAGAGATAGTATACTCGTAACTAGTATGTATGTATAAAGAAAGAAAAAAAAACCACGGTTAGGTGGTATATACAATTATGGACGGGCTGCCGAGTGCCGACACAGAGGTAGCCACAGCCGTGAACTACCGCACTGTACTGTGTCTGCTGCTAATATATAGACTGGTTGATAAAGAGATAGTATACTCGTAACTAGTATGTATGTATAAAGAAAGAAAAAAAAACCACGGTTAGGTGGTATATACAATTATGGACGGGCTGCCGAGTGCCGACACAGAGGTAGCCACAGCCGTGAACTACCGCACTGTACTGTGTCTGCTGCTAATATATAGACTGGTTGATAAAGAGATAGTATACTCGTAACTAGTATGTATGTATAAAGAAAGAAAAAAAAACCACGGTTAGGTGGTATATACAATTATGGACGGGCTGCCGAGTGCCGACACAGAGGTAGCCACAGCCGTGAACTACCGCACTGTACTGTGTCTGCTGCTAATATAGACTGGTTGATAAAGAGATAGTATACTACTAATATTATATATACTGGTGGTCAGGTCACTGGTCACTAGTCACACTGGCAGTGGCACTCCTGCAGCAAAAGTGTGCACTGTTTAATTTTAATATAATATTATGTACTCCTGGCTCCTGCTATAACCTATAACTGGCACTGCAGTAGTGCTCCCCAGTCTCCCCCACAACTATAAGCTGTGTGAGCTGAGCAGTCAGACAGATATATAATATATATAGATGATGCAGCACACTGGCCTGAGCCTGAGCAGTGCACACAGATATGGTATGTGACTGAGTCACTGTGTGCTGTGTATCGCTTTTTTCAGGCAGAGAACGGATTATAAATAAAACTGGTGGTCACTGGTCACTATCAGCAAAACTCTGCACTGTACACTACTGAGTACTCCTAATGCTCCCCAAAATTAGTAAATCAAGTGTCTCTCTAATCTATTCTAAACGGAGAGGACGCCAGCCACGTCCTCTCCCTATCAATCTCAATGCACGTGTGAAAATGGCGGCGACGCGCGGCTCCTTATATAGAATCCGAGTCTCGCGATAGAATCCGAGCCTCGCGAGAATCCGACAGCGTCATGATGACGTTCGGGCGCGCTCGGGTTAACCGAGCAAGGCGGGAAGATCCGAGTCGCTCGGACCCGTGAAAAAAAACATGAAGTTCTGGCGGGTTCGGATTCAGAGAAACCGAACCCGCTCATCTCTAATATTTAGTCCACATATACAGTCATCTTTTTTTTATATTGGACATATTAGCAATCTATTAAGGACTATACAACGTTAGTTTTATATAAATTGTTCAGTCATGTGCTTCTTGGTTACTTACTGTTTATTTTTAAAGAATACTTTTTTCTTTTCTTTATCAACAGATTTTTTTTTAAAATAACACAGAAAAATGTTAAACTCATGAAGTTTATTGAGGTCTACAGTAGAGATGAGCGCCGGAAATTTTTCGGGTTTTGTGTTTTGGTTTTGGGTTCGGTTCCGCGGCCGTGTTTTGGGTTCGACCGCGTTTTGGCAAAACCTCACCGAATTTTTTTTGTCGGATTCGGGTGTGTTTTGGATTCGGGTGTTTTTTTTAAAAAACACTAAAAAACAGCTTAAATCATAGAATTTGGGGGTCATTTTGATCCCAAAGTATTATTAACCTCAAAAACCATAATTTACACTCATTTTCAGTCTATTCTGAATACCTCACACCTCACAATATTATTTTTAGTCCTAAAATTTGCACCTAGGTCGCTGGATGACTAAGCTAAGCGACCCTAGTGGCCGACACAAACACCGGGCCCATCTAGGAGTGTCACTGCAGTGTCACGCAGGATGTCCCTTTCAAAAAACCCTCCCCAAACAGCACATGACGCAAAGAAAAAAAGAGGCGCAATGAGGTAGCTGTGTGAGTAAGATAAGCGACCCTAGTGGCCGACACAAACACCGGGCCCATCTAGGAGTGTCACTGCAGTGTCACGCAGGATGTCCCTTCCAAAAAACCCTCCCCAAACAGCACATGACGCAAAGAAAAAAAGAGGCGCAATGAGGTAGCTGTGTGAGTAAGATAAGCGACCCTAGTGGCCGACACAAACACCGGGCCCATCTAGGAGTGGCACTGCAGTGTCACGCAGGATGTCCCTTCCAAAAAACCCTCCCCAAACAGCACATGACGCAAAGAAAAAAAGAGGCGCAATGAGGTAGCTGTGTGAGTAAGATAAGCGACCCTAGTGGCCGACACAAACACCGGGCCCATCTAGGAGTGGCACTGCAGTGTCACGCAGGATGTCCCTTCCAAAAAACCCTCCCCAAACAGCACATGACGCAAAGAAAAATTAAAGAAAAAAGAGGTGCAAGATGGAATTGTCCTTGGGCCCTCCCACCCACCCTTATGTTGTATAAACAGGGCATGCACACTTTAACCAACCCATCATTTCAGTGACAGGGTCTGCCACACGACTGTGACTGAAATGACGGGTTGGTTTGGACCCCCACCAAAAAAGAAGCAATTAATCTCTCCTTGCACAAACTGGCTCTACAGAGGCAAGATGTCCACCTCATCATCATCCTCCGATATATCACCGTGTACATCCCCCTCCTCACAGATTATCAATTCGTCCCCACTGGAATCCACCATCTCAGCTCCCTGTGTACTTTGTGGAGGCAATTGCTGCTGGTCAATGTCTCCACGGAGGAATTGATTATAATTCATTTTAATGAACATCATCTTCTCCACATTTTCTGGATGTAACCTCGTACGCCGATTGCTGACAAGGTGAGCGGCGGCACTAAACACTCTTTCGGAGTACACACTTGTGGGAGGGCAACTTAGGTAGAATAAAGCCAGTTTGTGCAAGGGCCTCCAAATTGCCTCTTTTTCCTGCCAGTATAAGTACGGACTGTGTGACGTGCCTACTTGGATGCGGTCACTCATATAATCCTCCACCATTCTTTCAATGGTGAGAGAATCATATGCAGTGACAGTAGACGACATGTCCGTAATCGTTGTCAGGTCCTTCAGTCCGGACCAGATGTCAGCATCAGCAGTCGCTCCAGACTGCCCTGCATCACCGCCAGCGGGTGGGCTCGGAATTCTGAGCCTTTTCCTCGCACCCCCAGTTGCGGGAGAATGTGAAGGAGGAGATGTTGACAGGTCGCGTTCCGCTTGACTTGACAATTTTCTCACCAGCAGGTCTTTCAACCCCAGCAGACTTGTGTCTGCCGGAAAGAGAGATCCAAGGTAGGCTTTAAATCTAGGATCGAGCACGGTGGCCAAAATGTAGTGCTCTGATTTCAACAGATTGACCACCCGTGAATCCTTGTTAAGCGAATTAAGGGCTTCATCCACAAGTCCCACATGCCTAGCGGAATCGCTCCGTGTTAGCTCCTCCTTCAATGTCTCCAGCTTCTTCTGCAAAAGCCTGATGAGGGGAATGACCTGACTCAGGCTGGCAGTGTCTGAACTGACTTCACGTGTGGCAAGTTCAAAGGGCATCAGAACCTTGCACAACGTTGAAATCATTCTCCACTGCACTTGAGACAGGTGCATTCCACCTCCTATATCGTGCTCAATTGTATAGGCTTGAATGGCCTTTTGTTGCTCCTCCAACCTCTGAAGCATATAGAGGGTTGAATTCCACCTCGTTACCACTTCTTGCTTCAGATGATGGCAGGGCAGGTTCAGTAGTTTTTGGTGGTGCTCCAGTCTTCTGTACGTGGTGCCTGTACGCCGAAAGTGTCCCGCAATTCTTCTGGCCACCGACAGCATCTCTTGCACGCCCCTGTCGTTTTTTTAAAAATTCTGCACCACCAAATTCAAGGTATGTGCAAAACATGGGACGTGCTGGAATTTGCCCATATTTAATGCACACACAATATTGCTGGCGTTGTCCGATGCCACAAATCCACAGGAGAGTCCAATTGGGGTAAGCCATTCCGCGATGATCTTCCTCAGTTGCCGTAAGAGGTTTTCAGCTGTGTGCGTATTCTGGAAACCGGTGATACAAAGCGTAGCCTGCCTAGGAAAGAGTTGGCGTTTGCGAGATGCTGCTACTGGTGCCGCCGCTGCTGTTCTTGCGGCGGGAGTCCATACATCTACCCAGTGGGCTGTCACAGTCATATAGTCCTGACCCTGCCCTGCTCCACTTGTCCACATGTCCGTGGTTAAGTGGACATTGGGTACAACTGCATTTTTTAGGACACTGGTGAGTCTTTTTCTGACGTCCGTGTACATTCTCGGTATCGCCTGCCTAGAGAAGTGGAACCTAGATGGTATTTGGTAACGGGGGCACACTGCCTCAATAAATTGTCTAGTTCCCTGTGAACTAACGGCGGATACCGGACGCACGTCTAACACCAACATAGTTGTCAAGGCCTCAGTTATCCGCTTTGCAGCAGGATGACTGCTGTGATATTTCATCTTCCTCGCAAAGGACTGTTGGACAGTCAATTGCTTACTGGAAGTAGTACAAGTGGGCTTACGACTTCCCCTCTGGGATGACCATCGACTCCCAGCAGCAACAACAGCAGCGCCAGCAGCAGTAGGCGTTACACGCAAGGATGCATCGGAGGAATCCCAGGCAGGAGAGGAATCGTCAGAATTGCCAGTGACATGGCCTGCAGGACTATTGGCATTCCTGGGGAAGGAGGAAATTGACACTGAGGGAGTTGGTGGGGTGGTTTGCGTGAGCTTGGTTACAAGAGGAAGGGATTTACTGGTCAGTGGACTGCTTCTGCTGTCGCCCAAAGTTTTTGAACTTGTCACTGACTTATTATGAATGCGCTGCAGGTGACGTATAAGGGAGGATGTTCCGAGGTGGTTAACGTCCTTACCCCTACTTATTGCAGCTTGACAAAGGCAACACACGGCTTGACACCTGTTGTCCGCTTTTCTGTTGAAATACCTCCACACTGAAGAGCTGATTTTTTTGGTATTTTCACCAGGCATGTCAGTGGCCATATTACTCCCACGGACAACAGGTGTCTCCCCGGGTGCCTGACTTAAACAAACCACCTCACCATCAGAATCCTCCTGGTCAATTTCCTCCCCAGCGCCAGCAACACCCATATCCTCCTCATCCTGGTGTACTTCAACACTGACATCTTCAATCTGACTATCAGGAACTGGACTGCGGGTGCTCCTTCCAGCACTTGCAGGGGGCGTGCAAATGGTGGAAGGCGCATGCTCTTCACGTCCAGTGTTGGGAAGGTCAGGCATCGCAACCGACACAATTGGACTCTCCTTGTGGATTTGGGATTTCGAAGAACGCACAGTTCTTTGCGGTGCTTTTGCCAGCTTGAGTCTTTTCAGTTTTCTAGCGAGAGGCTGAGTGCTTCCATCCTCATGTGAAGCTGAACCACTAGCCATGAACATAGGCCAGGGCCTCAGCCGTTCCTTGCCACTCCGTGTGGTAAATGGCATATTGGCAAGTTTACGCTTCTCCTCCGACAATTTTATTTTAGGTTTTGGAGTCCTTTTTTTACTGATATTTGGTGTTTTGGATTTGACATGCTCTGTACTATGACATTGGGCATCGGCCTTGGCAGACGACGTTGCTGGCATTTCATCGTCTCGGCCATGACTAGTGGCAGCAGCTTCAGCACGAGGTGGAAGTGGATCTTGATCTTTCCCTAATTTTGGAACCTCAACATTTTTGTTCTCCATATTTTAATAGGCACAACTAAAAGGCACCTCAGGTAAACAATGGAGATGGATGGATACTAGTATACTTATGGATGGACTGCCGAGTGCCGACACAGAGGTAGCTACAGCCGTGGACTACCGTACTGTACTGTGTCTGCTGCTAATATAGACTGGATGATAATGAGATGTAGTATGTATAAAGAAGAAAGAAAAAAAAAACCACGGGTAGGTGGTATACAATTATGGATGGACTGCCGAGTGCCGACACAGAGGTAGCTACAGCCGTGGACTACCGTACTGTACTGTGTCTGCTGCTAATATAGACTGGATGATAATGAGATGTAGTATGTATGTATAAAGAAGAAAGAAAAAAAAACCACGGGTAGGTGGTATACAATTATGGATGGACTGCCGAGTGCCGACACAGAGGTAGCTACAGCCGTGAACTACCGTACTGTGTCTGCTGCTAATATAGACTGGTTGATAATGAGATGTAGTATGTATAAAGAAGAAAGAAAAAAAAACCACGGGTAGGTGGTATACAATTATGGATGGACTGCCGAGTGCCGACACAGAGGTAGCTACAGCCGTGGACTACCGTACTGTACTGTGTCTGCTGCTAATATAGACTGGATGATAATGAGATGTAGTATGTATGTATAAAGAAGAAAGAAAAAAAAACCACGGGTAGGTGGTATACAATTATGGATGGACTGCCGAGTGCCGACACAGAGGTAGCTACAGCCGTGAACTACCGTACTGTGTCTGCTGCTAATATAGACTGGTTGATAATGAGATGTAGTATGTATAAAGAATAAAGAAAAAAAAACACGGGTAGGTGGTATACAATTATGGATGGACTGCCGAGTGCCGACACAGAGGTAGCTACAGCCGTGGACTACCGTACTGTACTGTGTCTGCTGCTAATATAGACTGGATGATAATGAGATGTAGTAAGTATAAAGAAGAAAGAAAAAAAAACCACGGGTAGGTGGTATACAATTATGGATGGACTGCCGAGTGCCGACACAGAGGAAGCTACAGCCGTGGACTACCGTACTGTACTGTGTCTGCTGCTAATATAGACTGGATGATAATGAGATGTAGTATGTATGTATAAAGAAGAAAGAAAAAAAACCACGGGTAGGTGGTATACAATTATGGATGGACTGCCGAGTGCCGACACAGAGGTAGCTACAGCCGTGAACTACCGTACTGTGTCTGCTGCTAATATAGACTGGATGATAATGAGATGTAGTATGTATAAAGAAGAAAGAAAAAAAAACCACGGGTAGGTGGTATACAATTATGGATGGACTGCCGAGTGCCGACACAGAGGTAGCTACAGCCGTGGACTACCGTACTGTACTGTGTCTGCTGCTAATATAGACTGGAGGATAATGAGATGTAGTATGTATAAAGAAGAAAGAAAAAAAAAACCACGGGTAGGTGGTATACAATTATGGATGGACTGCCGAGTGCCGACACAGAGGTAGCTACAGCCGTGGACTACCGTACTGTACTGTGTCTGCTGCTAATATAGACTGGATGATAATGAGATGTAGTATGTATGTATAAAGAAGAAAGAAAAAAAAACCACGGGTAGGTGGTATACAATTATGGATGGACTGCCGAGTGCCGACACAGAGGTAGCTACAGCCGTGAACTACCGTACTGTGTCTGCTGCTAATATAGACTGGTTGATAATGAGATGTAGTATGTATAAAGAAGAAAGAAAAAAAAACCACGGGTAGGTGGTATACAATTATGGATGGACTGCCGAGTGCCGACACAGAGGTAGCTACAGCCGTGGACTACCGTACTGTACTGTGTCTGCTGCTAATATAGACTGGATGATAATGAGATGTAGTATGTATGTATAAAGAAGAAAGAAAAAAAAAACCACGGGTAGGTGGTATACAATTATGGATGGACTGCCGAGTGCCGACACAGAGGTAGCTACAGCCGTGAACTACCGTACTGTGTCTGCTGCTAATATAGACTGGTTGATAATGAGATGTAGTATGTATAAAGAATAAAGAAAAAAAAACACGGGTAGGTGGTATACAATTATGGATGGACTGCCGAGTGCCGACACAGAGGTAGCTACAGCCGTGGACTACCGTACTGTACTGTGTCTGCTGCTAATATAGACTGGATGATAATGAGATGTAGTATGTATAAAGAAGAAAGAAAAAAAAACCACGGGTAGGTGGTATACAATTATGGATGGACTGCCGAGTGCCGACACAGAGGTAGCTACAGCCGTGGACTACCGTACTGTACTGTGTCTGCTGCTAATATAGACTGGATGATAATGAGATGTAGTATGTATGTATAAAGAAGAAAGAAAAAAAAAACCACGGGTAGGTGGTATACAATTATGGATGGACTGCCGAGTGCCGACACAGAGGTAGCTACAGCCGTGAACTACCGTACTGTGTCTGCTGCTAATATAGACTGGATGATAATGAGATGTAGTATGTATAAAGAAGTAAGAAAAAAAAAAACACGGGTAGGTGGTATGCAATTATGGATGGACTGCCGAGTGCCGACACAGAGGTAGCTACAGCCGTGGACTACCGTACTGTACTGTGTCTGCTGCTAATATAGACTGGATGATAATGAGATGTAGTATGTATAAAGAAGAAAGAAAAAAAAACCACGGGTAGGTGGTATACAATTATGGATGGACTGCCGAGTGCCGACACAGAGGTAGCTACAGCCGTGGACTACCGTACTGTACTGTGTCTGCTGCTAATATAGACTGGATGATAATGAGATGTAGTATGTATAAAGAAGAAAGAAAAAAAAAACCACGGGTAGGTGGTATACAATTATGGATGGACTGCCGAGTGCCGACACAGAGGTAGCTACAGCCGTGGACTACCGTACTGTACTGTGTCTGCTGCTAATATAGACTGGATGATAATGAGATGTAGTATGTATAAAGAAGAAAGAAAGAAAAAACACGGGTAGGTGGTATACAATTATGGATGGACTGCCGAGTGCCGACACAGAGGTAGCTACAGCCGTGGACTACCGTACTGTACTGTGTCTGCTGCTAATATAGACTGGTTGATAATGAGATGTAGTATGTATAAAGAAGAAAGAAAAAAAAACCACGGGTAGGTGGTATACAATTATGGATGGACTGCCGAGTGCCGAGTGCCGACACAGAGGTAGCTACAGCCGTGGACTACCGTACTGTACTGTGTCTGCTGCTAATATAGACTGGATGATAATGAGATGTAGTATGTATAAAGAAGAAAGAAAAAAAAAACCACGGGTAGGTGGTATACAATTATGGATGGACTGCCGAGTGCCGACACAGAGGTAGCTACAGCCGTGGACTACCGTACTGTACTGTGTCTGCTGCTAATATAGACTGGATGATAATGAGATGTAGTATGTATGTATAAAGAAGAAAGAAAAAAAAAACCACGGGTAGGTGGTATACAATTATGGATGGACTGCCGAGTGCCGACACAGAGGTAGCTACAGCCGTGAACTACCGTACTGTGTCTGCTGCTAATATAGACTGGTTGATAATGAGATGTAGTATGTATAAAGAAGAAAGAAAAAAAAAACACGGGTAGGTGGTATACAATTATGGATGGACTGCCGAGTGCCGACACAGAGGTAGCTACAGCCGTGGACTACCGTACTGTACTGTGTCTGCTGCTAATATAGACTGGATGATAATGAGATGTAGTATGTATAAAGAAGAAAGAAAAAAAAAAACCACGGGTAGGTGGTATACAATTATGGATGGACTGCCGAGTGCCGACACAGAGGTAGCTACAGCCGTGAACTACCGTACTGTGTCTGCTGCTAGTAGACTGGATGATAAATAATGATATAAAAAATATATATATATCACTACTGCAGCCGGACAGGTATATATTATATAATGACGGACCTGCTGGAGTGGACACTGTCTGTCAGCAGAATGAGTTTTTTAATTTTTATAGAATAAAAAAACACCACACAAGTCACACGACGAGTGTACTTTTTCAGGCAGACATTCAATCACAATATACTATACTGGTGGTCAGTGTGGTCAGGTCACTGGTCACAGTGGTCAGTGGTCAGTCACACTGGCAGTGGCACTCTGGCAGCAAAAGTGTGCACTGTTTAATATGTACTCCTGGCTCCTGCTATAACCTATAACTGCTCCCCAGTCTCCCCCACAATTAAGCTGTGTGAGCACAGTCAGATATTATACATAGATGATGCAGCACACTGGGCTGAGCACAGATATGGTATGTGAGTGTGACTGAGTCACTGTGTATCGTTTTTTTCAGGCAGAGAACAAGAACAGAACGGATTATTAAATAATAATAAATTATAAAACTGCACTGGTGGTCAGGTCACTGGTCATCAGTCACTAGTATAACTCCTCCTAAGCTCCAGTAAGTAAATGAAGTGTCTCACTCTCACTCTCCTATCTATTTTAATTTCTAAACGGAGAGGACGCCAGCCACGTCCTCTCCCTATCAATCTCAATGCACGTGTGAAAATGGCCGCGACGCGCGGCTCCTTATATAGAATCCGAGTCTCGCGATAGAATCCGAGCCTCGCGAGAATCCGACAGCGTGATGATGACGTTCGGGCGCGCTCGGGTTAACCGAGCAAGGCGGGAAGATCCGAGTCGCTCGGACCCGTGTAAAAAAACATGAAGTTCGGGCGGGTTCGGATTCAGAGAAACCGAACCCGCTCATCTCTAGTCTACAGATCCCAGGAATACCTCTCGAATTAAAAGTCCCAGTGCCTAACCTTACCCCCGTTCCCCCTTCCTCCCCCCGGCACCTAATCTTAACTATTACCCCGTTACTTACCTTCAGTCGATATTTGTTAAGAAGTCGCAAGCACTCTTCCCTGGTCATTTTAGCCCATACACTGGAATTTCTGCATAGATTGTTTTCCACTGTAGTAAACCCTATTGCCTCCATGGTAAAAGCTGTGGCGTGTGCTATATGTGACTTACGGCATAGATAGTTGTGCAGGACACGACATGCTATAACCACTTTGTCTATTTTGTCTAATCGCAAATTACTGGCAACTCGGAATGACCCCCATGGTCTTTTCCAATGCAACACTCTCCCTTTTTTTCCAATGACCACAAAGATAAATTCATATATAGAATTGGCAATGGCCATTAAAACAAGCCTTTATAATTGTAGAAAAAGGAACCACTATTAGCTGGTGGCATAACACAGATGTATTTGCTGTCTCCACAATTGGGAAAATTCCATTGTTCTTCAAATTCTTTTGCAATAGCCTGCCACTCTTTTACAGTATTAGGGAACTGAAAGATAAAAAGAAATATGTTGTTACAAAAATGTATTAATTTGTTTTTTGTTGAATCATTTTTGTTTTTATACAGCCTTATCTGCTCGTAGATGAGGATAGTTCAACAACACTAGAGCCGTCGCCAGAGCTTCTGTCACCTGTATTCTACTCCACCACCACCACCAGAACCAAGCAAGCCTCGCAGCTGCCTGAAGTAGGCCACAGGAGAGGACATAAAAGGCCACGTCTGGGTGGGGATATGTCTGAGCTTATTACTCGGCATATCCTTGAGTGAACCAATCGGTTAATGGCAATGGATGAGAATAAGCAGTACCACGTGGGCTGCACGGTAGCCAAAACGTTACGGCGCATGGATCCTGAACAAAAGCAGAGAAGATTATTGGGGATATTTTTTTTCCGGGACAGTTTGGTACCCTTAACGGACACACCTTGTTAACAAATGACAAATGATTATTCCTTGGTCCAGCAACTACAATTTTTTCTCCTCTTTTTTTTTTTTTATAGCTTGTGAATGTTGTCACCATGGCAGCAACAATACAAGCACAAGCCTTTCTTCTTTTCAAACTCATGATGGGGACTGAAATTAACAAATGTATTCGCACTAGAAGAGTAGAAAAGTGATGTGATGTCATTTCTCTGTTTAGGTTCTGTAATCAAGCCCTTTTCCTGCCCATTATGGTAATTCTGTTTACATTGGTGGTACAATCATTTTCTTTCAGTAGGGGGATTGAACAGCGCAAGTAAAATTGTATGGATGTGTACGCGCATATCGGCTATTTTTGGGGGACGTTCGGTCGGGAGTTTAGTCGAACGAACCATTGCATCTAAAGTCTGATTGTATAGGTGTGTACTGAGCTTTAGACTTAAACAATATTTTGTAGCTAAAAAAGACAATTTATTAAAAACAATATCCTATGACCTATGCAATAGTTAATATACCACAATATAACAAAAGAGGAGGAGGAGGAGTATGTCTTTATGTTAAACCATCACTTAAACCAGGGATGGGGAACCTTTGGCCCTCCAGCTGTTGTCGAACTACGTATACCAGCATGCCTTGCTACAATTTTGCTATATGGCCATGCTAAAACTGGTGCAAAGCATGCTGGAATGTGTAGTTCAACAACAGCTGGAGGACCGAAGGTTCCCCATCCTTGACTTAAACCATACCTAAAGGAGGTTATCTATGAGGTGACTGGCGATAATGTGGAGTCACTATGGGTAGAAATCTCAAGTGGGGAATTGATGCAAAAAAATTAGTCATAGGTACGTGCTACAAACAGACGGATATTAGCATACATGAGGAAGAACAACTATTGCAGCAAATCAAAACGGCTGCAGAATTGGGGGACATCCTTGTGATTGGGGATTTTAATTACCTGGATATAAACTGGAGTAACGATTCATGTGCTAAAGCGAGGGGCAGCAGGTTCTTAAATATGTTTAGGGATCACTACTTGTCTCAATTAGTCGAGGACCCAACTAGGGGTAAAACTACCCTGGATGTTGTAATTACTAATAATGTGGACATTATATCAAACACTAAAGTTGGGGAGACTTTGGGTAACAGTGATCACTATATGATCACATTCGACATCAGTTTCAGGAAACATAGCTACAGGGGTTCCACCAAAACTTTTGACTTTAGGAAGGCTAATTTCAGTATGCTTAGATGTGCACTTAACGACATAGAGTGGGAGGTTCTGTTTAATAACAAGAACACTTCGGAAATGTGGGATGTTTTAAAAGGTTTGCTGGATAGCAATATTCATAACTTTATTCCCAGGGGCAGTAAACGCAGGAGTATTAAACTCAAACCGATGTGGCTTAATAAGAAGGTTAAGGCAGAAATGGATAAAAAAAGCGGGCTTTCAAAGCATTTAAATCTAATGGAAAGGAGGAGTCTTTCAAGTATTACAAGGAGTGTAATAAGTAATGCAAAAAAGCAATAAGAGCAGCTAAAATGGAAAATGAAAAGCAAATCTAAAAGGTTAAAAAAGGAGAATATAGGTCCATTAAAAGATGAATTAGGAGAATTGATAAATGATGACGAAATAAAAGCGGAAATACTGAACAAATTCTTTTCATCAGTATTCACCAGTGAAGAACTGATGGTGGGAGTAGAGCATAACAATTGTGACAGTAATGATTCATGGTTAGACACTTGTTTAAGCGAAGAAGTAGTCTGGGAGAGACTAAGCAAAATTAAGATTAATAAATCACCTGGTCCTGATGGACTTCTCCCGAGGGTTCTTATGGAGCTTAGTTCACAACTAGCACGACCCCTATACTTGATTTTCAATAGTTCAATTAGATCAGGCATGGTACCGAAGGATTGGCGTATAGCTGAGGTAGTGCCATTATTTAAAAAGGGATCCAAAAATCTTCCGGGAAACTACACCCCAGTTAGTTTAACATCTATAGTGGGGAAAATATTGGAAGGAATTCTAAGGGACGTCATACAGGAGTACCTAAAGTCCGCTAGGATTATTAGCAAGAACCAGCATGGGTTTGTGAGGGACAGGTCATGTCAGACTAACTTAATTAGCTTCTACGAGGAAGTGAGCAATAATCTTGATCAAGGAAAAGCAGTGGATGTGGTCTTCCTAGATTTTGCAAAAGCCTTCGATACAGTTCCTCACAGGAGACTGATGATCAAATTAAAGGAGATTGGCCTAGGAAAAACTATTTGCACATGGATAAGCAGCTGGTTGGATAGCAGGGTACAGTGAGTAGTGGTCAACCGGAAGTCCTCAACCTGGTCCCCAGTAGTCAGTGGAATACCACAAGGGTCCGTACTTGGACCACTACTGTTCAACATATTTATCAATGACCTAGAAATAGGCCTGGAAAGCACAGTGTCAATCTCTGCAGATGATACTAAACTGTGTAAGGTAATTAATTCAGAATTGGATGTGGAGTCTTTGCAGAATGATCTATCTAAACTTGAACTCTGGGCATCTAAATGAAAAATGAGGTTCAATACAGGCAAATGCAAGGTTATGCATTTTGGGACTAAAAACAAACTTACATCCTACATATTAAATGGGGAACGCCTAGGGGAAACAGAGTTGGAAAAAGATTTGGGGGTATTCATTGATAATAGGCTTAATAACCGTACACAATGTCAAAACACAGTAAAGAAGGCAAGTAAGGTGCTAGCGTGCATAAAAAGGGGAATTGAGACAAGGGACTCGGATGTAATCATGCCGCTGTATAAGGCATTGGTACGTCTCAGTTTTGGGCACCAATGTAAAAAAAAGACATCAGTGAACTCGAAAGTGTTCAAAGGCGAGCTACTAAATTGATTAAAGGCCTAGAAGGACTGGACTATAAGGAAAAACTTACTAGGCTGAATATGTATATACTAGAAAAGAGGCGCCTAAGAGGATATATTATTAATATCTTCAAATATGTAAAGGGACATCACAAAGAGTTATCAGAGGAATTATTTATTAAAATAACACAGTTTAGGACACGTGGGCACACGCTGCGACTGGAGGAGAGAAAGTTCCGAACGCAACGGAGGAAAGGGTTCTTCACTGTTAGGGCAATCAGGATGTGGAATTCCCTGCCAGGAAAGGTGATAATGGCGGACTCTGTAATTGGATTTAAAAAAGGAATGGATACATTTCTGAATGAAAAAGCTATCCAAGGATACTTAAAATATCAACATGGTTAATCCGGGGGTAACATGAGTTATAGTAACTAACTAATCATAAAACATTATTCAGCGGGTATGAAGAATCATCACAACTTAAAACAGGTTGAACATGATGGGCAATTTGCCTCTATTTAACCTCAAATACTATGTTACTACAGTATGTTACTATGTTACATGAATTCATGTAATTTAAAAGGGAATGGTTTACCCGGGATACTGGGTCAGGACAAGTATCATGATACAGTGCAAGGAGTCCGTTCCAAATGATGCCCTTAAATGGAATTGAAGTTCAGTAGCAAGAGTCTCTTGTGAAAGTGGAGAGTCCAATTGTTCTTTCTAAACACCGTTAGAGGATTGTGAAGTATGTCCCATAAGTAGGTGGATACCTCATGCAATACGGTGTTTGAATGGTGCCTCTCTGAAACTCCTCTAGATGGCTGGCAATTGGCAAGGACTGGTTCGGATCCAAATGAAGATTGTCCTGCTCCAGTAGGTAACACCTGACGCGTTTCGCTGCATAGAGCTTGCAGCTTTTTCAAAGACCTACTTATGGGACATACTGCACAATCCTCTAACGGTGTTTAGAAAGAACAATTGGACTCTCCACTTTCACAAGAGACTCTTGCTACTGGACTTCAATTCCATTTAAGGGCATCATTTGGAACGGACTCCTTGCACTGTATCATGATACTTGTCCTGACCCAGTATCCCGGGTAAACCATTCCCTTTTAAATTACATGAATTCATGTGGTATATTAACTATTGCATAGGATATTGTTTTTAATAAATTGTCTTTTTGTAACTTTGACACATTTAGTGCAAGTAATTGTTCTTTCCTCTTGGAGCTCAGCCTCCCTCTCTTTTTTTGTTGTATTTCTGCTATATTGGGAGTGACTTCCCTCTAATAATTGGCTGCAGCTTAGCGAAGCACCTCATTTCACAGCGTCCGAATATCTCTGGGTTTATCCTTTCCCTGAATATTTTGAAGCTAACTGAAGCATTACCATCACCCTGTTATGATCCACGGTAGTGGCTCATTCTTGTTTTGCATTTTGGTTATGAATTTTATGTTATACTTCTGTTTCTGTTCCCCTTGGGTGTCATGGGGTGTCCGGAGTCCACCCTTAAGGAGAGGGTACTGTTATGAACCACAAGTAGTGGTTCATTCCTGTTTGCTTTCCATTTATGTATTTTGTACTATAGTTCTGTTTAGCTTCCTATGAGCTGTTCCTGCCCTGGTGTGTTCCTGTGATCCAGTAGCCCAGAGTCCTGAGTCCTGGTGTCCGAAGCCTGTTAAAGATATCTGTCCGGCTTTCCTGTTATGTGAGCCTGTGTCTGCAGCTTTGGGGGTTCTTGTCCGTCCGTCTGTATTCACACCGGTTTCGTGAGTCGTATCTGTCCGTTATATTTGCTTTGGATTTTCTGCAGAGGGTTCTGCATATGCTGTCATCGCCGGTACACAGTAGTATTGTGTCAGCGTGTGGACAGCATTTCATTTGTTGTAGTTTGTCCTGGCGGCTGTGCCGCACATACTGTTGTTTGAGTTCTGTAGTTGCCCCTAACTCGAGTTTCTGTTTAGTTAGAGGTTCCCCTTGTTATTGCCCCATCTCAATTTATGCCTTGTCTCCAACTAAGACCGGGGGCATTGGAGTTGGGCAGACATAATCCACCCTTCAAACGCGGCTGCCGTGGGCCCAAGCAAACATAGTCTCACAGGCGTAGACTGACCAAGCGGGTAGAACAACAGAGTCAGGGTTCTGTAGGGGTTTGCTGCTGGACTCAATTCCCAGCATTACGTTCCTGTACTTGGTGCTCATCCGCCCAGTTCCAGGAGTACCAAGTACAATGAACGTAACATTATCACCAGCCATACAACAAAAAAGAAACAAAGCTAAATAGCAGTTTTTTTGTTTTTTGTTCCAGTCCGGTGTTTAGAATCCAGTCCGGTGTTTAGAATTCAGCCCAGTCTTGTCTAGTTCAGAATCCAGCCTAGTCTTGTCTTGGCTTGTCTAGTTCAGAATCCAGCCCAGTCTTGTCTGTCTAGTTTGAAATCCTCCTATGCCTACTATGCAAGCCCTACAGGCGTCTCTCTCAGCCCTGAACTCTGCTTTCAGTGCTTTGAGACCTGAGCGGCTGGAAGTTTTGCAGCAATCCTTAAAGCAACTGCAAAACCTTCTGACCAAAATTTTGCTTATCTTGCCAGAAGTTGTTGAGAGTACATCTATCTCCAAAGAGACTCTTGCTCACAATATTGTGACAAGAGAATCCTCAGGTTTGGTTGGAGAGAAAAGGTTTTCTGCGGCCCAGGCTCTCAGAAGAGGAGCGTCTGCGTCACAGAAACTTAAATTTATGCCTATATTGTGGGAGTTTAGGCCACTATCTGCAGACCTGTGAGTTGCGCAAGCCAAAGTGTGGCGACAAGTCCAGCCCTCTGGCCAAGTTGAGTCAGGATTCAAGACCTACTCCTGTCTCTACTGTGGCAGAGGTACTTGTCACAAAACCCACACTAAAAAGCACTCTGTCCAATAATTGGGGTCCTTGGGCTAGGGAGCCCCATTATAGATTCAGAAACCAAAGGAGAATGTTTCTCTCCTCTCTTGACTTTCCTGTTGAATCAGAGTTGCAAACCCCAGTAGTGAAATCTCTGAGTCCTGAAGAGGTACCCGATGCCCAGGGTCCTGGAGCGGTGCCCAATGCCCAGGGTCCAGGAGCGGTGCCCGATGCTCTGGGTCCAGGAGCGGTGTCACGGGGACTGGGTTTTGTGAATCCGGAATTGTGGCGTGCGGTTTGGTATCGGTGACTTTAGGCAGGATTAGCCGAGCAGGTTGAATGAAAGTCTTTTCATAGAGCTTTAAAGGAGGTTCCACAGGTGCCCTAGCTGTTTACTTGTTAGAGCGGTTGCGTCGGCAGGAACTGTACGTCTGTGGACGAACATCTGGCAGAAACCCGGATAGGAAGACTGTAGACTGGGGTAACTGAGACTCGCTGAGAGGGATGGTGACTCGGAGAGGTCAGCATGCGAGGAGAAATAACCGGGTGTAGATCCAGCAATCCAGGTGAGAACTCAGGGAACAGGATGCTTTAGAAGCAATGCTGTGGAGCACAGGGAACTAGCACACACAAGGCTGTGTGAGAGACGTTGCACTGGCAATTTGCTTACCCAGAAATCCCTAGATTTATACCTGCAGACTGTTTCCCATTGGTTTTGCAAACCTTGCAGGTGACTGAGTGTTTTAGATTAGCTGACCCTTCCAAGGCGGCGACGCCCATCCCGGACCTCTGCAGCTGAAAGCTGCACAAATGTTTGCTGCTGCCTCTGAGACCTCTCCTCCCAGACATGCCTGCAAGTTGTGCCCCTCGCCAGCAGCCCGCACCCCCACCGGAGGGACCGCGCCAGAGCATCCGGACAGGTAAGTACCGCTGGTCCCGGAACCCGATCCGCCGGACCGTGACATTACCCCCCCCCCCCCCCCCCCCTTTTAGGGATGGCCACTGGACAGCCACCAGGTTTGCTGGGATTTTCTTCATGGAACTTGTGAAGTAAAGCGGGAGCATGAACATCCAAAGAATCCTCCCAGGAACGCTCCTCAGGACCGTAGCCCTTCCAATCCAGAAGATATTGTAGACGTCCATGTCTTACTCGGGAGTCAAGGATCTTCTTGATCTCGAATTCAATACCACGATCCGTGACAACCTTTGGAGAGCGAGGAAGGATCTTACAAAACTTGTTTAACACTAAAGGCTTCAAAAGAGAAACATGAAAGGCTGGGAAGACTTTCAGGTACGGGGGTAACTTAAGCCTATAAGTTACGGAATTGATGATTTGTTCAACTGGGAAGGGCCCAATGTAGCGAGGAGCGTACTTCATAGATGGAACACGTAACCTTAAATTGCGCGTAGAGAGCCAGACCTGATCTCCAACTGCCAATTTAGGTACCACCCTTCTCTTCTTATCAGCCCAGAACTTATAGCGAGCGGAGGCTTTTTGTAGATTTTGGTGAACTTTTCGCCAAACTCCGGAAAGTCTCTTGAGAGATTCCTGAACCGCAGGAAGATCTTGAGCTGGTAAAGCCAGGAACTGAGGAACTCAAGGATGGAAGCCATATACGGTATAGAAAGGGGCATGACCTGTAGAAGAGTGGTAGGAGTTGTTGTGAGCAAACTCTGCCCATGGTAGTAGTTCTAGCCAGTCGTCTTGAGAAGAAGAGACATGAATTCTGAGGAACATCTCCAAGTCTTGATTGACTCTCTCTGTACTTCCATTGGTTTGAGGATGATATGCCGTTGAGAATTTTAACTGTACCCGTAGGGCGGCACAGAGAGCCCTCCAGAATCTAGCCACGAACTGGACTCCCTGGTCAGAAACAATTTCGGTCGGAAGACCGTGGGACTTGAAGATCTCTGCAATGAAAAGCTGAGCTAACTCGGGTGCGGTGGGAAGACCCTTGGGAGGTACGAAACGAGCCATCTTAGAGAAGCGGTCTATGATTACCCAAATAGTAGTAAATCCTTTACAAGAGGGTAAATCCGTGATGAAGTCCATAGAAAGGTGGGTCCATGGCATCTTAGGAATAGTTAGGGGTATTAGCTCTCCCGCTAGCTGAAGACGAGGGATCTTATGCTGTGCACACTTGGTGCAGGAGGCGATATAAGAGGAAACATCATACTTCAGTGCAGGCCACCAATACGAGCGTTGGATAAGGTCGGTTGTCTTATGGACTCTAGCATGACCGGAAAACCGAGAGGTATGGGCCCAGGTCAGTAATTTCTTCCGAAGGTGAGGAGGTACGAACACTTTTCCCAATGGAGGCTGTAGTTTAGTGGAGGCGAAGTTCCGAGACTCCAATACAGGCTGAGGAGAAGGAGAGTCGTTGGAATCCTCAGAGGAGTAGGATCGGGAGAGAGCATCTGCCTTCTGGTTTTGAGAACCAGGTCGAAAGGTTAGGGTGAAATTAAATCTTGAGAAGAACATTGCCCATTGGGCTAGACGAGGATTCAAACACTGAATATTCCTGAGAAAGATTAAATTCTTGTGATCAGTGAAAATAGTAATAGGAAACTTAGCCCCTTCCAAGAGATACCGCCACTCTTCCAATGCTAACTTAACAGCCAGTAGTTCTTGCTCTCCTATCGTATAGTTCCTTTCTGCTGGTAAGAACTTCTTGGAAAAGAACCCGCAAGGATGAAGTTTGTTGTCATTCAGACGTTGGGAGAGAACTGCTCCCACAGCATCGGCCGAAGCATCTACTTCTAAAACAAAGGCTTTATTGACATCGGGTTGCCTCAACACTGGAGCTGTAGTAAAAGCCTGTTTTAATCGTTGGAAAGCTTCGTCTGCAGATGTTGACCATTCTCTGGGATTAGCCTCCTTTCGAGTGAGAGCGGTGATAGGTGCCACTATAGAGGAGAATCCTTTGATAAATCTCCGGTAGAAATTTGCAAAACCCAAAAAGCGTTGGATTGCTTTAAGGGTGGTGGGTTTGGACCAATTTAGAACCGCTTATACCTTGGCTGGATCCATCTCTAATCCTGAACCAGATATTATGTAGTCCAGGAAGGGCATGGAGGATTGTTCGAAAAGACATTTTTCCAATTTGCAGTACAAATGATGTTGGCGAAGCCTCCGCAGCACCTCTTGGACTTGAGAACGGTGATCTTTCAGGTTGGTCGAGAAAATTAGTATGTCATCTAAATAGACTACTACAGAACTATAGAGTAAATCACTGAAAATTTCATTTACAAAATTTTGGAAAACTGCTGGTGCGTTGCTAAGCCCGAAGGGCATGACTAAATACTCGAAGTGCCCATCACGAGTGTTGAACGCCGTTTTCCATTCGTCACCCGCTCTGATCCGGATCAGGTTGTATGCTCCCCTGAGGTCCAACTTGGTGAAGACAGAGGCACCCTTAACCCGGTCAAATAGCTCTGAGATCAAGGGCAACGGGTAACGATTTTTTATTGTTATGTCATTCAGACCCCGGTAGCCGATGCAGGGACGAAGACCACCATCCTTTTTTTGGACGAAAAAGAACCCCGCACCGGCTGGAGAAGTAGAAGGCTGAATAAATCCTCTAGCTAGATTTTCCTTGATGTATTGCGACATGGAGTCGGTCTCAGGGGCCAAGGGAGGATATATTCGCCCTCTAGGAGGAATCTTTCTCGGAATCAGGTCAATAGGGCAGTCCCAGGGTCTGTGGGGTGGTAAGACTTCTGCTGCCTGTTTGCTGAAGACATAAGAAAAGGAGGAATACTGAGACGGAATTTGTGGTAGGATCTCCAGTTGGCTCTTATTCACATGTTTAACACTGGTAAGACAAGTTTGAGCACACGACTCTCCCCAGGCCAAAATTTGCATATTCACCCAATCGATTCTTGGGTTGTGATTCTGGAGCCAAGGAAGTCCCAAAACAATTTCATGAGTAGCTATTGGAATGACTAAGAAATTAAGTAACTCCTTATGGAGAGCTCCTACACATAGCTGAAGGGGAAGAGTCTGGTGGGTAACTACTCCACTGCAGTTTCGACTTCCATCTACAGTGGAAAGGGCAATTGGTCGGGAAAGCTCAACTGTAGGAATCCGTAGTCGCTGTACCACATCTGCCGTGATAAAGTTTTCAGCAGCTCCCGAATCTAGGAGAGAGAAAAACCCTTTAGAACCCTGTGGCAGGCCGAAAGAAACCTCTAGGACAGGCTCAGAATGAGATGGAGACGATGTCACCACTCCTAACCTAATGTCTCCTCTTCTTGTTAGGAGCGCTAGTTTTCCGGACGCTGGGTGCAAGAGGCTACCAAATGTCCTGAACCTCCGCAGTATAGGCACAAGTTCTCCCTGCGCCTTCTCTGACGCTCCTCTGGCGAGAGACGAGCCCTATTGATCTGCATAGACTCATCCTGGGACGCTTCAGCTGACACATTCGAGGAAGAAGGCGGAGGAGGACGGAACCTTGGGCGCTCCCCACGATTCTTCTCTAACTGGCGCTCTCTAAAACGAAGGTCAGTCTTGGTACAAAGGGAAATCAAGTCGTCTAATTTGGGCGGAAGGTCCTGGGTAGCCAACTCGTCCTTGATTTTGTCAGACAGACCTTTCCAGAAGGCCGATACTAGTGCCTCCTCATTCCACCGTAATTCTGAAGCATAGGTCTGGAATTGTACTACATACTGTCCCACAGACCGGTCTCCCTGCCGGAGGCGCATTATCTCGATTGATGCCGACGTGGTTCTTCCGGGCTCAATGAAAATTTTTCGGAAGGTAGCGATGAATTCATCATATTTGTCAAGTAGAGAATCAGCTCTCTCCCACAGGGGTGACACCCAATCCAGGGCTGGACCGGCCAGGAGGGAGACGATATATGCTACCTTTGCCTTCTGTGATGGGAAGTTAAAGGGCTGTAAAGAGAAATTAATCTCACACTGGTTTAAGAACCCGCGGCACATCTTCGGGTTCCCGTCGAATTTGGTGGGCGTCGGTAGTCGCAGGGATGAAGGGGAAGCTACCATAGGAACTGGGGCGGTCGGCACTTGCTGAGTCTTCGGGCGTCGACCAGTGGCGACATGAGCAATGTCGGCTTGCATGGAATCCTGGCGGGTAGCCATCCCTTGAATAAATTGAGCTAATTGGCGCTGGGATTCCTCTAGACTCTCCAGACGAGCTGCTATGCCCTGCAGAAGATCCGTACCAGAACCATGAGCAGCCTCCGGATCCATATTGCCAGTGCAAACTGTCACGGGGACTGGTTTTTGTGAATCCGGAATTGTGGCGTGCGGTTTGGTATCGGTGACTTTAGGCAGGATTAGCCGAGCAGGTTGAATGAAAGTCTTTTCATAGAGCTTTAAAGGAGGTTCCACAGGTGCCCTAGCTGTTTACTTGTTAGAGTGGTTGCGTCGGCAGGACCTGTACGTCTGTGGACGAACGTCTAGCGGAAACACGGATAGGAAGACTGTAGACTGGGGTAACTGAGACTCGCTGAGAGGGATGGTGACTCGGAGAGGTCAGCATGCGAGGAGAAATAACCGGGTGTAGATCCAGCAATCCAGGTGAGAACTCAGGGAACAGGATGCTTTAGAAGCAATGCTGTGAAGCACAGGGAACTAGCACACACAAGGCTGTGTGAGAGACGTTGCACTGGCAATTTGCTTACCCAGAAATCCCTAGATTTATACCTGCAGACTGTTTCCCATTGGTTTTGCAAACCTTGCAGGTGACTGAGTGTTTTAGATTAGCTGACCCTTCCAAGGCGGCGACGCCCATCCCGGACCTCTGCAGCTGGAAGCTGCACAAATGTTTGCTGCTGCCTCTGAGACCTCTCCTCCCAGACATGCCTGCAAGTTGTGCCCCTCGCCAGCAGCCCGCACCCCCACCGGAGGGACCGCGCCAGAGCATCCGGACAGGTAAGTACCGCTGGTCCCGGAACCCGATCCGCCGGACCGTGACAAGCGGTGCCCGATGCTCTGGGTCCAGGAGCAGTGCCCGATGCTCTGGGTCCAGGAGCGGTGCCCGATGCTCTGGGTCCAGGAGCGGTGCCCGATGCTCTGGGTCGAAACGGGACATCGGATATAATAGCTCAGGTGTCAATCCCAGAAGGGGTCTCAAAGCTGTTACCCCAGGTGGGGACTTGAAAGGCGCAATCCTAGAATGGGTATCAAAAATCATGGCTCATGGAGGGAATTCGAGAAGCACAGCCTCCAGAGGGGTTCTAGAAGCCATTTCCTCTGGAGGGGTCTCTAATGGCTTAGCCCCAGTAGGGGTCACATAAGCCATAATCTCAGAGAGGGAGGCCAATGGTCCGGTCCCAGAGAGGGAGGCCGACGGTCCGGCGGGAGGCTGACGGTCCGGTCCCAGCAAGAGAATCCGAGGTGCTGGCCCCAGCGGGGTTCCCGAAGGCCAGTGCCCCAGCGGGGTTCCCGAAGGCCAGTGCCCCAGCGGGGTTCCCGAAGGCCACTGCCCCTGGTGGGGTTCAGAAAATCACTGCCCCTGGTGGGGTTCAGAAAATCACTGCCCCTGGTGGGGTTCAGAAAGTCACTGCCCCTGGTGGGGTTCAGAAAGTCACTGCCTTGAGGAAGGTCTGTAATGACTTGGTCACAGTGAAGCACTCCAGCCAGTCAGCACAAGAATCACAGCCTATTACCATTGCTGCTGGATGTGCTTTCCTGTCTTCTCCCCACAGGAATTCTCCTAAAGTTTCAGTACCTAGGGGAATGGAATCAGTCTATGGTCTGTTCTCAGATTCTGAAACTGATGAGATTTCTTATGTGCCTGGGCATTCTAGTAGGAAAGGGAAGAATCATCTGACTGCTCGACCTATATATTTTGAAGATTTTTTTGAGCCAGAGATGTCTTCCTTTCCTGGTGTCTTCAAGCAGGCACAGGGGAAAAAGTTGAAGATAAAGAAATATTGCTGACTCTTGCCTTGTTGTGTATATATAAAAAATATATATCATTTTTTCCCCTTGTCTTGTGACCAGTGGCCACCGTCAAGGGGGGGGGGGGGGGGGGGGGGCACTGTTAAAAGCTGTTCCCCCAGATTGTTTCTGTTTTCTTGCCTGTTAGACCAGTGTGTCAGGTTTTTTTTTTATGTATCCCTTGTTTTGGAAAACCTGAATTTTGGGGTCCGTTGACCCCTCCTCAAGGGGGGTGGGTACTGTTATGAGCCATGGTAGTGGCTCATTCCTGTTTTGCATTTTGGTTATGTATTTTATGTTATCTGTTTCTGTTCCCCTTGGGTGTCATGGGGTGTCCGGAGTCCACCCTTAAGGAGAGGCTACTGTTATGAACCACAAGTAGTGGTTCATTCCTGTTTGCTTTCCGTTTATGTATTTTGTACTATAGTTCTGTTCGCATGCCAGGATTTCCATTACACTGGTTTGGAAGACTCTTGTTGGCCGCCGGTGGTGAGTCTGTGTAATTGCAGCCTGTTTCTATGTGTTTAGTCTCACCTGTCAGATAGTTGGTCATTATGTGGTGGGTCTCTGTACTGCAATCTGGCTCTTGTCTGTTACTCTTACCTGCAGCTATTCTGGTCATTATCTTGTTCCTGGCTTCCAGCCATCCTGATTGGAGCGTGTTCCCTTATTACCTAGCTAGCTATGCAGTTCTGAGCTGGTGATAGACGTCCTGCTAAGATACCTGTATGTTCCTGAATAGAGTCTTGTCCAGTATTGCATCTGTGTCCAGGCCCTGTCTGATACCGGAATCCTGTGTACTTAGCTCTGGCAGAGTCGAGAGCTTCCTATGCTGTTCCTGCCCTGGTGTGTTCCTGTGATCCAGTAGCCCAGAGTCCTGGTGTCCGGAGCCTGTTAAAGATATCTGTCCGGCTTTCCTGTTATGTGAGCCTGTGTCTGCAGCTTTGGGGGTTCTTGTCCGTCCGTCTGTATTCACACCGGTTTCGTGAGTAGCGGCTTTGCCGCACCTTACAGCCTTGGCCGTATCTGTCCGTTATATTTGCTTTGGATTTTCTGCAGAGGGTTCTGCGTATGCTGTCATCGCCGGTACACAGTAGTATTGTGTCGGCATGTGGACAGCATTTCATTTGTTGTAGTTTGTCCTGGCGGCTGTGCCGCACATACTGTTGTTTGAGTTCTATAGTTGCCCCTAACTCGAGTTTCTGTTTAGTTAGAGGTTCCCCTTGTTATTGCCCCGTCTCAATTTATGCCTTGTCTCCAACTAAGACCGGGGGGCATCGGAGTTGGGCAGACATAATCCACCCTTTAAACGCGGCTGCCGTGGGCCCAAGCAAACATAGTCTCACAGGCGTAGACTGACCACGCGGGTGGAACAACGGAGTCAGGTTTCTGTAGGGGCTTGCTGCTGGACTCAATTCCCACTCCAGCATTACGTTCCTGTACTTGGGGCTCATCCGCCCAGTTCCAGGAGTACCAAGTACAGTGAACGTAACACACCCCAGATAAAAGAGAAGATAATACGTCAATGGCAGAAAACGCTTTCCTAGAGATATATACTGGAGAGTCCTGGAGAAGATATAAATATTTTGGCTGAAATTATTTTAAAAAGATTTATGCATCCAGTAATCTACAAAGGAATCTTGCTCCAAACATGGCCCCTTTGTTTAAATTGAGCAGTAATAGGATCAGTATCATTGGACATATAGTCTACAGAGAGAGGTGAAATCCAGACACCCACATACTGAAATTTCCAGGTCCATTAATGAAGAGAGATAGGAGGGAGTAAAGGAAGGAAGCCACATAGGGGAAAAATGTTAAATTAGGATCAATTAATCAAAAGGCAAGAAAATTCCCCCAAAACATTGACCACGTTAAGAAGAGTGCTGAGAGAGTTATTCACATCTGCTAAGAATAAAAGCATGTCATCATCATATAAGGCTATGGTATACACAACAGCGCCGTCTACCTGCAGGCCAAGATCTACCTGCAGGCTAAGATTACTGATAGTAGTTCTAACTAGACATGCCAATGGTTCAATGGCAAGGGCAAATAAGGCGGGAGGAACGGGGGCAACCCTGATGAGTGCCCCTACATAATGGAATTGAGCACCAACAAAGCAATTAACTGAAATTCTAGCAGCAGGAGAGGAGTATAGTAATTGAACCCATTTAATAAACCGAGGACCCATACCAAATAGACCTAAATCTTCCCAGAGATACACCAATTCACTGGTATTTTAATGCATCAACCTTATAGTATATGAATGAAAATATGAACAGATGTTGGCCATTGTAAAAATTAAAGGTGCTCTAAAGTAAGTGGAAATCAAGAAGTCAGGGACTGTGACTTTTTTGCTCATGTGCCTGTAGATGCTTTGAACATGTATTATACTATAATGCCTTGTTTCAGGGTCAAATCCTGAAATTTGCCATGTTTCCTTCCAAATGTGTATATGAGAGGGAGTATGATGAGTCTACCTGTTTAAGTGAGAGAGTCTGTATGAGTGAGAGGGAGTCTGTGTGTATGAGCAAAGATTTGTGAGTCTGCATGTATGAGCGAGGGTGTGTGTATGAGTGAGTGAGTTAGTGAGTCTGTGTGTATGAGTGAGGGTGTATGAGTCTGTGTTTATGAGCAAGAGAGTGAGTCTGCGTGTATGAACTATAGTGAGTGTGCATGTATGAGCGAGGATGTGTGAGTCTGTGCATGAGTGAGACAGTGACTCTGTGTGTATGAGTGAGGGTGTGTGAGTCTGTGTGCTGGGCTCCCATCAGAAATGATGGGGCCCAGGACTGACAAATTTGGAAGGGCCCCTCCCCCGTCCCATAGCTTCCCCAAAGCAGCTTACAAGAGGGGTCCCGGGGGGAAGCGATGAGGATCGCGGGAACAGACCAGCTGCCTGCGCACCGGCAGGGCAGGCAGCCACAGAGGCACACAGAGCTGCAGTTGTAATATTCTTTCTATTGAACCGGCCATGAGCTAATCGGAGCTCACGGACTGGCAGCCAATCAGGAGCTGGCAGCTCCTGATTGGCTGCCGGTCTTTGAGCTCTGATTAGCTCACAGCTGGCCTGTCCCCACGATTCTCATCGCTGCCCCCTGGGCCCCCTCTCAGTCAGGGCCCAGGACTGGATTCGGCCCAGGACTGGAGTCCCCACCGTCCCCCCTTGATGGCGGGCCTGTCTTTGTGTGTGAACGAGAAAGTGAGTCTGCATGTATTGGTTAGGGTGTGTGAGTCTGCATGTATGAGCAAGGGTGTGTGATTCTGTGAATGAGTGAGGGTATGTGAGTCTGTGTGTATGAGTGAGAGAGTGGGTGAGTGAGCCTGTGTATGAACAAAAGAGTGAGTCTGTGTGTATGAGCGAAGCAGTGTAAGGTGTAGATTCACTAAAGCCTCTAAAATGAAAAGTTGAGATGTTGCCCATAACAACCAATTACATTTTAGTTACTATTTCTCTATTGCATTGTAGAAAAGTTAGACAGAATCTGATTGGTTGCTCTGGGCAATACCTTCACTTGCATATTTTAGAAGCTTTAGTAAACCTACCCCTGTGTCTGTGTATGAGGGAGAGTATGAGTCTTTGTGACTGAGACTGTGTGACTCTGTGTATGACCGATGCCTG
Organism: Pseudophryne corroboree; assembly: GCF_028390025.1. Lineage (NCBI taxonomy): Eukaryota > Metazoa > Chordata > Amphibia > Anura > Myobatrachidae > Pseudophryne > Pseudophryne corroboree. The sequence goes on along the minus strand of NC_086455.1, from coordinate 132,827,281 downwards.
GATGGGGACACAGTCACACCTTTTTATCTCCCTAGGTGGCATCATGATGGGTGTAGCTATTGCTTCTGAAGCCCTAGGCTTTCACTAGCAATTGTCCACTCGCCTACCCTGGACAGCTATCCTCAGTGAACTGCTGCCATTAGCAATCTGTGTAAAAAAACAACAAATGTGAGATTAATAAAGATATATATATATATATATATATATATATATATATATATATAAAAAAAAAAGGATGATCCTTTGAAGGGGAGCTAGTCTGAAGCTTTGCTGGGCCCTGCTCCTATGTGACTTCCTGTACCAACCATGCTGGGATCATGTAAAAGGGAGAAATCACACACACTAAGCCAACATCTGATGTAACCAGGGTCGGACTGGCCCACAGGGGTACCAGGGAAACCACCGGTAGGCCCCTCAGCCTGAGGGCCCACTCCTTTATCTAGGGATTAGGTTTCAGACTGTGCACTTGTATTATACATGGTAGATATGTTGCATTACACTGCACTAGACTATTGTGTATTTCAAGCCTCTGTAGAAGCTGGCCACACCCCTAAGTATGGGCCCCTATCACTGCATTCCCCCGGTAGGCCCTTCATACCCCAGTCCGACAATGGATCTAACATTACTGATTTATAGGATAAAGTCATTGTGACTAAGCATTCACTGGGAATAAATGCACACTCGCCACCATTTAAAACTTGTATAATGAGTTGACTTGTCCTGTGATTTGATAACCCTCCCTGGGGGGGTGCCTAACCCTCCCTTCCCCACTGCCTAACCCCCCCCCCCCCCCCCCCCCCCGCTTGGTGCAAGGGCGTAGCTATGCCTTTGGGGGGCCCATAGCACAATTTCCACGAGGCCCCCAGCGCCCCCCCCCCCCCACTCCCCCGCAGCGCCATACTACTCTCAGGGGTCTATTTACTAAGCCTTGTGTGGAGATAAAGTCCCAGCCAATCGGCCCCTAACTGCCATGTCAATGGCTGTGTTTGAAAAATGGCAGCTAGGAGACGATTGGCTGGTGCTTTATCTCCAGCGACTTTATCTCCATCTAATGCTTAGTAAATAGACCCCTTAGTTCTAAATCTAAAGTGCTCTAAACCCCCTCCTTCCCCCAAGCAGAAACTACATCAGGCTCAACTCCCCCCCCCCCTCTCCCCTACTCAGTCAACTCCCTGCCTCAACCCCCTTCCCCCGACGGACAGAGAGCGGGTGGAGCCGGCGGGCGGACACTCACTCACCTTCAGTCCCCGTTCGCTGCTTTATGGGGGGTCATTCCGAGATGATCGTAGCTGTGCTAAATTTAGCACAGCTACGATCATTCACACTGACATGCGGGGGGACGCCCAGCACAGGGCTATCCCGCCCCACATGCCAGTGCCCCCCCCCTCCCCGCAGAAGTGCAAAGGCATCGCACATCGGCGATGCCTTTGCACTTCAAGAGTAGCTCCCGACCAGCGCAGCTTTAGAGTGCTGGCCGGGAACTACTCATCGCTCCCCGGCCCGCAGCGGCTGCGTGTGACACCCCCCGTTCGGTCCGACCATGCCTGCGTTGGCCGGACCGCGCCCACGAAACGGTGGCCTAATGCCGCCGTTCCGCACCCCCGGCCAGCGACCGCCTCTGCTTATCAGGCATGCGCAGTTCTGACCCGATTGCACCGCTGAGATAAACTGCAGCGTGTGATCGGGTCAGATTGACCCCCCATGTGCACTGCAGGCACATCTCTGCTCTCCCGAGCTTGCTCTGTCTCTCTCCTCACTGACACAGGGAGGAGGCATAGCAGTGGGCTGGGGATGTCCCTGCAGGCTCAGCCTCGCCTAGTCCCAGCAACAGTGAGGAGAGACGGAGCTGGCCAGGAACAGCAGATGTGCCTGTAGTACACTGCAAAGAAATAAAGAGCAGCTGGCAGCCAGGGGCTGGCTGGCAAATTTCAGCCTGGGGAGCAAACTGAAGCAAGAGGACCCGGCTTTTCCACCAGCACATTGCAATGTGGACTTGGTTTATCTAGTGTGGTTTAAATAACCAATGCAATATAAATATACTGTAGTGATAAACAAATACAATACCTACAAGTATCTGACAAAGCAAAAACTTAGATATTAAAAAGAGAATTACAGTGATTTCTTTACAATACAGGAAGCATTCTAGTGACTCATATACAATACAGGGGGGATTCTAGTAACTGACATACAATACAGGGGGAATTCTAGTGACTGATATACTGTACAATACAAGGGCAATTCTAGTGACCAATACACAGTACATGGACTATTCTAAAGACTGATATACAATACAGGAAGCATCCTAGTGACCGTCATACTATACAGAGAGCATACCAGTGATATAGAACAAGTAGTGGGATAAATTTAACAAGTCATGCCACTGGTGATGCTTTATATATATGTTTGTATATCTTTAATGGTTATATTTTCCCTGTCCTGTATTAGATCTTAGTTAAGAATGAAGTGTTATTTTCTCCAAACAGCACATCATTCCACCAACCACCCTGACTCCCCTCCACCAGACCCCAGTACTTGTGAAAGTCATTTCTCATAATTGAACTGTAGAGCAAACGCCTAATTTTGTAAGATACAAAGCATACATAGAAGGAGATCCGGTAAGGATCCCGCCGTTCGGGATACCAGCAGTTGGCATACCGCTGCCAGGAACCTGGTATGGATCGGAATGCCGGCGTTGGAATTCAGAATGTAAGTATGCCGGGACTGCTGAGAGGTAAGCCATGGGGGAGGGGAGGTTAGGTCAAGGCTACGGGGGGAGGGTCATGGTTAGGCTGCAGGTGGGGGGGGTTAGGCACCACTGGGGAGGGTTAGGGTTAGGCTGCAGGGGAGGGAGGGTTAGGCACCTCCGGGGAGGGTTGGGCTGCAGGGGGGAGAGAGTTAGGATCAGGCTGCGGGTAAGAAGGGTTAGGGAGGTTAGGGATTAGGAGAAGCATACTTACCTAGCTGGTGTCGGGATCCTGAGCGTCGGGATTTCTGACTGCCGGCATCCCAATACCATCCACCTGAAAGGTGTGGACTTGGCAGGTAAGTGTAAACATGCCGGAAATAGGTGCCTCTATCTGAGTTCAGGTAGCTTTCCTGGCTCTGGCAAGTCAGTTCTGACTAATTAGTATACCGAAGACACCAAAGCTCCACCTCTCATGGTCTGGCTTCTCATGGGAGCACTGCACGGGCTCCCACCGACTCCTATAATCTTAGTGTTGCAGCCCCCTCATTCCCATTTATATGCCTGAGGCCAATCATGCCCTTATATGAAAGGCAAGAGCCCCATAATGCCTTTATGCCGTATTCCAGAGCCCTCTCGTGCCACTTTGGTTCCGGTATGAAAGATAGATAGTGTCTAGTTAGACAGTCAATAGATAGACACCATATGTTAGACATACATTAGGTCGACAGGGTCAAAAGGTCAAAAGGTCAACATGAAAATGGTCGACATGAAAAAGGTAGACACCATGTTTTTTACATTTTGTGGTTTGTGTGGATAGTTTTGTCATCTGGGACCCCCAATTGTAGAAAGGCATACGCTCGCCACGCTTCGGGCACGGTGGCTCGCTGCGCTTGCCACAAGGTTTATAACCAACTTTGTGCCGACATGGATAGAGAAAGTATGAAATAGTCCAAAAACATGTTACATTAAAAAAAACATTTGTCTCCTTTTTTATGTCGACCTTTTGACCCTGTCGACCTTTTGACCTGATGACCGTTTGACCTGTCAACCTTTTTCATGTCGACCTTTTCACCCTGTCGACCTAATGTCTGTCTAACATATGGTGTCTATCTATTGACTGTCTAACTAGACACTGTCTATCTATCAAACGGATACAGCATACCAGATACATTATAAATGCTAATGGGCCCTACAAACTCGGCGATCCGCTGCCGAGCTACCCAACGGCGGATACGTGCGACCCGGCAGCGGGGAAAAGGTGACGGGGGGAGGGAAGTTCTTCACTCCCCCCGTCACCCGGGTCCATAGCAGTGCATGCTATATGGACGAGATTGTCCATATTTGCCTGCATGCATAAGCGACCCGGCACCAACGATTAACGAGCGCGGAGACGCGCATCGTTAATCGTTGGTGCCTACACACTGCACGATATGAACGAGTTCTCGTTCATTAATGAACAAGGTCGTTCATATCGTGCAGTGAGATCTGTAAGTGTGTGGGGCCAATAAGTTTTGTCACATACAATACACAAATATTGCATCCCAAGTGAGACAGCCCACCTACAGTACCACTGATGTTTCAATACACAACCAAACATTCAAATAAAAACAGTATAAGAGTAAAATAAAATAGATATTTCTCAGAAAAAAACAGAGACAACATAGAAACATGATTTTTGCATAAACATTTGAGCAGTAACAACAATAAATCAAATGCATATGAAATCCAGGAATTGAATTTTACACAGTTTACTGGGTCACAGATCCCAGATATATAACTATTCTGAGTTAGCTCTCTAGCTGCCTTGTAAACAGAACCAGCAGTAAATTATCTCTAGAGCGAGTACTCAGTCATGCTGCTGGTCCCTGACACTGAGCACCAAAGGGATCTCTTGCTCAGATGGCGAGGAGCTCCTCTCAAGCAGCTTTGCAAAAATGTGTGAGAGGATGGCTCCAGCCCGCGCACCCTCCCCTTTCTTCACGTGCAGCGCAGGGGCAACAAGGATGCGTAATACAGTGCCTGTGGTCCAGCCAAAGGGATCAACAGAGGTCCCTGGGAGAGAGACACGCGTTGCTTGGGTCCTCCTTAATCCAGCTCTACAGAATCTGCTGGGACCCCGCCGGCCAGTGTTGGCTGCTGCAGCCAGATGTTGGGTCAGCACTGGACCCTGCCTTCTCACGAAGACGGTATAGTGTGGGGCACTGGGGATTATGGATCACCCTGAATGGAGGAGGGTCTCAGCAGGCAGGGTGGATGGTGAGAGGACTTAAGCAGCCAGGAGACCTGACTACAGGCTGGTGAGGGCGGGACATGGAAGGGCGGAGGCGGAGCTGCAGTGGCCAGTGATACTCTGGTGATGTGACAAGTGTTGCAGGAAGGCAGGCAGAGGAACATTACAAATAAAAGCATACACAAGGCACCGACAGCCATAGCACTATCAATTTGTATCTGTCCGCCACTGCTGGCAGCACAAATAGGTGCAGGGGGAGAGCAGGGCCCTGGAGGCGTCCTGGGCCCCGTAGCAGCAGCACACCCTGCACCTATTGTGGCTTGGTGCCTAGCCCTAACCTCCCCTCTAAGGGCCTAATTCAGAGTTGATCGCAGCAGCAAATTTGTTAGCAGTTGGGCAAAACCATGTGCAGTGCAGGGGGGGGGGGGGGGATATAACATGTTCAAAGAGAGTTAGATTTTGGTGGGGTGTGTTCAAACTGAAATCTAAATTGCAGTGTAAAAATAAAGCAGCCAGTATTTACCCTGCACAGAAACGAAATAACCCACCCAAATCTAGCTCTCTCTGCACATGTTATATCTGCCACACCTGCAGTGCACATGGTTTTGCCCATCTGCTAACAAATTTGCTGTAGCGATCAACTCTGAATTACCCCCTAAGTGCCTAAACCTAACCCTCCCTTCCCGATACCGAACCCCAACCTTCCCGTCCTTACACCCTAACCCCCCTTCTCATGCCTAACCTCCACCCCCCACCTTCCCCCTGCCGGACATGATGAGTGCGTCCCAATGAGAGGATGATCAGGATTTCACTCATTTCAGGTGTCGGTATTTTGACGCCAGGACTCCCCCCCCCCCCCCCCCCCATCATCGGCATTCTGATGTCGGGATTGTGTCCACTATTTTGACCGCCGGGCTCCCGCATTAATCCATATAATTGTGCACAGTCGTACAAAAACATGCATGATATCACATTACAGAATGTGCACCGCATTTTTCCAGCTTTGCAAATGATCCTTCTTGTCTATTGTAAGATGTACGTTATACTACTACACAGGGTCGGACTGGCCCACAGGGGTACCAGGGAAACCACCGGTAGGTCCCACTGCCTGAGGTCCACTCCTTCCTCTAGGGATCAGGTTCCAGACTGTGCACTTGTGTTATACATAGTAGATAAGTTGCATTACACTGCACTAATCTATTGTGTATTTCAAGCCTCTGTGGAGGCTGGCCACACCCCCTTTGTAGGCTGGCCACACCCCTAAGTATGGGCCCCTATAACTGCATTCCCCCGGTGGGCCCTTCATGTCCCAGTCCGACACTGCTACTACAAATGTTTCCGTTGATATGTGATTTCAGTTGCTGTCCTATACAGAAGAACAGCTATGCCCAGGAGCGTGTCTATGGAAGAGTTTGGTGAAAATACTCCAAATGCTAGCTGCATTTGTTAACATATTAACATACCTCCCAACGTGACCCTCTCCAGGAGGGACACAATGCTCTGCTTCTGGACTTTTCCCTTTCTCTGTGATTGCCGGCACCTGTTTTGAACAGGTTAATGGATAAGAAAGGTGTTTCAGCACAGGTGATGGCACTCAGTAGCGGATCTTGCCACGGGCAAGCAGGCCTTTTGCCCGGGGCGCCGCCTTCCGGAGGGTGCAGGGCGCCATCCGGAGGGCGCCGCACCAGGGCAAGATCCGCTGCTGCTGTGTGCCCCCCGCTGCCGCTGGGAAGGGAAACTAGACGCGTACACGTCTAGTTTCCCTTCGTGGAGAGGTCCTTTACTGTGCGGTGCGTGATGACGTCATCGCGCACCGCACAGCAAAGGTCCTCTCCACAAAGGGAACTAGACGCTACGCGTCTAGTTTCCCTTCGTGGAGAGGACCTTTGCTGTGCAGTGCGCGATGACGTCATCGCGCACCGCACATCATTTCAGTCTGTACAGGGGGCGTAAATGACCACGCCCCCTGCACGAAGCCACGCCCCCTAATGCCGCCCGGGGCGCCAGAAGCCCCGGAACCGGCCCTGATGGCACTCACAAATTAAGATGGAAGTCCAGGAGCAGAGCATTCTGTCCCTCCTGGAAAGGGTCATGTTGGGAGGTATGTATTAAGGTTATCTGTCACAATGGAACAGTCGGTATTTTGTTTCACTTTATTATAGCATTCATTCACTTAAAAATGCTATCCATGTAGGTTGGTGAGGTTTTAAAGTTGAGTCTACACAGCAGTGGCATTTACTGCCGTGCAGGCAGATGCATCTACTGAAGACGTGTGGAGCACAGGAAGGGGTTATGCTGAAGTCTATTCCGCCTCCTCCATGGTTTCATTGGAAACCAGTGCTCGGTAATTCCTCCCACTCTTGCATTGCAAAGCATGAATGCAGACACTTCCCTCCCATTCTCTTCTCTCAAACAGGCTTTCTCCATTGCCTGCACATTCATCTCTGCTCTCAGTCATCCTTATATGCAGAAATGTCCACACTCAAACCTACAAATATCATTCAGCATAACACTGAGCACACTGTGTTTTTATGTTTCTAATTTTTCTTGCTTTATTTTACTTATTTGTTTATTTTTAGATATTTATTTATTTTGCTTTATTTGTTGAATGACAGTGTAAGGAAGTGATGCGACTCAGATTACCAGACAACATTACTATTATGTAAATTATATATTATGTATGTGTATGTATATATATATATATATATATATATATATATATATAGTGGGGTGTGTAGAAAATGAAATCTGAATTGCAATTTAGAAATTAAGCAGCCAGTAATTATCCTCCACACAAACAATACAACCCACCCAAATCTAATGGGCCCTACACACTGGCAGATAATACTGAAAGATATGAACGATCTCCTTCATTAATAAACGAGATACCGTTCATATCTTTCAGTGTGGAGGCACCAGCGATGAACGATGCGCGGCCCCGCGCTCGTTCATCGCTGGTGCCCCGTCGCTTGTGCATGCAGGCCAATATGGACGATCTCGTCCATCTTTGCCTGCACTGCTATGGAGCCGGGTGACGGGCGGAGTGAAGAAACTTCACTCACCCCCCCCCCCCGTCACTGCCCACCTGCCGCCGTGTCGCCCGTCGGCCATTTCCGCCGTCGGGCAGCTCGGCGGAGGATCGTTACATGTGTAGGGCCTATAACTCTCTCTGCACATGTTCCACCTGCAGTGTGGCATGGTCTTCCCCAATTGCTTACTTTCTTGCTTTGCTAACAAACCTGAATAACCACCATTGGGGGTCATTCCAGGTTGATCGCTCGCTAGCAACTTTTTGCAGCGCAGCGATAATCTCAACCACGGCTAAACTGCACATGCATATGCACCGCAATGCGCAGGCGCATTGTACGAGTACAAAGCGGTTCGTTGCTGAGCGATGGAGTTAACGAAGAATCCATTCGCACAGCCGAAAGCTAATTCAAATTATTTATGGTCAATGTAATAGGCAAAACCAGTGCTGGTGGCTGCCAGTCATAAAAAATGTGGAGGAACAGAAGCAAATCTTAGTCCTTCACCACACAACTGACCCTAAGGATGACCTATAAACACAATATTTTATTTAATATTTCTTTCTAAATATCTTAATAAGAAACGTTTGGCCTAGGGGTGCAGTGGAGAAAAAAAAATCTGATACTTTACTCTAGGGTGCCGTGATTCAAAAATATTTGGGAACCACTGATATAGTCATTCGGGGGAAAAAATTAATATAATCACCTGGATGATTTATATGGCCTACACAGTCATTGTATGTGTGCACGCACAATGGTGTGATAGAAGCATTCTGCTACACACATTAGGTATACTTTCACTGTATATCATTCACGGCATCATCCCAGGCCACCCACTTCACTGAGAGGGTGGTCTACTCTCTGGAAATGGTGATGAACTTTTGCTGGAGTCTGTCGGGCTGGGATCGCGTTGTCGGCTGCCTGGATCCCAGAGGTCAGCATACCGACCCCGACCGCAGAATGCCAGCGGGGAAGGGGGGGGGGAGCACAAATTGGGCTCGGTACTCGGTGGCTTGGGAATAGACCCTGTGGTTCGGATTCCGTCGGCCTGCATTTTGAGTGCTCGGATTCTGGCATCGGCATGGTGACCGCCGGGATCCCGAGCGCCGCTCACATGACCGCATTCCACCAGGCCTGCTCTTTTCTGGAAAGTAGGCGTCTGAGGAGTATACAAATATTAATCAGCATAAATACTGGAAGTGCTCAGTCACCCATAGAGCAGGCCCCCATATTTGGAGCCACAGGCCCCCTATCTGTTCTGGACCCAAACCGCCAGTATGATATATAATCCACCACTGTTCTTGCTCAAACAGTTTTGGCCCAGTATTTTTAGTTGTCATTTTACAAGAGAGCACTGTTTTAAAACTATGATGGGCTGTGTCAAACATGATCAGAATGTGAACCACAAATGATACAAAATACTTAACTGTGCAAATATGCTGGAGCATGAAGAGTTTATGGAGAAATATTTGGGGGCAAACAAGTTGTTTAAATTCTGCTCATACATTTTACTCTGCAGATCCCACTCTAATTTACCATGAATGTACATCATAGTGTTTATTATTATGAAATCATGGTAATCAACCAGACACTTGTTTTCATTGCTAATTTTTGACCAGTTGTTATGGGTTACGGCACATTTGTCCTTTGTTAGTAAATATGCAACCAATAATATTTAGAAATGTATTTTTAACTACAGTATATTAGCACGGTATCCGGACACTAGGTCGGCACACATTAGGCCGACACCTATTGGTCGACATTGAGTAGGTCGACACATGAAATCGGTCGACATGACCATTAGGTCGACCTGAACAAGATGGACATGGAAAAAGGTCGACATACGTTTTTCACCTTTTTCTTTTTCATTTTTTGAACTTTTTCATACTTTACGATCCACGTGGACTACAATTGGGAATGAGCCGTGCGAGGGGACACGGTGCACTTATTGGGGTTCCCCGTCACTTTATGAAGAAAACGACTCCAAAACCCCCCCATAAAAAACTCATGTCGACCTTTTTCAATGTCGACCTAATGGCCGTATCGACCCATTTCCTGTGTCGACCTAGTCACTGTCGCCCAATAAGTGTTGACCTAATGTGTGTCGACCTAGACACTGTCGACCCTGAGTCCCATAACCATTAGCACACAACAAGCACATTTTATTTCTGTAGGTCAATGTTATGGGAGAAGCAGTCCACAATTATTTTGGCTAATGAAACGGCAATCATGCTTGTTTGGTGAACTTCTGTCTGATGAAGAAGTGTCCCAAGAATTTGGTTAGTGTCATTCGGTTGGTGAAATACAGGGCTATCAAACTCAGAATACTAACGGCCTTTTATAAAAGTATAGAAGCGCGTCAAATAACATTCATACATATATAATATTATTTAGGTAAATAACATATATACTGTATTGGGACGTTACAGTAGTGCACTTTAACAAGCTATGAAAAAACAAACATTGGGGGTCATTCTGACCCGTTCGCACGCAGAGGTTTATCGCTGTGGTACGAACGGGTGCGGAATTTGCATGCGCGACGGCCGCAGTGCGTGACATTGCCCGGCGACAGGGGTCGCCGGGTTATGTCGCGGCTACCGATGGAAGCGGTCACAGAGCCGACCGCAAAGAAGATTGACGGGAAGAAGGCGTTCCAGGGCGGATCCGTTTGGAGCCGTTTTTGGGGAGTGGTGAGTAAAACGCAGGCGTGTCCAGGAGAACGGAGGGCGGAGGAGTGACGTCAAAGCCGGGCCCATCATTGCTAGATCCATCGCACGGGGTAAGTAGGTATAGGCCTAGTCTAGTTTTGCTTGAAATTGTTTTAGCTTAGCAGGGCTGCACAAGCGATCGCAACCCTGCTAAGCTAAAATACACTCCCCACAGGCGTGTACTAGTTGATCGCAGCAGCAGCAAAAAGTTGCTGGCTGCGATCAACTCGGAATGACCACCCTTATCAGAACTTGTATGTAGATGGCATTACCCCACTTACCACTATGAATCGGATGATGACTTTTACCCCACTTACCACTATGGAGGAGGAAGGCTGGAGCTGATTGTGATGCTCATCTCTGCTACAAATGGGCAGCTAAATGCCCTGATGTTGGGATTTACTGTATGTCAATATATTTCAATAAGAAATATACAAACAAAAATACTGTTCTTTGTAGGGAAATAAGCCCCCCACCATGATCACGTTAGGTGATGTGCATGATATCCGGGGGAAAGGGGGGGAGGGTGGCTGGACTTCACACCCTAGATCTAAACTTAATAGGTGCTACCATGCTGAGACTTGTAGTGTTACACAGGAAAAAAAAGAAAAAGTGCAGGTGCACACTCTGAACACTAAAAACTCTAGTAATCATAACAATTATAATAAACTCTGCAATTTAACATGGAATAAAATTGAGGTTCTTAGCCTCCTTTTTGGCCCAAAAATATGGGCCCATCTACCACGGTAGAGTCCAGGGGCGGATCCAGAAGAAAATGATAGGGGGGGGCACCATGGAAGGGGCAAGTACATTTGCGTGCGGCTTCGGTGCATGTGAAGTGGCGCTTCTTATACAATGCCCACAGTTGTAGCGCTCATTATGCAATGTCCATTGTACTGGTAGTGCCCCTTATATAGACCCCATAGTAGTGGTGCCCCTTATGCAATGCCCGTATTGCCCCAAGTAGTAATGTTGCCTGTAGTAATGCCCCCAGTCATTTGGCGCCCTAGTAGCTATGCCCCCAGTGGTAATGCCCCTGCAGTTATGACCCCAGTAGTTTACCCCCCCCCCTTTAGTTTAGCCTCCCAGTGGTAATGCCCCCAGTAGTTTGCCTGCTTGTAGTTTAGCCACCAGTAGTAATGCCCCCCTGTAGTTTGCCCCATTGTAGTTTAGCCCCTGTAGTTATGCCACCCTTGTAGTTTAGCCCCCAGTAGTAATGCCCCCAGTAGTTTGGCCCCTGTAGTTATCCCCCAGTAGTTTGGCCCCTGTAGTTATGCCCCCAGTAATAATGTCCCCGAGTAGTTTGCCCCCAGTAGATGCCCCCCCAGTAATAATGTCTCCCAGTAGTTTGCCCCCAGTAGATGCCCCAGTAATAATATCCTCCAGTAGTTTGCCCCCAGTAGTAATGCCCCCTAAGAGGTTGCCCCCAATAGATGACCCCCCAGTAGATGACCCCCAGTAAAAATGTCCCCCAGTAGCTGCCCCCAGTAGTAATGCCCCCAATAGATGACCCCCCAATAGTAATGCCCCCAGTAGATGCCCCCCAATAATAATGCTCCCAGTAGTTTGCCCCCAGTAGTAATGCCCCCCCAGTAGTAATGCCCCTTGTTGATGCCCCCCAGTAGTAATGCCCCCAGTAGATGCCCCCCCAGTAATAATGCCCCCAGTAGTAATGCCCCCCCACCCAGTAGTAATGTCCCTTGTTGATGCCCCCAGTAGTAATGCCCCTTGTTGATGCCCCCCAGTAGTAATGCCCCCAGTAGATGCTCCCCCAGTAATAATGCCCCCAGTAGTAATGCCCCCCACCCAGTAGTAATGTCCCTTGTTGATGCCCCCAGTAGTAATGCCCCCAGTAGATGCTCCCCCAGTAATAATGCCCCCAGTAGTAATGCCCCCTCCACCCAGTAGTAATGTCCCTTGTTGATGCCCCCAGTAGTAATGCCCCGTGTTGATGCCCCCCAGTAATAATGCCCCCAGTAGTAATGCCTTCCCACCCAGTAGTAATGTCCCTTGTTGATGCCCCAGTAGTAATGCCCCCAGTTGATGCCCCCAGTAGTAATGTACCCCCGTAGTTTGCCCCCAGTAGATGCCCCCGCTGCACTGAGGAAGAGAAAACACAACATACTTACCAAGCCCCGTTCCCGCTTCCAGACCTCTGCAGTCCTCCTCCTCTTGGCGTCCTCTCCTCAGCACTATGAGAGAGACGTCATGACTGACGTCTCTCCCATAGCGCACGCCGCACAGTGACAGCGCCGGAAGCCGGAGCTCAGTACTGAGCTCCGGCTGCCGCTGTGCAGGGAGACGGACGCCCGCTAGTAACACAATCTCAGCGGGCGCCCGTCATCTCCCTGTGCGGCGCAGGGACGACGACGACGGAGGGACGGGGGATGGAGGGACTGGGGACGGAGGCCACAAACGACAGGGGGGGCACGGGCCCGAGTGCCCCCCCCTCCTGGATCCGCCACTGGTAGAGTCTATGGTGGTCATTCCGAGATGATCGCAGCCAGCAACTTTTTGATGCTGGTGGAATCAACTAATCCACGCCTATGGGGGACTGTATTTTAGCTTAGCAGGGCTGCGTTCGCCCTTGCAGCCCTGCTAAGCTAAAACAGTTTTGTGCTGCTGAAGAGTAAGGCTGGTTCTACTTACCCTGTGCGACTGATCCAGCGACGTTTCTCCCGGCTTTGACGTCAGACATCCGCCCTCCGTTTGCCTGGACACACCTGCTTTCGGACGACCACTCCTCGAAAAACGGCATCCAACGGTGAGTATCCACCCCGGAACGCCTCTTCGCTGTCAATCTTCTTGCGATCAGTGCTGCATCTTCTTTTTTCGTTGTGTGCGCTGTTCCGCAGCGACATCCATCTCTGGGCAACGGCGCGCGTGTGCAATGCGCATGCGAAGTTCTGACCCGTTCGCACCGCAGCGAAGAACCACTGCCTGCGAACGGGTCGGAATGACCCCCTATATCCCCTTCAACGAAAAAACAAGGATGTAACATCAGGCGAGGGTGGAAGTTGTCTTATGCCTTTACAGCATTTTCATTATTTCTCCAATCTAGGGCTCAGATTTATCAAGCCTTGGAGAGTGATAAATGGCACGGTGATAAAGTACCAACCAATTAGCTCCTAACTGTCATTTTTCAAACACAGCCTGTAACATGGCAGTTAGGAGCTGGTTAGTTGGTACTTTATCACCGTGCAATTTATCACTCTCCATGTCTTGATAAATCTGTATCTATGTTTGTTGTAGGTTATTTTCTTATATTTAGGCTCCATTGTACGCTTGCCACACTTCACACTACGCTTTGCTCGCCACAAGTAACTAATAGATGGTGACGTTGACCCAGTGCATTATGGGAAAGGTCCTCTCCGTGAAGGGATCTAGGCGCTACCCACCAACCACGTTCAGGTGACCTCATCAGGTGGGATATGCGAGTCATATCACACTTATCTGCTGATGGTACACACTGCATTGAAGCGACATCACTGATTGGGACATATCTGCGCTGTGGGAGGTGGGTATGTGTCCATTTATTCCTTTAAACATCATAAATATTTTTTTATTCCAAACATTAATTCTTTTAAAACAACGGACATGCATTTATGATCTCTCTAACACAAATAACTTATGTAAAATACTAATTGCATAATCTCTGCCCTGCACACTCACTGTTTACTAGGAGGAATGGCCCTCAACCATCATTGGATGCAGTGGTGTCACTGGGGTTGGTGTCGCCCAATGACCGCTACATGTGTGCACAGTGGAAGTAGAGTGACCTAATGTCCATGATGCCACGCCCTTCTGGTGTATGATGTTTTGGGGGGTGTAGCAGGGTGTCACCCCCTTGGATGGTGTCACTCGGAGCAGTCCACACCCTCCTAGTGACTCCACTGGATGAAAGCAAACTATCTAATGACGATGCTCTTAGCAGTCAACGGCAGAGATCTGATGGTGGAAGTTCTAGTACTTTCTGCTTTGCGCATGCTTGGCCACGCCTCCTGTCATTATCATCTGCTTATGCCTTTTTCTAAACTATCTATGGAGTGACACCATCAACCATTGCCGGTCATTGCTTTCTATCCCTATTATTCCCTGAGACACTTTACAAAGTTATGTGCATTGAGTAGATGGGACGAGGCATATGATAACTGTAAATGCACCAACACAGCCCTCCCTGCTCAGTATCCACCTTGCTGCAAGCCAGGTTCCTTCTTGAAAAATAATCAGCTTTTCCGGAAGTCCAGGATGTCTTTCCCTAATTTATAAGTCTTCTGGACATTTTGGGAGGGTAGGCAGCTATGGCATGAATATATTAGAATACATTATGGTGACTATTTGCCAATCATAAATCCATAAATGCTCTGCATGGTTTCCATTTGATCAGTCTTGACATGGCGATTGATTGGGCCTATCCGGACAATTTGCAGATATCGGAGCATGTGTGCTGAGTACACTGTAAGTGGCTTCAGAGCAAGGTAGTGGTTTATTAGGAACCTGGCCTAGTTGACTTATACTAAGATAAATAATACTTAGCTAGATGTTAGAGCAGTGGTGACAACAGGTGGACCAATAGCCCTATGAATCCTCTGCTAATGCCTGTTTTATTGTCAGAATTCTAAACCTAAATGTTTGCAGATTTACAGATATGCGTCTCTTTGTTTCATTGTGGTCTATGGGGCTAATTCAGACCTGATCGTTTCAGGCAGCAGGCGATTTTTGCAGTGCTGCGATCAGATAGTCGCCGCCTACAGGGGAGTGTATTTTAGCTGTGCAAGTGTGCGAACGCATGTGTGGCAGAGCTGCACAAACTGATTTTGTGCAGTCTCTGCGCAGCCCAGGATTTATTAAGCTGCTGCGATCACTTTAGCCTGTTCTGGACCGGAATTGACGTCAGACACCCGCCCTGCAAACGCTTGGACACGCCTGCGTTTTTCCAACCACTCCCAGAAAACGGTCAGTTGACACCCACAAACGCCCTCTTCCTGTCAATCTTCTTGCGATCGCCTGTGCGAATGGATTCTTCGCACAAACCCATCTCTGGGCGGTGATCTGCTTTGTACTCGGGTGACGCACCTGCGTGTTGCGGTGCAGTTTAGACCTGATCGCATCGCTGTGCGAAAACGCAGCCTATCGATCAGGTCTGAATTGCCCCCTATGTACTAAGCCTTGGACAGAGATAAAGTGGATGGAGATAAAAGTCTGGATTTATCAAGCATTGAAGAGTGATAAATTGCACGGTGTTTAGTACCAACCAGCCAGCTCCTAACTGCCACGTCACAGGCTGTGTTTGAAAAAATGACAGAAGCTGATTGGCTGGTATCTCTCTCCAAGGCTTGGCATAGACCCCATAGTTTCAGTAGCGGATCCTTCTACGGCACGCAGGATTTTTGTCCGGGGCGTCGCCTTCCGGAGGGCGCCGCCGCCGTGGCAAGATCCGCTACTGGTGGTGCCCCCCGGTGCTGTGCGGTGCGCGATGATGGCATCACGCACCGCATGGCATTGTGAGACCGGCACATAGATGATAGGGGTTATAATTGACCTCTAGTGTCTATGCTGTGCTATGGGAGAGGGGTTCACTACGATCTGCCGGCGGCCGGCCTCCCGGCGACCAGCATACCGACGCCGGGAGGCCGGCCGCCGGCTTACCGACAGTGTGGCGAGCGCAAATGAGCCCCTTGCGGGCTCGCTGCGCTCGCCACGCTACGCGCGCCACACTATTTTATTCTCCCTCCAGGGGGGTCGTGGACCCCCACGAGGGAGAATAAGTGTCGGTATGCCGGCTGTCGGGCTCCCGGCGCCGGTATGCTGGTTGCCGGGAGCCCGACCGCCGGCATACTGAAGACCACCCATGGGAGAGACGTCATGACCCCGTCTCTCCCGTAGATCCAAGGAGCGGCGCCGGTGGCCGGAGACGTAGGACAGCAGCGGTCGAGAAACAGGAGCGGGGATGGTATTTATTTTTTTAATTTTGGTGATCAGTGCTACTAGGAGCACAGTATTGGGGGCACAACTGCTGAGGGCACAGCTACAGGTGGCAACACTGACCACGCCCCTTCTCCGAAGCCACGCCCCTATTTGTTTCACCCTGGGCGCCACAAGGCCTAGATCCGACCCTGCATAGTTTGAAACTATTACTGAGCTTGGGTTAATGATGTGTAGCCCTCTTGGAGGGTATAGGGCTGCCCATAGGCTCCCCGCAGTGTATCATTTTTGCCTATTTCTGTGCTAGTGTTATTTTACAAAATGAATGGTTTAGGGAATTGATACTGTCAGGGCCGTCTTAACAGTAGTGTAGGCCCCTGGGCACAGCAATGCACTGGGCCCCCTACCCATCCTTCAGTGGTAGGGGTGCTATTAGCTGCAGCATTGATGTCCCGTGGGTGGTAGGGAGTGTTCTATCTGCCACTCAGTATGTAGGACCTGGAGCAGTAATTTCCGCTAATTACTCCTATACTGCACAGATGGTGGGAGATGGGGTGGGAGGGAGAACACTAAACTGTAGAAGAGGTATTGGGATGAATGAAGGGGCCCCTGTACATAACTTCCAGGGTGGTAGGGTGTGTGTAATATGCAGTGGAGGGGTGGATAGTGGAGTGGACTTAATATTCATCATTTTCTGGTGGGAGGGCAACTTGGTTGACTGCAGATATCTCCAGTTCCTGGAAATAAATTTCTTAGCTTTGAATGCGATAAAAAACTAGAGTGTCCCACCTTTCAAGAGGTTCTAAGGACTTGGGGATCAGAGTTCAGGACACAGAGCAATCCATCGGCAAAAGTATAAAACTGCAAACCATATGTGTGTAGCTGGAGCAGGGATCAGCTGCTTGAAGGCTTATATCTCCGGTTCTGGGCATAGTAGAGACAAGCTGCCCGTGTCCACTGAAAGGGGGCAGTCCAATCTTTTGGAGAATACCCTCAAAAAAACTGTAAGTCAGACAGAACCCGAAATATCTGGCTGGGAAGAGCAATTATTAGTCTTGGATGGGGACCACTGCTTCGAAGTCAGATATCTCCGGTTCCCCCAGGCCGATTTTAAAAAATCTGGTACCCCTGGAAAGAGGGGACCCTCAGCTATCAGCCTAGGGCCCTTAGACTCCTGGGGCCCTTGGGCAAGAGCCCATTGAGCCCATACGAAAAGACGGCCCTGGATACTGTAGCTAGTTTATGTTCTCTTATATGGGTTACACTATACAGACTATACAGGCCCAGCATTTATTTATTTTCTAGCTTGTGTGGCACCACTAGAAGAAGATGATCCGCTAGACCAGCAGCAGCAAAGTCCCACTATGTGCTGCCATGTACTCGGCGCTGGTGGTGTACTGCACACATGGAGGTGGTGGTGTGCTCTGTGTACAGCAGGAGCAGCCTCCCTATTCCCACCCCGGTGGAAGGAGGGGAATGAGAAGGGAGGAGGAGGAGTGGAGCCCGGCCAGCGCAGGGAGGTGGGGGCGCTCTGTGGATGCAGCGCACTCGCTGCTGGATGCTTGCTGCAGGATTGGCCCGGCTTGGAGACGGTTCCCCGCTGTGTGTTCGGGTGTGCTGACTGCGGGAGGGTGTCCTCTTCGGGTAACTCTTCGATCGCTATCCGGGACCTATCCCCGATCACCATGCGGCTCTCCCGGGAGACTCCCAGCGCCCCGGCCGTGCGAAGGCAGCTCCGGATCGGTGCCCGGTGAGGGGGGCGACAATGAGTGGCGAGCAGGAGCCAGAGTGAGTACCACCACCCGTGTTCTGTATATGTACCCTGCCTTCAGCCTCTATACACTGTGCCTGACATGCATGTGTATATGTGTATGTATGTGTGTGTGTGTATATATATATATATATATATATATATATATACACACACACACACACACACACACACACACACTATACCTGTCGCTTGCGTGCTCCTTTATCTCAGTCTCACACTTGTACACATTGGCTGCACAGGGAATGCATTGTACTCTATGCAGATTGTTTGCCTGTTGCAATGTGTGTTATGTGCTGCACACTCTATGTGGCTGTACATGTCCGCACTCCGCTGTGGTTTTAGTTGGTGTATGTCTTGCATTTTGTATTGTGCTATATGAATCCTATGTAAGGGACACATGTTGCATGTGGTTCAGTCTCACATCCACATGTGGGACAAAACTTGTCATCTGTTACAGATCTTGTTCAAAGCTTATGATTATGCATCAAAAGCAGGTCTGTTCCTTGACTTGTATGTGTATATAGGAGTTCCATGGAGGTCATGGTTATGGCTGGATGGAGTAGGTGCCAAGGCCTGTTTCCTTTGACGCCAAGTGATTGCGCCTGTTGCAGTAGGGGCTGCGCCGTGGTGCATGGATGGCAAAATGGCATCTTTTGTGATGGAGCAATTTTTGGTTCTGTATTATGTATTTATGCATGGGTGGGTTACGTGTTGTGTATGCATCAAAATATTTAGCAGTCGGGTTGGTTATTATGCCTAAATTGCTAAAAGAAGATTTAATTATTTGCACAATATAATAATGAGTTAGATGTGGAAGAAAATATCCTTTTTGCTTGAGTCAGAGTTGGCCGAACCATTGAAGTGGCGCTAACGGTGCCGGTTGCTTGTGGCGCCATGATCCAGAGCAAGCACCCAGGTGCAAGAAAGTGAATCATTTGAAAATACAAAATCCATATTTGCCATAAATAGTCCTGTTGCCCCATTACATTAATTATTATAGAAACCAAAATCCGTCTAACTTTTAATAAGGGCGTGTAGTTCTGAATTTATACCTTTTTGAATACCATGAAGTTTGAAAGCTTATGCATTGAGTACTATCCGCTGTGTAAATAAACCGCTTCACGGGTCTTTTTGGGTATGAGCTAATTTTGTGCTGTGTGAAATCTAGCGCACTGTTTAGCAATGCGCCATGTGTTCTTACCCGACACCCTATGTTTGCAGGTGTGTATATGGCCTGTTTTTAGCTCTGTCAACCGCTCATATACTGTACATTCTATAACCTGTATCCTTATTTACGTTCTACTGTATGTACATGTGACCCCCGGCTGTGGCATTATCTGTCCAGCTAGTGGAGCCCGATGCTGGTGTCAAAAATACGGGGGACCCCTACTCTTTTTGTCCCCCGTATTTTTTGCACCAGCACCAGGCGCAGAGCCCGGTGCTGGTTTTAAAAATACGGGGGATCCCCTGTCCATTTTTTTCCCCCGGATTTTTAGAACCAGGACCAGCTCGAAGAGCCCGAGACTGGTTATGCTTTGGAGGGGGGACCCCACGCAATTTTTTTCGTTTTTTTTCCCGTTTTTTAAAAATCGGAACAAAATCCGTCAAATCGGCCGTTTTTCGTCATCGGGACTGTCGAATCCGTTTTTTATTGACTATGGTCAATTTCGGCACCCACTTGCCGAAATTAGACGGTCGAATTAAAAAACGGCCGAAAAATTGCCGCGATTCGCCGCTAATTGCATATACCCCCATATGTTTACATTTCAGATGCCATTATGTGTTTTTGAATTGGTTGAATATTTAATTCAGGTTTGCATACATCGTTTGTTATGTCTCTGTGGTTTACTCATGAAGAGGTGCAGAAATGTTTGCACCTACTGTATGTGTTTTTGCAGGATGCATGAGGAATATTTAGGATATGTACTATGTATTTTTGTGTTTTTATACATGTAAGTGTATGCTTACTTATCTTATTCATCTTTTGTCAGTATGTAAATGCACTGCATGTATGTGTTTTGTTAATCCATGCATGTGCAAATGTTCATATATGCGTGTTAAGTTCACTGTGGTGTGTTGCTGTGTGACTCATCCAGTCATGTTGCGTTGCTTCGTGAGTCTGTAACATGCAGAATAATAATTTGTTCAAGCTGCCTTTATGAACAGTTCATTTCTGGGGCCCATCTGCTTCATTTGTCTTTAGTGTATATTCACATGCAGTTATGTTTTGCAGATATGTATGCTATGTGACATGTTGTGTTTTAGTGTAGTGTATGTTTTTAGCATGTTCAGTTCACACATGGAGTGTACTAAAGAATTATATTGTGTAAAGTGATGTTTGGTAAATGTGACATAGCGTATATGTGAAAGCAGATGTGATCTGTGTTTATTTCCGCATTATACTCTTATTTAAAACCTTTTTTGTTTTTGATTATTGCTTTATTATTGTGTTAGTGTAACTTCTGTTGGATGGTCTACTCATTGTTTATGTGGTGTTTAATATGTTGTGATTGAAATAGCAGATTGAGTTCTGTGCTTTGGACATTGGGTTTAAGCTATAAAATGTCAGTAGTGACTTTCCCTCCGAAGCTCTGATTCTGACAGAAAATACTGTACATAAGGACTGAATATCCCTCTTCCCATGTGCCCTGTGATGTGGCTGCTCCCTTTCTGCCTTTATATGTATATTTAATCCCCGGATACCTTGTGCTATTGTGTGTAATAAGTGTGCCGTACCCTGATGATGAAATGTCAGCACACTGGGCTGTCTGCTCTTCTCTCCCCACTGCTCTCAGCGGCCATGTTGTGCTGCTGTTTTGTGAATTGCCCTCATTTGCATAGCAGGATCCCATTCATAAATCGTTCCCTGGCTATTAATTACCTTTACATGCTCTGGCAGGGTGCAGCAGGGGTGCAATGGCTGCATAAATAGGGAATAATAGTAAAATGGGTTCAACAAGCAAGGGGGAGGAGAGGGGAAGCATTAGTAAGAATGAGGAGAGGTGGGATGGACTACTGTACTACACATACTTGTTCACCATGTCACAATGGCATATCCTATTACAAACATAGAATGTCTCATTGTTCTCCAAGCTAGAAAGTGATTTCCCTCTTTATTCCATTCTGTTTGTTTAGGGATTTGAGCGACATATTTGTGTGTATAAATATGCATGTATGTTTGTTTACTGTGTGTGTATATGTATATATTTA